>NC_081846.1:53640315-54241426 GCF_963259705.1 Myotis daubentonii
CAATATTTCTTTACATGGCTATCTTTTAGCGACATTGTGAGCAATTCCATAATAGTATCCAAGAAACCAGTGCATTTTGAAAGTCTCAAGTCACAATGAGGTGTAAGCTCAGTCTACTGCTCCTCCCAGGATTTAGTCGTAATTGAGATAAATCTTATTTAAAGCAAAGAAGTTAGATTAGTTGCAACTTACTGATTCGAAGAAAATATATAGGTATAAATATCCAAATATAGGGACCATAGCTAAGGTGACACTATGTTATTCAAAGTGGGATTCTTTTTACAGTGAAAGGGGAAGTTATTAATACTTATACCAGGAGAACAGGAAAAATCCAGGACTGTCTAGAAACACTGGGTATATAAACACTCTAAATACCACCTATCCTGGCACTGTGCATGAGGGTTTTGAAAATGTCTACCATTCTATACTGCAGACTTTCATGCACATTTTTTAGCCTCTTGAAACTGGTGAGTTTGAAAATGTAGCAACCCATTCTTGTGATGCCTAAAATGCTTCCTGTGTAGACAAAGGCTGTATCTAGAGAAATGAGTCAGAATTCCTCTAAAGAACACTGCACCTGCTGACCTCTTTGAAATAAGACTATAAATGAAGCTTTCTATAAGTACCACATTGAAAATTCTTAGTAAAGGAATTAACCTTAACCTCTCTATAAATACCATGTTGAAGGTTAAACTGAAAGTAAACTTATTAACCTCCCCCTCTACGTGAACCATAGTAAGTCTTGAGAACAGAACAGACTAAAGGCAAAGCAACTGAGTTCATTGTTGCATGCCAACAGTCCTTTGTAAGATATCTTTTATTAAAGATCCATAAAGGATCTCTGTTAGAGAGTCTGTTAATATATGGGTGTACAGCCATATTTTTCCAGCTTATGACTATTAGTCTTTAGTCATTTGTGTTACTCTACTTGTAATCCTGTGGTAAAATTAGCCTTCCTTCATGTTTAAAATTTGTTATCTAAAGGATGTATGTAAAATAGGAAGAACAATGCCAGAAGAGTTGGGACAGACAGCATTAAATCAGAAAGTTACTAACATTCTAAAAAAATGATTTAATTACATAATTAATTAAGATCTGCAATAGAAAGTAAATATAATCTTAAATGCTTTAAATGGAACTTGATCTCTCCAAGTTTAAAGAATAATTCAATCATCAAAAAATAAAAAAATAAGGATTAAGACTGTTTTTCAGAGGAAAGTTAAGTAAAAGTGGTACAGCCGGTATTTTCATATTGTTTGTATTTTTACAGATCTAATACAAACATAAAGAACATCACCTTTGTCTGGAAAAAAATGGGTTTGTAAATAAATGTAGCATTTCCAGTGCTAGAATCCAAAACGGCAAAATGGAATAAGAAAAATGCTTGAATAAATACTTTCAAGACTTTATATGATACTAGAGGCCCGGTGCATGACATTCATGCACTGGTGGGGGGGATCCCTCAGCCCGGCCTGAACCCTCTCACAGTCTGGGACCTCTCAGGGAATGACTTCCTGCCCGCTTGGGCCCTCATGGGAGCGGGTCTAAGCTGGCAGGAAGACATCCCCTGAAGGGTTCTTAGCGCTGCCACAGAGGCGGGAGAGGCTCCTGTCACTGCTGCTGTGCTCGCCAGCTGTGAGCCCGGCTTCTGGCTGAGCGGCGCTCCCCCTGTGGTCAGTGCACATCATAGAGACCAGTCATTCCTCTGTTCGGTCTATTTGCATATTAGCCTTTTATTATATAGGACTAGGGGCCCGGTGCACGAAATTCGTGCACTGGGTGTGTGTGGGGGGGGGGAGGGGGAGTGTCCCTCAGCCCAGCCTGTCCCCTCTCACATACTGGGAGCCCTCAGGCGTTGACCCCCATCACCCTCCAATCGCAGGATCGGCCCCTTGCCCGGGCCTGACGCCTCTGGCTGAGGCATCCGGCCCGGGCAGCGGGGACCCGCAGCTGCAGCGGCCCCACGATCGTGGGCTTCGCTTTAGGCCCAGGCAAGGGACCCCTAGCTCCCGGGACTGCCAGCTTCGACCATGCCCAGCTCCCATTGCTGGCTCCACCCCTACTTCCTGCTATCACTGGCCAGGGCGGAAAAGGCACCTGATTCTCCGATCATGGCTGGGGGGCAGGGCAAAGGCGGCCCCAGGGCCGCCTTTGCCCTGCCCCCCAGCTCTTAGCTCCCCCCTGGGTTTCCGATCACTGTCAGTGGCAGGGGGCTTCTTCCTGCTTTCCCTTTTGCCTCCCTGCATTGTGCCTACATATGCAAATTAACCGCCATAATGTTGGCAGTTAACTGCCAATCTTAGTTGGCAGTTAACTGCCAATCTTAGTTGGCAGTTAATTTGCATATAGCCCTGATTAGCCAATGAAAAGGGTAGCTTGTACGCCAATTACCATTTTTCTCTTTTATTAGTGTTGATGTGTAGATGTAAGTTAAAACCACTCATTATTGTGAGTGGTCTTAATTTGGACTGAAATTGTTTCCCCTCTTAATGAACTAGGATGGAAGAAAAACACATAGGCTTCCAATCAGCACCCTTTTCAGTTTAGCATTAATGAAAGAAAGGTAGTTATACAAAAGAGCAGCAGGTGACATTCTTAGTGTAGGAGCCATTTCTTGCCGCCCAACCAGCATTCTTCCTTGGTTCCTTACTTCATGGAAACATTGTCCTGTCTCTAAACAATGCATGAGCCAGACATGGTAGAAATCATTAGCAGTTCCAACGCAAAATTTACTGGTCTTTCAAGTGACAATGAGACTAGCATTATTCTTGCAAAAGTGAAAGAAAGAATGAGCCATATGTCTAATGTTGCTGTTATTATTTTAATTAAAATGTCTACTTTGAAAAAATATTCAGACCTACAGAAGAGTTACAAAGAGTACCTTCTCTTATTACCTTCATGTAAATTCAGCTATTGTTTACAGGTTGCCACATTTGCTTTGCCTCTCTCTACATTTGTCTGTATAACATATATACACATTATTATTTTCTGTCTATTTACATATTTGGCTGAGCCATTTGAAAATACTTTGCAGAGACCATGACCCTTCATTTTAAATACTAAAATGCTTTATTCCCTATGGGAGCACACTGACCACCAGGGGGAAGCTCCTGTGTTGAGTTTCTGCCCCCGGGTGGTCAGTGCACATCATAGCGACCAGTCGTTCTGCTGTTCTGTCGATTTAGGCTTTTATTATATAGGATTCAACTTGGATTTGTTTGACAGATCCTCATAACTTCCTTTGAGTTCTGAATTGTTGTCATATATAATATAGAAATGATGTTGTATCCTTTTTAGCACATTACTAAAAGCACCTAGTACCAGTTTGTCCCATTATTGGTGATGTTAACTTTAATATCTTACCAAGCCATTTTTTTCCATGGTTTGAAAAAAAAAAGGAAAATGAAATGTAACAATACCTTTAAATCAACATCAATAGAATAAATTTAACAAAAACCATTCAAGACATTGTGGTGGAGCAAGAAACTTTTCTCTGCCCTTCAAGATAAAATAATCAAATCTAATTACATATGTATGTATGGGAATCCCACATATACAAGAGGTCCAGAGGCAGAGGGAAAAAAATATATATATATATGAGAAAGCCACCTTGGGCAAGATAATAAGATGTTCAGTAATTACTAGTTTTCCCTGCCCTAAATAAAGGTCATTATTTCTGGTCATAACTCTTTTTATAACCCAATCCCTAATTTAAATTCTTTAAGGGAGATATAAAAATATCTCTTGAGCCTGCAGGGTCTTGGTTACCTTTAGTTTAAAATAATTCTCATAACACAGAGGTACATCTTGAGGAGACCTGTTCTGAATGCATTATTTACCTATACTAAATAACACATAAATACTGATAAGAGAAGTTCAAGAGCAAATAAGTAAATGGAGAAATGTTCTCTGTTTATAAATTGAAAGTCTCAGCATTGTAAAGATATCTAGTCTTACCAAATTAACATGTGATCCTAATCATAATCATAGCAGACTTTTAAAATATAAATTAATGAACTGATTAAAAATGTATATTAAAAAGCAAATAGTTTAGAATAGACAAAATAATCAGAAAAAAAGAACAAGGTGAGAGGACTCAAATCATCTAATTTTAAGAATTACTATAAAGCTACAGTGGAGTATATATAAATAGATCAATCAATCAGAAGAGTATAAATAAGTCTTTATATATAGACTAGAGGCCCAGTGCATTAAATTCATGCACTGGGGGGGGGGGGGTGTCCCTTAGCCCAGCCTGCACCCTCTCCAATCTGGGACCCATTGGGGGTTGTCCAACTGCCCATTTAGGCCCAGTCCATCTCACAATCCGGGACTGCTGGCTCCCAACCACTTGCCTGCCTGCCTGCCTGCCTGCCTGATTGCTCCTAACCTCTTCTGCCTGTCAACCTGATCACCCCTAACCACTCCCCTGCCAGCCTGATCAATGCCTAACTGCTTCCCTGCTGGTCCAATTGCCCACAACTGCCCTCCCCGGCTGGCCATCTTGTGGTGGCCATCTTTGATCCCATAAGGGTAGCCATCTTGTGTGTTGGAGTGATGGTCAATTTGCATATTACTCTTTTATTAGATAGGATAGACCAAATCTGGAAACAATCTAAATGTTTATCAATAGGTAAATAGATATATTGTGGTATAGCTATCAATGATATATCAGTAATAACAAACTATTGGTATAAAATAACAACACCATAAATGAGTATAAAAAATGTGTTGAACAAAAAGACATAAATAAAAGACTAGATACTGCATAATTCCATTTATATTGAGTTAAGGATTAGAAAAAATGAACTAAACCACGGTGATAGAAATCACAACTGGTGTTGCTTATGGGGTGGATGGGTGTAAGAATTGCCTGGAAGGGAATATTGTGAAGAAAGAAACTTTCCTCTGACCCGAAGGTTCTTTCTTCTGGTCTAATAAGCAATTAGACATGAGGCCAATGATCAAGAGAATATGACCACCTTTAATTATACATAGAAACCCTGCATATATGAGACAGTTAGAGACCCCCAAATACAGGAGACAGAAAGGGAAAATGAGGTGTATGACATTCTGAGCTAGGGGTGATATTATGTACCTTGGGACTTCGGAAGGTAATTGCAGGAAGAGCATATATTCAGCAGTTATTAGTTTGCCCTGCCATATAGACAGGCAAAAGTCATTTCTGGGGATAATTATTACTGTGGGTCAGGCTCCCAATCCAAATTCCTCCTAATATTCAAATGAGGGACAGAAGCTTCTCTTGATCCTCCAGGGTCTAGGTACCTCCGACTTAAAATAATCCAAATAGCGCTGAGGCGCATCTTGGGGTGGCTCTTTATGAACCCCTATGGATGCACACAGGAAATTTTGAGAGTGATGAACATATCCTATATTTTGATCAGGGTGTTGGTAATATGAGTCACTATATTGGTCCAAACTTAACAAATTGTATACTTAAATTTTTCCTCAATTTAGTAAAATCAGTATATATTTTCAGAAGCAGACCTTTTTTTATAACCATACAATCATTACACAGACTTCAGTAAGAATAAATAAATAAATGCATCAAGGGGAAATGCATTCTTTAAATTCTGGACATTTGCTTTCACATACATGGGAATTAGCATTACATTTACTATTCTGCTGACTGAATTTTCATCATAGTAGTAAAAATTACAGTCAATAACTCATTTTCTATTTTGTTTTCAAAGTTGAAAGACATCAGTAATTTCATGAAATACCAACTAGAATCCATGTTCTTGATTTGGGAAATAAGGGTTACACATTTGATTAGCATCTACTTTGGTTTATTTTTCCCACTTGCCTCAAATTTTAAAATGCCTTTAAGGAGCTAAATCTATTATTTAATTATATGTCAGCTTAGTTTATATTCACTCTCACCCCTTGTAACAGTGATAGTTTATAATTTTAAACCAATATTTTATCCTCTTAAAACTATATCTAAATCAATTACATTTAATTCTCTTCTACTTTAGTAAATGGTGTTTCAATTTTGTTTAAGGGCTTTATTTTTACTTGCAAGTGGCAAAAATATCTTCAATAATCTGTGAGCCCTTCAGAGTAGGGTGTCCTCTATTGATTTCTGCTTGTAGTTTTCAAGATTCTATTATGGGAAAGGATATAAATGACCATTTTAATTAAAGTCACTATTTCTTTGATGCAGATCCAAAGAGTTCTACAAAAACAAAACATGGGTCAGTAAAGAAAGGAAACTGGGATGGTAGAAGGGGATTTTTGATAGAGCAGATTACTAAATGGGCTTTTTAATCCGGAGAATAAAGGGTACGTGGAAATTAATTGTATAATACAAAAGACACCTATGTGTGATTCGTGTGGTCAGATACATCTTTTTTGCCCAAAGTGCTGGTACCTAGAATAACAAGCTTTCTCTGAAGATTGAAAGAATAATGTTGAAATGTATAGTTATATTGGTATTAATATGGTTGCATTCAAGAAATTATAGTAATTGAATTTTAAACATATCTTAAAAGCTTATTTGTAGCCACTAGAGCTGAGACTGACATGTTTGAGATGCAAACTTAACATTTTATTGACTCTGAGGAGACTGACATCAAGGGCAACCAGGTTTCCTCAGTGGCTACCTAACCACTGGTGCCCCCTTTGCTCTCCACTGTGCATACTCTGTGAGGGCATTCTGACACAAGCTTTGTGCTTCTCACTTTCTTTTATTCTTCTTTATGTTTAACAGTTTAAAATCAGTTCAAATCCACATCTAAAGCCTAGTGTACATGAAATTACATTACTTAATAAGATTTTTCTAATGACAGAATGTCTGCTCCTATTTATCATGAGTCGAAATATATCCTAGTTATTTTGTCTGTAATTAACTACTAAAGATTATAGAATAATCTTTATATTTTTATTTGGAAAAATTTATGTGTTTCATTTTTAATATCTTTATTCTGATTATGTCTATCAGCTTGAGATCTTTAAAACTTCACTCACTTAAACAGAAGCTTCATTTTTATTATCCTATTCCTATAATTATAAATTGAGCCAGCATGTTTAGAAAAAGTTGGAGGATAAGATATATCATCTCCTTTAATTATAGTAAACATTAGATTACAAACTATCATCTTTCAGAAATATTTGGAGAGATTGCTTTCTGTGGAAAAAATGTGATTTTCAGAGTAGAAGGACCAAGTTTATATATGTTACTCAGTTATTGAAAGAGACCCAAAGATGTAGAAAAGATTCAAATATAGAAAAAAAAAACTGAAGAAAACAAGTACATGGACCTGTATGGAGAGTGAGTAGGATAAGAAACCTCTTTCAAGGCAGGGAGTAAATATCTATATAAAGGGAGAAGGCTACTTCCCTCAGAAGAAAACATGCCAATGAAATCTCTGACAAGCACAAGTTCAAGGGTTATAAGAGACTATTCCCCATGATCCTAGAAGGGTGAGTTCTTCACTGTGAAGAATATTTATTCCTTAGCTCTGTTTACTGTTCTATTTGGAGCCAAGGCAAGAGTGATGAATAATGGATAACAGGACACCTTACTTGTTCTCTGTAACAAAGGCAGCAGCACTGGAATTCACTCTATCTTACTGTGTACCATATATTGACATTTACAAAGATGAAAGAACTTCCCCTTTATAGATAAAAGGTCTTTGCTCCAAATAACAAATTTACTTTCAGTCTTAGAAGTGAAAACTTGTCTATTTTGCCTTCCACACCTCATCTGTTTGTGAAGTAACTAGATTAAGCCTCATAGAAAACAAGGTAGATAATGATGATGCATTTCAACCTGCGAGTCCATTTAAAACAATATTATCTAGAGATGAAATGCTTCAGAATCACAACATGTTAAGGTGGTACGGAACTGGGATCACCGATTGTGCTTCCTAGGAAATGCACCAATGGTTCCTGGCCCTGGGTAGTTGCCCCACAAATGCTAACCAACTAAGCAGCTTTCTGCCTGCCTACCTACTGCCTACCTGCCTGCCTTCCTGCCTTTTTCCTCCCTTCTTTTTTATTTCTTAGTAGAGGCCCAATGCACGAACTTCGCGCAAGGGTAGGCCTTCCTTCCCCCAGCTGCCAGCACCAGCTTCCCTCTGGCTGCCGACACCCAGGACCCGGGCTGCCCTCCCTCCGGCCCCGGGTTTGTCAGGAAGGACGTCTGGAATGACGTTGGAAAGACGACCGGTCTAATTAGCATATTACCCTTTTATTATTATAGACTTCCTGCCCTTCTTTATTTTAACAGCCTTTATTTTACTAATGTAGAAGCCAAGGCCAAGCAACCTTGACATCAGGACCAGGACCCACATTTTCCAGTTTCTAAAACAGGGCTGGATGGCCCATTACATAGGGAAAGCATTGCCTTCCTGCTCATGCTCTCAAACAAGCAATCCTCTTAGGATTATCAATAAAGATTTAGTTTCCTTTCCTTGAGGATGTGGAGCACTCTGCCTGCATTTCAAAATCAGCGTTTCTCACTGAGTTTGAGCAATCATATGGCTTCTTATTGCCTCATTGAGCATTTCATTTGCGCTTATGGTTGCTTTTTGAACAACCTTTCCTGACACTTTTTCCTCCCAACATAATACATGAAGTGTATGAATCTATAAATGGATTTAAGCTCCTTGAGCAGATCCGGTGCTATTTGTACTGTATGTTAATAATAGTGAAGCCTCATTTGTTGCTTAAAATGATAGTGCAACATTCTAAGAGGAGAACTCACATCTCACAGAGCATCTACAGGGGCATTAGACGTGAAATGTCATGCAGGTCTGTTTGTGCTGGTGAACCTGATTTACTCTGCTTTATGAGCTCTTGCAGGTAGTTTTGGGAATTGAGCTACTGCAGATAATTTTGGAGAATGTTTGCATTTGTGTCCATAAGAAATGCTAACATCAGCCAGGCTTGTCTATGACATGAAAACAATTCATGTTCACTGTAGAGAGAAAAAAAAGTTAAATGAGGACAGGACATTCTAGTTACAGCTGGACTTTTGGAGTTTGTGTGTTTTTCTGAGTCATTTCAGTAATATAATCCTTAGAGATTATTACCTATTCAAAGCATTAGCATCCTGCAAGCTGTGATCACACAATGTCGTGTTGGCTCCCAGTCGAGAGGACACTGGGGGTAGGAAAATTAAAAAGAAACAACAACAGCCCTAACTGGTTTGGCTCAGTGAGTAGAGCATTGGCCTGTGGACTGAAGGGTCTTGGGTTCGATTCTGGCCAAGGGCACATGTCTAGATTGTGGGCTCAATCCTTAGTGTGGGGCATGCAGGAGGCAGCCAATCAATGATTCTCTCTCATCACTGATGTTTCTATCTCTCTGTCCCTCTCACATCCTTTCTGAAATCAATAAAAATATATTTAAGAAAACAAACAAACAAAAAAGCCCAACAACAGTAAGGATATCTTCTTCCTGCATGTTCTTCCCTGATGATTTTCACTGTAGAAAATAATAAAACATTGCATTTTTTAAAAGCCCATCTTTTGAGAAGACAAGTGTTTGGTCAGAATTTTGAAAATATGCAATTTCATTTGCTGTTACCTTCATTTGGTAATGTTTTTGTTACATTGACATTGTAATTGTGTATGTGATGTTGAAGACTGTCTCAATTTTTATTTTTTTTATTTTTTTTAAAATATATTTTATTGATTTTTTACAGAGAGGAAGGGAGAGAGATAGAGAGTTAGAAACATCGATGAGAGAGAAACATCGATCAGCTGCCTCCTGCACATCCCCCACTAGAGATATGCCCGCAACCCAGGCACATGCCCCCGACGGGAATCGAACCTGGGACCCCTCAGTCCGCAGGCCGACGCTCTATCCACTGAGCCAAACCAGTTTCGGCTTGTCTCAATTTTTAAAAAGAAATAATAGTGTTGTGGATCATCTTATCTATTTTATTCAGATTTAGGTGTCTGTAATCTGTTTTCCCCGACATCATTATTTCTTTCCTTCCTAAATTTTAATTAAGGAAGGAAAATTTTAAATATAATATTTATAATATAAAAATAATATTTTATTTCTTTTTCATTCTCACTATTATGCTATATTACAAGGTGTTTGAAAAATCTAAGCATCAGTATCAAAGTAGCTTTTGATATAAATCATATTACTCTATTTCATTAGAAACTAAAACTCAGTGTACTTACCACTAAGATGCATGTACAGTATTTAAAAATAACGTATTCTAAAGTCAAGAATCATAATAATTATCTGTCTTTTATTACCTTACGTGAGGAGAGGGATGAAATATTAATCCACCTGTAAGACATGGGCTTAGTTAGACCAAACAGACCACCAGTAAGAAAAGACTATTTCCCAGCAAGGTAGGCAGCCAGCCCGTGCAGGCTGCAGCAGGCTCCTGGAGCCCCCAAATAAGCCTGTAGCAGCTGGTTCATGCGGTCGTCTGTGGGGCCTGGTGCAGTCAAGGTCGTGTGGGCAGCATCCAGAGGGTCATTAGTGACTGTTTATCAAAGTATATAGTACTTTGAGGTTTTATTAACAGAAATGGCTATACTGAGTATAATTACCAAATAATAGTGTGTGTGTGTGTGTGTGTGTGTGTACCACATATATGTCACTTTATGCCTTTTTATTATATACAATTTATTACATATGTGATTTTTTTTCTCACAGTGCAACTCAGATGCTTACTTGGTTTAAGGCTAGCATGAAAGGAAATTATTATTTATTACGTAAATCCAACATCTCCTAATATTCACTAGAATTCTGATGTCACACCAGAGTTTTAAATATTCTTTTTACTAGGAGCTACATAGTGTTTAGTAATCTTTATTCTTGAATGAAACCCTCCTTTAGCAAAGGTTGGTATGGCTATTTTTCTGTACTTCTATAGAAAATTCACTAGAGTAGTTATGTGGGGGAGGAGGTTACTTATCAGGAGGAAAGGTAGAAGATTATCTCTCATACATGAAATCATAGGTTTTTATATTTAAAATTCTTTATCAAGATTGTATTGAGCCCTGGCCGGTTTGGCTCAGTGGATGGAGCATTGGCCTGCAGACGCAGGAGTCCTAGGTTCGGTTCCAGTTAAGGGCACATGCCGGCGTTGCGGGCTCAGTCCCCAGTGGGGGGCATGCAGGAGGCAGCCAATCCATGATTCTCTCTCGTCATTGGTGTTTCTCTCTCTCTCCCTCTCCCTTCCTCTCTGAAGTCAATAAAAATATATTTTTTAAAAAAGATTGTATTGTTAGAATAATTCACAATTTCTTTTACTATTGCTGAATTGTTACAGTGTATCTGAATTTGTCTTGATATCAGCTATTCAAGAAAAAAGCTTAGGAAATTTTGTGAATCACTCTACCAGTTCTGCTTTGAGGTTTCTTAATAAATGGAGCAGTCTTGAATGAGGCAGACAATAGTACCGAAAAGACAATTCACTACAACTATGATTTCTTTCAAAGTTCTAAATAATGCTAGATAGAGCATGGCTTATTAAAAACTATTTCTGTCACATTTGCTGTATTAAAATGCAAAAGAGAATACAAATACTATTACAATTAATTTTTTCTGATGACAGGCTTTAGAAAATTCAGGTGAACTGTTAAATTTTTAAAGCTGTGCTGGTGGTGGTTGATGGTGGGTAGGAAATAACTAAGTCTCTTAGTGCCTTTATAGCTTTTCCCACCAACAATTGGGAGAGCGTGAACGATGGACTTAATGTGCTGATCTACAGTTTTTAGAAGTTTCACTAAGTTTTAATGAGCCTCACAAATCACCCTGGATGGCAGCCTGATGTTTTACAGCCCCGCTAGTAAAGTTTTCTTCCCTGCTGTTCAGTGACACAACTGAATATACAAAAGTGGAGGAATGCACCTGATGAGGAAGACTGTGCTGGCAAAGTGACAAGTGCAAATCTGGTTTTAATTCTCATCTACGATTAGCCTCCCTTTCTTTGAATTGAAGGTTAGCCTGTTGCAATTTATTTCTGGGGCTGCTTGGGCTCTTGGAAGAAAAGCAAACGAAAGTTAACTCTACAAGCTGCCATATTTCCTGGCTTATCCTCTCACTAGCAGCATTTCCAATTCCCGGTCTCCCTCGTCCTTGTCCTGTCTGACTTTGAACATGCAAAGATAGTGCCTACGTTTCAGAGAGATCTATTATCTTCTCATTGGTTACTATCTGATTTTTATCCACTTCTTTCCATGTCAGATTTCTTAGGTTAACTCTTCTTACCTTTTGTCTGCATTTCCTTACCTCTCGGTCTATTCTCCAGCCCCAGAAATGATTGAATCCTAGTGAAACTGCACTCTGAAAGCTCACCAAGGATAGCATCTCCGTGAGGTTGTCCTATCCCTCTTCAGAATATTCCCCAGAGAACTCTTCTTTCCCATATTTATTGACATGGCAATATCCTTCCTCTTCTGAATGTTTCTTTGACTCTCATCACCTACTATCTTTGGAGATTTTTATTGTTTTTGCTGCAGCTTGACTTCTCAACTCCTACCTATAGAACTATTTCTTCACCCTTATTTTAAGTACCATTTCCTAATGCCTAGTGGTTATTTTATCTTCACTCCAATTATTCTGTATTTGACTACCAGTATAACCACAATTTGGCCCTGTTGTCAACTGTTTATTTTTCTCAAAATATTTAAATTATTCTTTCTGCTTCCTGTTTAAAATTTATGTTAATATGTTAAGTTTCAGTATCTCCCATAAACTAACGCAACTCTAGAGGCTGATGTTTCTAAAATGTTTTAACTATGACCAAGCAAAAATATTGTACTGTGTATTGTAATCTAGTCTACACACATACAGACACACACACAGTACAAACATATATATATATATATACTTGCACACTTTGCTGTATACTCATATAATTGAAATCAGTTTTCTGGAGAGATATGTATGCATATAATGTACAAATTTACTCTTTTTCCTATTTTATTTCCTATAAAATATGTAGTTTTTGAGCCCCTAAATTGACCCTGGTCATGATTCCACCTACTTGTATACATCACATGAAGTTGTCGAGCTTCTCTGATTTTTCACCTCTTCACACCCTACCCCCTCGACTATCTTCAGATGAGTCTCTCTCTGTCCTATAAGTACACACTCTTGATTTTGAGTTTCTATCCATGTTTTTCCAGTGTAAGTATTTTCTCATCATAAAGACATTTTTTCCAGCTTCAGCTCTTGAAAATCCTCATTTCCTTTAAAGAACAACATCTCTAAATTGTCCTAAACAAGATACCACACAATCCTAGCTGATTTTGTAATGGATTTACAATAGTAAAGTTTTTTTCTTTCTATCTAGTTCAAAAACTCATTCAGAATAGTAATATGTTCTTTTTTAAAAAAATATATTTTATTGATTTTTCATAGAGAGGAAGGGAGAGGGATAGAGAGTTAGAAACATCGATGAGCAAGAAACATCGATCAGCTGCCTCCTGCACGCCCCTCACTGGGGATGTGCCCGCTGCCAAGGTACATGCCCTTGACTGGAATCGAACCTGGGACCCTTGAGTCTGCAGGTCGATGCTCTATCCACTGAGCCAAACCAGTTAGGGCAGTAATATGTTCTTTAAAGCACTTTAACTGCTCAAAACAAAGCTACTAGGTTCTTTTTAAATTGGTAAAAGAATAAAATACTAATTAATTCATTTATCAAATTGCTAAATGATGTGATGATATGAAAGAACTTAGTTTTTAAGGTCTAGGTACAAATCTTAACTCTACTATTTATGTCATGCAATCGTGGGCAAAATCCTTATCTCTTTTTCAATTCTAAAACAGGAACACGAGAACCTGACTCAGAAAATTGCCAAAAGGGTGCAATGAGAATACTTATCTGGCATGTATAGGCATCCAATGCGTATTTGTTGTTAAACATGCTATTTTGGTACATTACCATTTTTCCACATTTTTGGATTGATTTTCTTTATATTCGTTTATAATATTTTCAAATATCTCTGTAGCATTTCTGTTACACTTTTCTGATTTTTGCCAATTACCTACTAAATTTTTAAAAAAATATTATGTTTGAGATCAAGTCTAACAAACAATAAATGGAAAAATTATGCATGCATTTAGGTTATTGTCTCTCCTTAAGGTACTCAATACAAGACTCTATAACAGTGGTTCTCAACCTTCCTAATGCTGCGACCCTTTAATACAGTTCCTCATGTTGTGGTGACCCCCAATTTCATTGTTACAAATTGAACATAATTAAAGCATAGTGATTAATCACAAAAGCAATATGTAATTATATATGTATTTTCTGATGGTCTTAGGCGACCCCTGTGAAAGGGTCGTTTGACCCCCAAAGGGGTCGCGACCCACAGGTTGAGAACCGCTGCTCTATAATGTTCTAGAGAGCCAAGAGATATAACCAGCTTCTATAGTGTCTTTGTAGAAAGCCTGTTATCATAAGAGTAGAGGCCTGATGCATGAAAATTTGTGCAAGAGTAGGCCTTCCTTCCCTGGCTGCCGGCACTGGCTTCCCTCCGGCACCCGGGACCCGAGCTTCCCTCCTCAGGCCATCCGCAGGCACCTGGGACCCGGGCTGGCCTCCCTCTGGCCGTGCTTCATCAGGAAGGATGTCCGGAATGACGTCTGGAAGATGTCCAGTCTAATTAGCATACTACCCTTTTATTATTATGCATTTGCTGCCATTAACTCTCAAGCTCATTATATCTTATTAAATTAATTTTAAAATGTTTTACCTAAAAATAAAAAGTTTCTTAAAAATATAAAATAATATTTTGAGCAAATTTCTTATTTTGGGGGAAAGGTGGTGTTTTGGCCTTTAGCATAACTAGTTATTTGATCAATTATGAGATATTTTTAGTTTCTGAAAGTAAGGTTTTTTTTATTTTAAGATAAACTAGGACACTAAGTTTTAGAGGCACATATTGCATCAGATTATAGAACTAAATTTAAATTCATTTTCAACTTTCTATGTTATGATATATGCAGATTGAGAGGAAAGTGACACACATAAAGTCATATTTGTTAGCTCTTTAAATTTAAAAACTAGATTTTTACTTACCAAGTGTCCCAAGAGTGGAACTTGCTGGCATAAATTATCTAGCATCAGTTAGATTACCTCAAGTAGCAGAGGCTGATAGCAAATAGCAGAGATGGGTGAGATGAGCAAACATGAATATAAAATGACTTTTCTATTAATATTAGTTTCTGTCTAACCTCAAACTAAAAACATTTACTCTTTCTATATTATTTGGTTTTTATTATGTGCAGTAAACACATAATAAAAACACCTCTGATGGGATGACAAATTTCTGACAGACTTTCTGCCAACACCCGCTTCCATAGCTTGATGTGCTTACTCACTTTTCTCCCCATTTAAGCGATATGTTCCTAGTATTCTGCACTTGTTTGGTATCAATCTGTTGAAAGCATAACTTCTATTGATTTTAGTTTACTCAACTTTAATCTGAATATTATGGTATACATGTATTATTGACATTATTATATTATATATGTTTTTTATTTTAAGAATAGGTGAGAATGCATCTTCTATAAAATAATTATAAAATATGTGAATCTATCTTAATCAAAAGTTATAAGAACCTTATAGAATTAAATAAATTAGTTACTGTTATTGCAGTTCCAGATTGCCTCTGTTCCCACCAATTAATATGTAAAATTTGAAAATTATAATTTGCTTATATATTTACTACCCTATGGCTATCTAGAAATGTTTATGTGAAATAAAAGAGTTAGACCTGTTTATCCTTGTCCTAAAGGAAAAAATAGTTTTATAAAGTTTTAATTCTTATACATCTAATGATCTTCTTATGCTCCCCAAAATATTGCTAGCAAAATTTGCTTTCAATATTTGTCTGAAATTTGTTTCTTAATCAAATGAGCAATAATAGTCATAGGAGTCATAAGTACTGAATAAATCTTTACCTTTAGTTTTGTAAGTAACATATCAATAAAGTTTTGACTGATTCTCAGAAGAGGCAGAACAAGAACTTCTTAAATGTCATTCCAATATTTCTTAGTGTTGCAAGTTAAAGGAAAAACATCTTCTGAAAAATCCAATTCCCAATAAATTTGTATCGCAAGAAACAAGAAGCTAAAGAATGTCAAAAGATCTGACTTAAGCCGATATAAAAATTTTAATTCCTTTTTCAGATTGCCTCAAAAAAGGGTAGAGACAGTGGCCAAGTAATGTTTTTTTTCTTTGAACTTTTGCTCTTTGATAACACAGGACTTAATAATAATTTTGTTTTATATCACTATATAGTCAATGATACTAATCATCTTAAGTTAAACCAACTCTCAGTTGATGGATCTCATAACGACTCTATCCAAATCTTGATTAATCTTTGTGTGTATACTTCAATTGTTAGTGGGTTAGATTAACGTGTCAGGAGATCTTGGCTAATCACTCACGTGATTAGCTTTCACACTCCAAATACTGAGTTAGAACTAATATGATGGCTTCTCTTGGGGAAAAATTCAACCACCAGTTCACTTTATTTCACTGCTCAGAACCCTTCTCCATTTAATTTTTATTGCACAGCTGCTTGGTCTGAGGGACTGGAAGCAAATTTAAAACTTAATTTATGATTGATCTCTTCCTACCCACCCAAAGAGCTTATATGCATATATGCATAATCCATGGGTACAGGCAATTTCTCATTTATGGAAGTTCATATAAAATTGAAATAAATTTTAAATGATTCAAGTATTTCTTCTGAAGAAGTCTGTAGAAATGTCGCAGTGGTTCTCAACCTTCTGGCTCTTTAAATACAGTTCCTCATGTTGTGACCCAACCATACAGTTATTTTCGTTGCTACTTCATAACTGTAATGTTGCTACTGTTATGAATCATAATGTAAATATCTGATATGCAGGATGGTCTTAGGCGACCCTTGTGAAACGGTTGTTCGACCGCCGAAAGGGTCGTGACCCACAGGTTGAGAACTGCTGGTTTAGAGTAATTTTATTTGTAAATAAATTGACTATCTTACTAGTGACATATGAATTGTAAAATCTATTCATATTAGAGTTGGAATAGCACTTAATTTTTGAAACAGAAATCTTTGGGTAATTAAGAATAGTAACTACGTTACAATAGTCACTTGCAGGGGGTCATTGAATGTGCTACTTTCAGCTGCGCTTTATTATTTGAACAAAAGGCATTGTCAGTGATGAGCCCTTCCTCCCTCAGTTGGTGACATCACATCACTGAGTTTTACTTCTCTTCGAGCTGTCCAATTCTTCCTCTGCCATGTTCAGTAGAACTTGAGGGCTATTTTAGGCTAAAAATATCCCTAACATAATCACCTGTCCTTAAGCCTTCCCACCTATCCTACCAAGAGAAATTGATCCATACTGTTGAGCATGTAGATTTGTGCTCTCTTTTATGGTAGCCACTTAGCCGCATGTAGCTAGCAGGAACTTGACTATCAGACTAATATGGCTGAAAAACTGATTTATTTCCTGTTTTTAATTAAATTACATTTAAATTCCTGAAGCAGTCTAAGTATTTTTCTATTAAACAAGAATATTTATTGTTTTTATAAACTATATTTTAAATTAGGCCAATGAAAATTTATGATCTGAAGTGACATGTGCTCTGAGTGTGAAATGGATTCAAAATTTCAAAGATTTTAATAAGAATGTATAATATCACATTAATAATTTTTGTATTGCCACATGTTGCAATAATATTTTTTATATATCGGGTTAAATAAATTATATTGTTAAATGTATTTCATCTGTTTCTTTTTACTTTTTTCTCCCGTAGCTACTAGAAATCTTAAAATTACACTGTAGCGTTTATTCTATTTCTATTGGGCAATGCTGGTATAGAGAGATGGCTGAAGTAAAAATATCCCACTCAGAATTAAATGCAGGCTTTAGATAAGTCAAATCAGGCTTAGAATGTGGCAGAAGGACACAAAAGTTGTTTCCTCTTAAAGATTCTAATTCAGAAGCTGTTCCAGAGTTTAGTCTCAGCAGCTTGTGTAAATCTGTTCTTCAGCTGGAGTACTACTGATGGCCTTACCTATTCTGTAATGGCCTAGGTTTGTCCGATTCACTTGAGTATTGGGAAGCATCTGATGCTACTGTCTCTCTGGCTGTTTGGAAAACAAACTAGATAAAGTCATTAAACTAGGAGAGTGGCTCTCAAAGTAGCCATAGGACCAACAACACTAGGGTCACCTGGCAATCGTATTAAATACGCAGTGACTCCAGATCCACCCCAGATCTACTGAAACAGAAAATTTGGGGATGGGGGTCCTGGAATCTCTGATTTAAGTCCCCCAGATGAATCTAAACTAAAGTTTGCAAGCCATTGGAATATCATATTCTTGTACTGAAATATAATATTCTTGCTAACTAGTGAATAAAGTTCATCAATTGGCAGAATGCCACTAAGTCAACAGGTTTTCAGGGCATAACTAAGTAGTACTACAGATTGTAATTAAATACTGAGGCTGTCAGGAACTTATTAAAGCACTATCATGGCTGGCTCTTCCAGCAACTTTTTGTATTATGTCATTCATTTAAGGGAGTTTACTGCTTAGTATTCTCAAACAGTCCTGGTTTATTGTGGTACAAGGGAATCTAAGCTACCACAATGCTTTTACTCTTCGTAATGTGCACAGAAGAATGGCCGAATGGGGTAATATGCTAGTTTTAAGGTAGGCCACTGTACTTCATCTGTTTTGAAGGAAAATGATAGTGTTGCCTTTTGAGAATGTCACATGATTAGGTAACTTTTGTGGTGCTAAATTATTTTGGATATAACATCCTTGGTAAGAATAAAAAAGTGCTTCAAGAAATTTCTTCAGAACCTTACTAATTGTTTTAACTGAAGATTTTACTTGTGTAAACTTAAAAAATTAATTACTTTGCTTAGAATACCTATCACCGCTGCTAATTTTAGAGCCTCAGTATTTAAGGGTCTAAATATTTAAGTTAAGAAGGAAAATCTTGTCTTTTTGTGTTTTAAATTTCCAATAATACATTTTCTCTTTTATTATTCATTTATGTTTATTTTCAAGTCTATTAATACTGTGCAATTGTTTTCTAAACATAACTACCTCCTTCACATTAGTTCCAAATATATCAGAATGAATTTTTTCTTTTAAAAATTGACAACACTTTTCTATTCCCACATAACCTAAATATAGATTTAAAAGATATAAAACATGAATTTTATGTTAAAACTAGTGGCCCAATGTACAAATGTGTGCACATAGAAAGGAAATTAATTAGAAAAAATATTTTAATATTGCCATTGGCCCTTTCTCTGTTATAGAAGCGTCAGCCAAATTCACGATCGACAACGCACACGTGTGCGATTGGCGCCAGAGAGAGCTTTACATATATATAGATAAACTTGCGTAATTAGACCTGCTTTCTGATTTAGCTAAACTTTTTCCAGCCCAGTAAAGCACCCCAACTTCTCTTTCAGGTAATTGTCAGCAACATGCAGTAAATATCAACGTGAAGCAGATTATTATTGTAGATCACGCAGGGAGAACAAATGGTAAAATATTTAACTGCAGCAGTGTTTGACTATCTTCTGCGCAGTGAGAAAACCTGACGTTATTTTAAAGGACCACCATTTCTTACTTCTTTTCAGTCAGGTCAAGTTTCTAAGCTTTCTAAATCTTTGTTTTCTGGCTAATGAAAAGAAAATAGGATTCCACCAAGTCTCCTATCTACCTACTCCAGGACTTCTGTGAGGATCAAATGAGATGAGGAATGGAAAATGCTTCACAGACATTTGGTTAAAGTGTGGAATGTTTGCCCCTGGCTATAAAGCAAGTCATGTTCCTGGCCTGAAGAAACTGCAAGGAGGGTAGTCACTAGCAGCGGTTCTCAACCTGTGGGTCGTGAACAATGAAAATACATCCTGCATATCAGATATTTACATTACGACTCATAACAGTAGCAAATTACAGTTATGAAGTAGCAACGAAAATAATTTTATGGTTGGGGGTCACCACAACATGAGGAACTATATTAAAGGGTCGTGGCATTAGGAAGGTTGAGAACCACTGTGCTAGGGAGAGGAAGCTGGGCGTTACTACATGACGTCATTACCCAGCACCCACAGCTACCATTTCTGGGCTGAGTTGGGCTGTGGGCTGCATTTTGCACCATGGGGTCTCTTCAGTGTCAGCTGCGATTTGGTGGGCTGTTGCTACGGGATGGTGGCAGGACCTGTGTCCCACTTGGGGGAAGCCAATAGTTGCTTTGTGGGAGCCAGGTCCACAGTGCTGTTTCTCTGTAAATGGCCAGTGTGCATCACGGCAGCTCCTGCGTTGAGCATCTGCCCCCCAGTGGTCAGTGTGCGTCATAGCGACTGGTTGGATGGTCGGACACTTAGCATATTAGCCTTTTATATATACTGGTATAGATGTGAGCTAAAAAATCAATAAATGCATGTGCTATTTGAGTATATTTTCCTTTTCTCATGAGAGAAAAAGCCAGAAATCTCTGATAACTATTGTTGCCTTGAGGCCTGCATTTCCAATTAATACTCCACAACACATAGAGCAAAATATTTAAATAAGTAGGACAAGCCTATAAGAACACAGGAACACTTTCACTAATCTACAGCTAGGAGTTGTTCAGAGAGCTTTAGACATTATGAGAGTATCCAAGACTTGACATGTCAGCATGCATCAGCCTTGTCAACATTGGTGATTATTGTATTTTACAATCTGAAACACAAGGAATAATAAAACCATTGCAGTTTCTTTCTTTGCAGCATTAACGAGTGATACTCTTTTTTTTATGTGCATGACCAATGCCTTCTTAAAACATTGTAGTTTGACCCAATGACGCTCTATTCCATTATAAGTGAGTAATAAAGAAATTATATCCTTTACTGTGACAAGTGGGTTAAATACTTCAAAGGGTAGGCATTTAATGGGTGTTTTGAATTAGGGCTTGAGGTGGCCTGGAGTTAAACTGTTTTAATCCGAATTTCTAAGTTGGAGATGATGGGTAAAAGAAACCTAGGAATTAACATAAGTAATAATAGAATGCTCAATAAAAATGTTTAAATACTAATGCTGTGCATAACTTTAAGTAAAATGACCTCGCACAAGCCCAGGCAAGCTAATTACTTTTGTTTTCTGCAATGCTGCACCTCGTCATTTCTCTAAACCGGGTTAAGCCCTTTCACATGAGTCCTTCTTGCTTTTTCTTAAAAGCGTTCAAGGTATCCCTTGGCTACACCCACTGTTTGTTGTGGTGATGGTTGATAAGAGAACCATTTCTCCTCTAAAAGGTAAAATATGTATATTTATTCTAAGGCTTTGAGTTGGTCCCTCCCCCCCATTCTGCATATTTATATATAGTGTCTGTGTACAAATACACATAGATGTGTGAGTTTAAATTGAAACAAAGTATTTTATATTTATAATACAAAGCCTCCTCTCATACACTTAGATCGCACTGGTAGTACAGAAGACAGATGTATAATTAATAATGCCCTGTATTTTCTAAGGCTTTGATATGAAAATCAGGCACACAAATTGTTTTTCAAAAGTGAAAACCTCCTCTTATATGATAGCAGTTTCTTCCAGTTTCGCCAGTGTTTTGCTATGAATCATAAATTGGTTGAAATTGCTCCCTGGGCATTTTTAGTCTCAAAATATTTATGTATGCTGGGGGAGGGGAGGCATTGAGCATTTACATACTCTTATATCTGAATTTAAATGAATTTTAATTTTATGAATATAATACAATTTCTTATAGCTCTATTTGATAAAAAAGGAAAGATTAGTTATAACTATTTGCAATGACACAAGGCAGACTTCTGAAAATTTAAGATCTGGGTTATAATGATAATATTGATGTTCACCTAATCTTTAAAAATATCAATTTATTGATTATTACCTATGCTCTATGTTATTCCACATGAAATATGTAACTACTTTAGTAAAGATGTCTGCAATTCAATAATATTTTTCCTCAAAAATTTAATGGAAATTTTATGGAGAAAAAATAACACAATATATAGATCATTTGAACTTTACAATTGCTATATTTGAGCATTGAATTTGGCACTGAACTTCTTGACAGATTAAGGAAACTCTAGTAGGGCCAGTTAAAAAGAAGAAAACGTCTGTTTCTTCGGAGAAGCAAAGCTCTCCCTAGTATTTAACAAGATAAAAGCTATTTCTTCAATGGGTCTTTATCCACAGGGTCTTTGACAGCTCATTTTTTTAGAGTCCATTGATGAAAATCATTAACAAAGCATTAAAATTCAACTCATTTATTTTAAGAACAAAACTGAGAATTTCTAGCAAGAATATCTTTCCAAAAATCTTGTTATTTCAATTTCTTTCTGTTGGATTTTTGCTGAACTAAGGAGAGTTGGAAAGTCTTTTATCTGGCCAGTATTTGAGATATAATACTTAGTCATTGATTAGGGACCATATTTTTAAATAAGAAAAGCAAGTCAAGAATGTTGGTAATTATGCAAAAACCTAAAGATAAAGATGCAGAGAAATCAGAACTCTTGTGCACTGTTGGTGAGAATGTAAAATTGTGCAACCACTATGTAAAACAATATGAAAGTTCCTCAAAAACCTACAAATAGAACTACAAATGATCCAACAATCCCACTTCTGGGTATTATCCAAAAGAATTAAAATCAATGTCTCAAAGAGATATTTTCATTCCCATGTTCATTACAGCATTATTCATACTAGCCAATTGCCGGGGTCCAACCCCAGCAGGTCCACGGGTCCCCAAAGGTGTAGGCGGAGTCTGCGAAGAAGGAAGGACAAGGAGACAGTGTTCAGTTGATCAGCAGCCTAGCCAGGATCTCCAGCCAGGATCTCCAGCCAAGTTCTGGTTTGGATCTCCAGAGAGGTTCTGGTCTGGATCTCCAGCGAAGTTCTGGTTAGGATCTCCAGCCAGGTTCTGTGTCCATGTTCTCTTGCTAGGTTCTCCAGGTTCTCTAGCCAGGTTCTGTAGCCATGTTCCCTCTCTAGGTTCTCCAGCCAGGTTCTGTCTGAGATCTCCAGCCAGGTTCGGTCACCAGGTTCTAGTCAGGTTCTCTTGCCATATTTCTGTAGTCAGGTTCAGTCCAGGATCTTTGCCATGTTCTCTCCAGCGAAGTTCTTCTGTCTGTAGGTTCTGTCTTCTGAGTTCTGACTTCTAAGTTCTGTGTCTTGCTGTCTTATTACATCTGTATTTATACCAGTTGGTTCAATCCTATCAATCTCTATTACAAAGGTTAGGGCGTTTCTTATCTCCATTCCAGGGAGTAAAGATTATGTAGCTTAAGCATGATTGTTCATAGTTAAAGTGATTAATTACCCGCCTGGCACTTTAGTTGAGGGGTTTTATTCCCTCCCTAACTTCAGGGGAAAATCCCTACCTGGGGATTCAACCTTTCTCGGAGAGGTGACCTTGGTCAAAACACAGCGCCAAGAAGGTGAGCAAACATATTAAGAACCGTATGCCATATATGCCAGGTCCCTTGAAACAGCAAGGGTGGACCGGCTCCCGGCAGCCAATATGTGGGAAAACCTAAATGTCCATCAGCAGACATATAGATAAACAAAAGGTGCATATACATACCATGGGATATTATTCAGCCTTTAAAGAGAAGGAAATCCTGCAACATGACACAACATGAACTAACTTTGAGGGAATTATGCTAAGTGAAATAAGCCAGTTACAGAAAGACAAACACTATATGATTCTACTTATATGATAGATTTAAAATAGTCATACTCAGAGAAATAGAGAATAGAATGGTAGTTGCCAAGGGTTTGGGGATAGAAGGAAATGGGGAGTTACTATTCAACGTGTGTAAAGTTTCAGTTATTCAAGAGAAATGTTTCAAAGATCTGCTGTACAACATTGTGCCTATAGTTAACAATACTGTATTATACACTTAAAAATTTAAGAGGGTAGATCTCATAGGAATTGTTTTACTACAATTTAAAAAAGTATATATCAGTATTAATTCTAAATTATCATTCAGTTTGTCTACAAATGTTGCACAGTAAGTAGCATGTCCAAAATGAATGGCCTGTTAGATGAAACAGGATGTCTTGTCTCCCACAGAAATTTTATAATTACTGTTTATGTGTCTATCTTTATTATTGAATTTTGAGTTTCTTATGGGTAGAGACCACTTTTTATTCACAGTGTAGGGCCTGGCACATATAGTGTAAAGATTGCTATAGCTCTTCTATTGTTACCTTTTATGGGACTTTTTCTATTTTTGAATCTTAAAAATGATATTGTTTTTACACAGTATTTAACAAAAATTTTTTGAGATAAAAATGTATTCACACTGCCTTCTTTAAATGAAAATGATAGAATCAAATGCAGATAAGAGGTTCAAAATATATTATTGATTATTTTTAGTTTGAGCCAATATTTTAACTATTTTTGCATTTGGAGTAAATCTGTTATTATATTCCTATACTAGGAAAACAAAAAAATTATTAGAGAATTAATCCTAGAATGTTATAAAGATTCATTTACACAAAATGTAGAATGTTTAACAGAGGTTTCAAAATTTCTATGTGTAGTTTTCTAAAACTCATGTTTGTCCCTTTAAGAATCTTACTATATGTATACCAATTATAATGCAAATGAAAACTTCTGCTAAAAATAGTTTGAAATGTCCTCCCTGAAAAGTGTTAGCTCCATGATACTTTCTTCAGAGTTTCTCTGGGACAGAAAATTTGTAGGGGGTGTGTTTGTGTGTGGGGAGGGAGAATCTAAATTTTGAAAAGCCTTAGGGTCAACCATTTTTGTTTTCTTATTAAAATGATAAATTTCTAGAAAGAAAGTTCCTACTAAGGAAAATGGCAAAAAGCTATAAACTATATCTATATCTAGAGTATATGGGGCACAAGGGGACAAAGCTTTTGACCTTTGTTTTTCAAATAAATATATATTTATCTGAACTCACATTATAAATAGTATTATTATTCTATTCAGTCACCGTTTTCCTAATTCGATTAAGGAGGGAAAAAATTAGAATTAGTCTTTTTTATACTTTAGAAATGTGCCCCTATAGACAGGTAATGCAACAATTTAAACTTCTATTTCCATAATGTTAATAGACTTGATTAATTTCCGTAAGTTAATTTTTGGATATTTCCCACTAACCTTTGCTGAATTTCCAGAGATATAACTTGGCCTGCACATTTAGTTAGCATTCTTAGGGTAGTTAGGCCCTGCCTTAGACAAAATAGTAAACTTTCTTCTAATCTCCTAGGGATGCTCTTTGGGTCACATTTGAAGATCTGCATTAACAGCCTATCCCCATACCTTTAACATTTATGTCACAGATCAATGCAAACAATAACCTATGGCCCTGGTTGGCAAACTGCGGCTCGCAAGCCACATGCTGCTCCTTGGCCCCTTGAGTGTTGTGGCTCTTCCTAAGCCTCAGGAGTACCCTAATTAAGTTAATAACAATGTACCTACCTATATAGTTTAAGTTTAAAAAATTTGGTTCTCAAAAGAAATTTCAGTCGTTGTACTGTTGATATTTGGCTCTGTTGACTAATGAGTTTACCGACCACTGGCTATGGCTAGAACTAGTCCAAAGATTCCTTCAGTTTACTTTCATTTTGTTCTTGACAGTGTCTCGTTTGAATGCCTGTGTCTGTTCTGCTATAGCCCCAGTCCAATAAGTCCTTGTTTTTACTTCCAGCCCATTACACTCATTTATAGTAAGCACTTGGCCCCCGAAGATATATTGATTCTTCATCCTTATGAATGCTCTTGTTTTCGGCTGAGTAAGCTAGACTTTTCTACTGAAATATTAAAAACTAATCACTGCTAATGAATGGATCCATTTGGTAATGTATGTGTTCCAGCAGGAATCATCAACATCATAACCTAGGGATCCTAACACTGTTGGCTTGACTGAGTATTATGTTGGGAAGATTTCTGAGACCAAATTCAAGTTCATAGTGAAAGACTACAGTTATTGGTGTACACGGGCTGTGAGAGATTAGGGTTAATCAAACTTCTGTAGTTCCAATAGATGAGAATTTACTATAGTATGCCTTATAATTAATTGTGTACTTGCCATAATATTGCCCACCATCCTGAAACTAGACAGCAATCCAACTGGGTGGGTAGGCATCCTAAATATCTACATATCCTGTTCTAGATCTTTGCACATGAAATGTTACCTAGAGAGCTGGAATAAAAGTAAGCCAGATCAGAGGAAGAGATGTATGCTAATCTCCTATCTCCTGTTACAACTCTATATACAGAGATTCAAAATTTAAAAATAAACTTGATTAGGCAAAAGTAGGTGTTTAAAAAAAGTCCCAAGTAATGACTATCAAACATAAACACAACTTACCTTATTGAAGCTACAGCTTTCTTACAGATACCCTGCAGTTGCTAGTGCATAAGAACTGCGGCTTGTTAAATGCTCGCATATGCACTATGTTAAGCACAGCAGAGAATACATTGTATATACCTGCTACTGGTAAGGAGCCACAGGTAGGACCTATCCTCAGAAATATTTTCCTGATAATAAGGGATGTGACATATTATCATGTATTTTATATGATCTAATTTAAGCTGGGTACTGGATAACCATATATCAGTTTATTCTCTGGATTACATGCAAGCAAACCTCTAAACTTGTTCTCATTTAGAAAGTACTTGAGCCTACTACACTCACCTGTGGCAGATGGCTGCCCATCTCATAGGACAAAATATTGCAAACCCAATGGACTCTGGTTCTTTCAATATGAATGAGATTTTTTTTTTTTTTTTTTGTCAAACATTGTTGGCTAGCAGCCTGTTATGTGCTGGGTTCTGCCTTGGCACCTTACATCAACCGTCATACATAATTACATTCAATCCTCTGAAGAACCCTTTGAGGTTCAGATTGTTATACTCATTTTCCAGCTAAGAAAACTAAGATTTAGAAAGATTAAATAGCTTTCTTAATGTCATGAAGCTCATCAGTGGTAGATATGAGATTTAGACCCATGCTCTTTTTATGTTGTCATTTATGGTGTACATAAACAACTTCTCATTTAAGCAAAACAGAGCTGTTATTGGTTTGAAACTAATTTTTTCTAGAATTTCAACTTTTCTGTTTGTTCCTTGGGCCTGATTGTGCTTGTCTTCAGATTTACTTTTCGAGGTAACGTCCTTACTCTGCGCTCTTCTTTGTCTCCGTTTTCCACTCTGTTTCCCTCCGCCTCTCAGAAGGAAAATAGCCAGCATCTGCTTGTGATCCTCTTCACACAGCACGTCCATGGCCCTGTGCTGAGGTTTCCCGGCACATCGCAGTGTGACCAGAGGAGCCCCCAGGGTCAGAATCTGGATGTAGTCAAGGACCTCCTTCACAGCTTCCTTGATATTCTTCTCATGTTTTCATTGGAATCAGAGATTCTCAGAGCTGATAGTCAGTTAATAACAAAGTGGGGGGCCTGAAGATAGAACTTAAAGAGTTTCTAGGAGCCATTGGTGGGGGTTGCCCTCAGGACAGACTTCAACCTCCTTTAAACAGAGGAGCTCCAGTTGAGTGAGATGTCCTTTGAAGGAAGGGGTGTTCAAAAAAAGAAGTTTGAACCACACTGGTGTAGCCTAGATTCTTCATAATTGTCTCTGACCCCTCCTTTCCTATTCTCCTCTCTCCCCTATCACCGCCAAACTCTTCTGAAATTATAAAGTTTTAAGCAGTTTAATTCCAATTTATCCACTAAATTTTGTAATGATAAAAAAGATTTTAATAGAAGGTAATTGTATTATCTCATCACTGAATCATATAACATTAAATCATTGATAATATGCAAACATTAATCTACAACTAATTCATAAACCTTTTAGTATCTATGACATGAGTTAACTGTCCAAGAATATAGATTTTGTGGTTACTTATTCATGTTAATATTATTAGAAACTAAAGCATGTTCTTAATTACTGACTAACTGGGTTAAGAGTACAATGAATAGTTTAAAAAGAAAAAAAATACATAGTGTAATTTCACTAACTCTGATATGTGGTTTGAAGGTCATGGATCAGAACTTTTAAAACTATAAAACCTGCTAGATATTAAGAAATGAAATTAATATGCTTCTATGCATTTTAATAAGGTCATTTTTTTCCATGTCAAATTCTTCTAGGATCTTAACCATATTATAGTTTGAAGCTAGGCTTTTTTTTTGCAAGGCATTATCATGTATTAATAGTAAGAACATATAAATGGTACAATAAAATTGGTTTTGTAAGCCTAATTAGTAGGGCAACTTCAGGCAATTCATTTAAGTACAATCTCTCTGAGCTCTCTTTTCTCATAGGGGCAACAGAAGTATAAGTGTATTGAAGAACATACTTATGAGAGAAAACAGAAACTGTAAACATTATAAGGTTGGTGGTGGCGAAAAACTTGTGAGGGTCATGCAGTTAATGTATGAGGACTGCAGTGAGTACACAGCTCTGATCTTTTCTCCTGTGTCTCTCAGATGTTTTTCTAGCACTGAGTAGAGTTGTATTTCAGGAGGGGAAAGGTGATGCTAATCTGCAGTGTACCAGAGGGAGTGATTCTGCATGTACAGATATCGGGTATATGATACAGCTGAGTTAGTCCGCGGGACATAAGTGACCAGATCCATTTCCTTCCTTCCTTCCTTCCTTCCTTCCTTCCTTCCTTCCTTCCTTCCTTCCTTCCTTCCTTCCTTCCTTCCCTCCCTCCCTCCCTCCCTCCCTCCCTCCTTCCTTCCTTCCTTCCTTCCTTCCTTCCTTCCTTCCTTCCTTCCTTCCTTCCTTCCTTCCCTCCCTCCCTCCCTCCCTCCCTCCCTCCCTCCCTCCTTCCTTCCTTCCTTCCTTCCTTCCTTCCTTCCTTCCTTCCTTCCTTCCTTTACTTCCTTTTTTTCTTTCTCTATGTTTCTTTGTATCTACTAGTTAGCTAGCTATTCATCCATCTTTATTTCTTTATTTTACTGTAAAGTTTCCATCCATTATGAAGACTGATGTTTTTTAAAAGTTTTTAAAGTTCTTTTAAAGTTCTAAAAATATTTCTGCAAAAATTAGAGATGAGAAACAAGTAAAGAAATATATATACACACAGATGATTTTTTCCCTCTTAAGTAGTTGCCGAAATTATCCCAAACAATGTATCCCAACTAGTGCTACCTTCTGAGAGAGTTAGGAAAGGATGGGAATAGAACATTAATGAATGGCTGTCTGCTGTTGACCCTCACTGCAATGCTGGGGGAAAGGTGATATGCCTGCTATTTTTGTGGATGAGGACAATTAAGCTCAGAGAGTCATTTGCTTCATATTACTAGTAAATGTGCAAAGGATGGAACTGGAGGCTTCTGGCTTAAGCTCTTTCCCTGCTTGATGAAATTACAAAGAAACTATAAATAAAATTTAGTATAAAACCACTCAACTAGGAGTTAATGCTTTAGTGCTCATGTCAGTGACTATATAATTGATAATAGAGAATGAATGCATCCTTGGTAATGGTTAAATGATAAATAAAATATTGGGGTCAGTATTATTATTTCCATACCTAACATTACAGAGATTGAAGGGAGGAATGCTAAGTGGTAGTCAATATGCCTGGGTCCACATAGTAGCTCTGCCACTTACTGATGCTAAAAATATGGGCAAATTATTTTGTCTCTTGGAGCCTCCATATTCCATAAAACACAGAACAGCAAGCATGATTAAATAAAACAATGTAATACAGAATGTCTACTATGTATGTTAGCTCAATAAATTGTTCTTGATTTGGATCAATAGTATCAAATAATATGTCTTTTAAAAATGTTTTTGTTTTAATTTATTGTTAACACTATTACAAATGTCCTCCATTCTCCCACCCCCCTCTGCCCATCGCCACCCAGCTCCCACCTACCCTTCCCACTGGGCATCACCACACTGTTGTCTGTGTCCATAGGCTGTGCATTTTAAGTTCTTTGGCTAATGTCCCCCTGCTTCTCTGACAGCTGACTGTTCCATGTATCCATGCCTCTGGTTCTATTTTGTTCATTAGTTTATTTTGTACATTAGGTTCCACATATAAGTGAGAGCAAATTAAAAATTTTTAAAAAGACATCAGTCTTTTGATGAATACTTCCATTGCTCTTCTATAGGCAGTCTCCATTTCACAAAATTTAAATACTTTGTTGTAGAAACAACATAAATTCATATTGAATGGGAGTGTTGCTTGAATAAAAATGAAGGGAATTCCTCACAACTTGAGTTTTTCTACATATCCTTTTTCAGCGTTACCAGTTATTAGCTCTTCGAGTTGCAACTGGAATGCACTCAATACATTTAGGAAGGAGAAACTCCGAAGTCTGGAATCACTGATGAATAAATCAGACGTGCATTTACATTTCAAATGGAAAATGCAGCAAGACTCTTTAACGAGGGTATCTTATCCTGGAAGTGGTATTAAAACATAGAAACTTTGCCGAGTTTTAATGACAACACCTATTTTTATTCATCATCGTAGAGATGCCACTTTTAGGGCATGCAGCTGAAAGAATTGGTAAAATAAACTTAAAGGAGAAAATTTATTCAGTCTAGTATCATGTTGTCTTTCCTTCAGAGTGTTTGCTGAGGCATCAGACTGGCAATTACATCTCTGTCAACATCTGCTCTCATTTTCCTAATTGACAGCATTCAGAAGCAAAAGCTGAGATTAGATGTTATTCTTAAACCTTGGATCGGCTATGAAACCACATTTTGTTTACCACAGACAAACCTTCCTGACACATCTCAAAACATTGTTGGCTTAAGCCGAACATGCCCTGCAAAGGACTTCAGTTTATTTTGCAGTTTTCCAAAACTTGCCAATATTTCTAAGTTTACCAAAAGTTGAAGCAAATGAACATTCTGTAAATGGACCAGGTCAGGCAAGTCCGGGACTGGAGCAGCCACTAAGGAGTGTTATGGGATAAGACATTTATTATGCAAGTTAGACATTACACAGTTGTGGAAGTTGCCATTCGTATCACAGCAGCTGATGATCACCATCACCTGGTCAGGGCTCCTGGACTGGTCCATTTTTGCCTTCCAGATCTCACCTATGCACCCCTTTGAATCAACTGTACTTGGCAATCATTTAGCAAAGTGGGTTTGGGAAACAGTTTCTAGCTTAATCAGATACACAGCACAAATCACCACGTGCTCCTTAGCACATGCTGTGAATGCCTGTTCAGTTTCAGGCCTCAGGGAGGATCTGCCAGGCAAGCTCCTTTTGAAACTATTTGACTTTATTCTCTTCTCAGAATAATGCTGTAGAAACACACTCAACATCATTGCTTTGCTTTACTACTTGGATGTTTTCTTCATGAACCTCTCAAGGCTTTCTGTTTTATTTTGTTGTTAACCATGAGGAAATCTTTATGTTGTTACTTTGGGTAAGCATAAAATCTTTATGTTTACCTAAAAGATTTTAAAGATCAGGCTCCCCATGTCCTCTCTGACCTTATCCCTCAGACTTCTTTCTCTCTCTCCCTCAGCTCCAGCCACTGGCCTCCTCCTGTTTCCTTGTAAAAAATCACACATTCTTAGTGCCTGTGCATTTGCTGTTCCTGGAATGCTTTTCTCCAAAATAGCCACATGACTCATCCCATCACCTCTTTCTGGTCTTTCTCCAAATATCAACTTCTCAGAAAAGCCTATGTGATTATTTTATTTAAAACTCTACTGCTGATTCCCTGTTTATCTTTCCTGATTGGTCTCCATGGCCTTTTCATTATCCAGCACACAGTATATTCCATATGTATTTTGCCTGCTATGTATTTTCCTACACTAGAATGTAAGCCCTACCAGGGCAAGAATTTTTGTGTGTTTTATTTAATGTGTCCCTGGCATATGATGGGCGACAAGCCCGTAGCAACATCATGAGTATTTGTTGAATATAGTCAATGAAATAATGAGTCTCAAAATTATTTGGTCTATCCATAGAAACCGTGCAGAGGATTTGTGTTATGAGTAATTTTAAATGCCATATTTCAAAATAACACTAGAAAAATCTAAATTCCAGTTAGTTTTTTATTTTGATTTTGCCTTTCACCTCTCTCATTGATGATACTTGCAACATGAAGGGGATTTGTTGAATTTATCTAGCTCTATACATTTCTACCTTTCCAGGGTTTTGAAAAAGCCAGTCATGAAAGGAAATTGTGTCAGCCATGGTAAGACTTTTCCTCTCCTCTCCACGCCCTGAATTAATAACTTTTCTAACTGATTCCCCTGAAATCTTGAATACTTGAGCTGAGAGACAGGGGAAGCACAGTTCGAAACCAAGTGTCTAGGGTTCCTGTTGATTTCTTACAGTGTAGACACTAATCTTTAAGGACCCTGTATTGGAAAAGCACTTTTGAGAAATATATATAGCTAACCTAAAATACCTTTACCTACATTATACCATTGTTCTATTTCCTTCTATGACTCCTTTTATTTTCTCCACTAATCCAATTTTTATCTTCCCCATTTTTTTCTGCCACAGTTAGTAATTTCCATTCTCAGGTTGTGAGAGTATGCATAAATAACATTGAGAGTTAATAAACATACAGATTTAGCTAATAAACATAGGGACTAAGTAAATATGGAATTAGAATTAATAAGCAACCCAAATGCAGTCTCTTGCCTTACTACGTACACAATGCCAAACATTGTGAAAATTTTATATTTCCCTAAGCCTCATTTGTCTAAATAGTAACAGATAATAATATATTCTACCTTTATGAGGATTGTATGAGTGAATACACATAAAACATTTAGCATGGTGCCAAAGACATAGTATATATTAAGTTCATCTTGTTACCAATACTATTATTTATAAATATAAATATAAATATAAATATATACCTTGTAAGTAATAACCTTACCTCCTTGGTTCTGAAGTTCCTCAAGTATAAAATGAAAATATTAAACTAAACTATCTTTAATCTGCTTTTCAGCTATAAAATTCTGAGTCTATACTACTATATAGGTTATGTGTATAAATGGGCATGTTTGAATATATAAACATGTGATATAACCTATCTTGAGTTATCTCTTAAATTAATTAAACAATGATGATAATAAAATATATAACATAATCATACCAGTATATTACATTCATTACACATGAATAATGTATATTCTAACAGCTTTCCTTATCAAAGGGAATCAGAAGATATTAATTCATTGACGTTTACTTTTCAAATTGTGTATGTATAAGATTTATAATTTAATAATATGTTTATAATTTCTGCCCTTGCCCTTCAGACTCAGAAACTATTTCTAGACATTCATCATACAACTACCTTAGCACTGGCCCAAGGCATCATTTTCAGGAGTAGTAAAAGATTAGGGGGTGGGAAACTAAAAATCCTTCAATGAAGAATCTTTGACATAAACAGGGCACAGCCATACAGTGAAATACTATGTAGCCCTAAAAAATGATGAGGCAGCTCTCTGAGGGCCTATATGAATATATCAGTAAGATATAATATTGTGGAAATGAAATAAGGCACAGGAAGGTATGAATAAACTATGATTTTCTTGTAGAGGAAAATGGTAATTCTATGTACATGTCTGTGGAGTGCACTACTAACTGTTATTACCTTTAGAGGATGGAATTACTTTTCTAGAAAAAACAAAAAGGAGGGAGGGAAACTTATTTCTGTGTTCCTTATCCAAACGAATTCATGAGCACATGTTCAACTTTGTACTTTTCATCTCCTTGGATACACTTATACCCCAAGTACTCTTGATATATTTATCAACCAAACACCAGAAGATTTTTGTTTAAACTCACAATTGCAAGAGAGGGAAGGAGAAAACAGACCTATATCTTGAGGAAATGGAGGCAATTACTAGTAAGAGCGAGGAGGAAGGAAGCTTAAAAGGACTTGTGAGTACGTTGAGAAACAGATTATTTGTGGTTCAATGAACTAAGATGCAGAAAGGAAAGAAAGAAGAAAATGGTGACACTGGATCCTGAAGAATTTTCTGAGAAGGCAGATCTTAGCAGCGGCTCTCAACGTGTGGGTCGCGACCCCTTTGGGGGTCGAATGACCCTTTCACAGGGGTCGCCTAAGACCATCGGAAAACACATATATAATTACTTATTGTTTTTGTGATTAATCACTATGCTTTATGTTCAATTTGTAACAATGAAAATACATCCTGCATATCGGATATTTACATTATGATTCGTAACAGTAGCAAAATTACAGTTATGAAGTAGCAACGAAAATAATTTTATGGTTGGGGGTCACCACAACATGAGGAACTATATTAAAGGGTCTCGGCATTAGGAAGGTTGAGAACCACTGCCTTAGGGGAACATGGTTGGTTCAGACAGTTTTCTGCCACCAGGTGGCATCATCAACCCAAGACAGTTTGGATGCTATAGATTAGTATAGGTTACTATGGGTTAGTGGATTAGTAGAAGGAAGTAAAAATGAAATAGTTTTCAGATTAAGAAATGGAAAGCATTGTATGAGCAACTATTCAAAATTTACTATAGTGATAAATACACATGGAACAACTCAGGTCTTACCTTGATAATGCTTCTTAGAAAAAATTGTATTATGTGATGATGTATGTGTATATAAAACTGTTGTTTAAGGCTTGCTTAAAAGTTGTTTTCCTTAACCCTAAAATTCATGTTATGGGTTTTGAAAAATAAAGTTCTCCATAAATTTTATCAGCAAAGTAAAACAAAGAGAATTGTATATTAAAACAGAGTTTTTGAGTTGCACTAAGGTTTGAGTTGAATGACTTGGGAAGCTGAACCTCCCAAAAAAGAAAGAAAATATTGGGCTTCTCTTTTAAGGAGTTAGGCTAATTGTGTCAATAATTGACCAAGCAGAAAATGCAGGTATACCCATGGATAACTTTTCTATAGTAGACCCTTGGGTCATGCTTATCTCAAAATATCATGTTAGGCAGTGATAGGATGTATATTAGTTTGAAATGTGATATCTGAAATATCAGTTCTTTATGATGTAAATAAATGTGAATTGGGTCTCTATTCTCTATCAACTCTATTTATATGATTAAACATTTTGAAAGAAGTACTATGTTTTAAAATATATATTTTTACACCTATCTATATAGGGTAGAACCTTGTGATATTATCTATTCAAGAATATTTTCTGATTACCTATCCTGTGCCAATTTCAGTGCATGCACTGATAACAAGATGATGAAAATATATACACAGTACCATCCTCATAATGTGTGATTATGAAAAAAGTAAAGGATTTCAAGTTACACCTGACTGGCACCTCCAACATGTTGCTTGTTGATCTTGTAACACTGACAAATTAATTAGCTTCTCTAATTCTCCATTTACTAAAAAGACTGCAGAAACTCTTGCAATGCCCTTACTATAGTTTAAGGTGCTGGGCAAACAGGAGTAAATAAAACATAAAAATCCTTGACCTTAAGGAACTTGCCTATCACTTTCTTCTTCAGATAAATAATATAATAAGAACCTCATTGCAATAAAGATTGAGTGGAAAGAAAACAAACATATAGTATACTGACATCAGGTATAGGAAACAAAACTGTTCCCAATAAAGAGCCATTCCCTTCTCCTTTGGTCTATGGGTTTTCAGATATTTTTTTCTAAAAAAACCCCACACAAACAAAAACCTTTTGTGAGAAAGAAGTGTCTGTCGTTCCTGACTTTGTATTCACAATAAAAACTCAATTTTAAAGTTTATCAAACTGCTATTATTTTTTAATTGGAGAAGTGCTAAAAAAAAAAAATAACACTGGGAAGTTAGACAAGAGTCAAAACCCATTTCACAAACTAAGGAATCTAAGCTCTGTTTGTAAGCAATGAGGAACCATTGAAGCATTTTACTACAAACATGAGGAGTTCATGTCTACAATTGAGAAAAATGTACCAGCAGTTAAAGTCAAGGGAGAGAAGAGGGGAGACAGGGAAGAAAAGGAGGAACTAATATTTATTATCACTTGCAATGTATATGTTATTTTACATTTTGTGTAACTTTATTTCAAGCTTCACAGTAGCAATAATATTACTGTACTCATTTTACAGGTAAAAGGATCTAGAATCAAAGGTGTTAAATATTTTACTCAAGGTCAAACAGTTAATACAGCTAATAGTCCAGTATATAAACCCAGTTTGGGGAACTACAAAACCCACAGTGTCTCTAACATCCTGGTCTCAAATTGCAGAGTGTGTGTGGTTAGGAAGAGCGGGGATTAGGATAGAGAGAAAGTGGATGTTTTGTGTACGTAATTCTTTCATAAAATTTGACCCTGAAAAAAATCCTGTGGAGGAAGGGCAATGAACTATTTATTTGACTTGCCAAATTAACATCCCCCGAGGGGTCCCAGATTTCAAGAGCATGCAAACCAGGCTGAGGGATCTTACACCCACCCCCATGCATGAATTCCATGCACCGGGCCTCTAGTATAGTATAATAAAGTTATGTGAATATTCTCTCTCTCTCTCCAATAACTGATCTGATAAGCGAGATGGCTACTAAGTGACTAACAGGCAATGGTGCATACAGGGGGAATAACTACTGGACAAAGAGTTGAATCACATCCTGGGAGGGGGTGGGGGAATGGAGTGTGATGGTGTTAGATTTCATTACCCTACTCAGAATGGTGAGCAATTTAAAACTTATGAATTGTTAATTTCTGAAATTTTGCATTTAATATTTTGGGCTGAAGTTGACCATGGGTAACTGAAGCCACAGAGAGCTGAAACTACTGTACTTCTTGTTAAATTGAACCTTAAGCATCGCCAACTGAGAGAAGGGTGAAAGTCCAAGAGTGTTAACCTAGCAAAAGTTTCGTCGCAGGGAAACATTAAGAGTAGGGAGTAAAGGTTTACCCTTTACGTCAGTTTATTCTTAGAACTCTTGCTTACAATTAGCCCCGTGAGAGTAGAAGAGAAGAAGGCTAACTCTCCTCAGCTTATTCCGAAGCAGAGGAATGCAGCAGTGTTTATCCCAACCCATTCTGATATCATTTCTCTCAAAATCCTCTGTGTGTCTTTTTCAGCCTTCTTTATGTGTCTCCTCTAGCATGTATCCTCTTGTGCTGCAGGTATTTTCAGTTGTCCTAAGCTCTGATGTTTTACCGCACCAGTGACATTGGTATTTATTTTATTGCTAATCTTGTATCCCTCGTGCAAACATGATTTAATTTATAAGCATGATTTAACCTTGATGGGTACTCTGTGGCTCACTGAGCATTCACAGTCATGCTGTACTTGCACATGAACATTGCTGTCTTTACTCCATTTTGGTTTATCTTTTTAAACAATTGGCCATGAGTTTAAGCTTAGTGCTGAATGCTTTGTTATATTTAAATCTTTCTTAGTGTACATATTGGGTTTATATTTAATGATTCATTTACCAAAGAGGATTATTAGAAAGTTCCAAGTTATAGTCTTTTCCTTTCAGCAAATAAGAATAACCAGTCTTAGAAAAATGATACTTATGTTTTAAAATCTGCTTCAACTCAATATTATAGTCACTATGATAATACAATTAATGTTAACTCAATTTGTGTCACTAGTCTACATCCTATCACACAAGGGACTAAATAAAGTACCCGGTCTGTCCTCTCTGTGACATTCTGTTGTGAATTTACTCAGAGCCACGTATGTTAACTCTGGTTAAACCTTGGCTCTGCCACTGTCCTTAGGGCCATTGGTAATTGCTTCACTTTACTGAGTCTGTCAGTTTTCATCTTTATAAAATGAGGATGATACAACCCTCACAAGTTTGCTTGAGAATAAAATGAAAAAAATGTGTAAAGTACTTAGCGTGGTGCTTCACTTATATAATACATGCTCAACACATATTAGTTTCCTAGAAGAGTGTGCTGTATTGGTGATACTTACTTAGGGAACAGCAGAATGATCCTAAAGATTCCTGGAATTCCTTATATAATAAATCGTCCATCCTATATGTATGGAGTCTGGGATGGTAAGTGGACACTGGACTTCGAGTAGAAACTCCATCAATAGAGGATAGAGAATAGGGAAAGAGAGAAAGAAGTAATAGTTCTGGAAGATTTATATAAGAAACTTCTCATAAAATAACTAGTCTCATGCCCATATTTTACCTAAGGCAGGGAGTTACTTCATGTTCACCTGCTGTGCGTTGATTTAGTTAAAGCTATTGGAGGAATGAGAAACAACACCTCAGTTTGCTACCTCAAGTAAAATTGAGAATGGAACAGTAGCAGATACTATAAGAATATGAGAGTAAATCCAATTGTTGACCAAGAATATGAAATGAAGTACAGGTATACCTCATGGAAAGGGAAATTAAGTCCTACACTTAGCCTTTCTCTCTCTTTCAGAGGCTATATGGTCTCATATTTCTGTCCTCTCTTCTTTCTCTTCTCTCTCCCAACCCATCCTCTTCATCCCCTCTGTCTTTCCTTCTTTCTTTTCTCTCCTCTCTCTTCCCCCCGCTTCCCTACCTTTCCTTCTTCTCTTCTCTCTCTCTCTCTCTCTCTCTCTCTCTCTCTCTCTCTCTCTCTCTCTCTCCCTCTCTCTCTCACTCTCTCTTCCTTTCTCCTTCACTCCCATAAACATTTTTTCATTTGGACTTAGTTAAAAATGCAGTCTTCAAATTAATATCTCTTTTTAGTTCATCACCCAAGGATAATTGACTCAGTCTTTTACTATTTTAATTACGCTTCCCAGAGAGGAGCTCGTTTGGACCAGATTATTTATATTAGCCAAGGTATTGGCCTTCCTAGTTGTGAACTTGAGCGCTTGGGGTTGTACTCATGGGACATCTATGTTCAGCTTCTCCTCCAGAGGCTATGAGCAGGTTCACTGGGAAGGTATCTATTATTTTCTCACCACTTCACACATAATCAGGAATGTAGTATGTGCTCAATAAATGACTAAATTGATACCACTAAATTTATAGCTTATTCTAATGAGAATCTCAGCTTTACTAATAATAGATGGCCAATATGTGCTGTGTTTATCAATAGCCAGGTATTTGTCATTATGCAAATCCAATGTGTTCACTCTAATTCTTACCAAAGTCCTATGGGAAAATCAGGAACAGAGAAGTCAAATGACTTATTCAGGAGATAATTTACAAAGCTACCAAAGAGCAGATCCAAGTCTATGCAAGGACACACTGAACACGTGCCACTCAACCTCCATTCTAAACTGTCTCCAACCCTATGCTCTAGTCAGACAATATTAAGCGAGTCTATATTAATTTATGCCCCTACTAATATTTTAGTATTTTTAGTAATAGTTATAAAATAAGAGAGTGGAGTATTATAGTAGCACATTAATAGATAACTAAAAGGTCCAATTTTCCTGGTATGCAATGCAAATGCATGGCTAAAATGTACAAACATTTATTTCTAAAAACCTGGGTTTTTCTCCCATTTCTCTCCTTTGCCTGGTTATAAATCTCTCCTTTTCTTCTTTTTTCTCATCCATCTTTTTCCTTTTAATATACATTTCAACCATATCCATTTGAATGTTCAATATGATGGCTATTCTTGTTGTAGGAACCATTTCTACTCAATTTCTATTCGATTGCCTGGAACCACAAAATGCCAATGCCTCCTAAAAGGACAGTAGGTGAGTAGAGAGGACAGCATGGTGGACAATAAGAGGAAAGCCTTTATGCAACAAAGAACTAGTCCAGTGACTATAAAATATTACGTGACACACAAAGACCATTAAAAGGAAATTAAAATTACAATATATTTGAAATTAGACTTGGTCTTAATCGAAGAAAAACAAACTAACAGATTTACTTTTTAGCTAAACATGCACATTTAAAGAGATAGTAACACCCCCCAATAACACTCCCCAGTGTACAGGAGGCACAAAGCAGGAGAGGTGTTTCTCTTCAGCAAACAATATGATGAGATGTGTTCTTAAGAGCTGTAGCATATTCATTTATTTCTCTTTCAAAAATATATATTCTAAGAAAATTATTTCAAGGATGGCATAAATTTGTGTACAATGCTGCTCATCATTATATATTCATACAAATTAAGCCTAGTGATCATTTAAATGTTCAATAATGAGGGAATGTTACATTAGAGATCATAGGTATAAAATATACTACTCTCAAAATGATATTTATAAAAAATTAATATAATTGTTAAATGCCATTGAAGTGATGTTTATAAAATTATTCCAGGGCTATACATAAATGCAGGTGCAAATGCATTAAAAAACAAGAGGAGACTTGAAGTAAATACACCAAAATATTTGTAGTATTTATTTCAGGATGGTGGATTTAGACATAATTTTTTACTATATATTTTGACATTCCAAATTTTCTACCATCAGCAGGTCGGTATGAGGACCAAGTTTTTCCATTAGGTTTGCGTCTAAAAGAATCTCCTTGTCTTTTCACTATAGATAAGCCAGAGCCTGGACCTGCCAGCTTATCCTGGAGAGGGACTTGCTTCTGGTGTTTGGCCCCAAATCTTATGGGTCCAAGTTAAAAGAAGCCTGAGGTTGCTCACCCTAGGATAATTGTTGTGCAAATACCACCATTCAAATATGCCCTTTCTCAAGATGAAATTCTTTGAATGGGCAGCTGCTTTGGAGAAAACCCTCAGCTTTTTTCTTCCTATGTAAGGGAGCACTGAGTTTTTCCTTGTTCTGTATCTCGTCCGTCTGTGTCTCCTTGCTTATTCACACAGAACACTTCACTTCTGATACTCAGCTCACCAAATGTGTGGAGGGTTTTCCCCACAACAAGCAATTTTCTGTGACTCACTCTGAGTGTCTACAATTTAACTCAATTCTGACACCATCTACCCAGAGATAGCGTCAGATCCCACAGGTGAAGGGCTCATCCCCACAAGGTGGTCCCCCAGATCCCTACAAGAAGCCAGTCCCAAACCCGGATTATCAGCTGTGCTCTGACCAACAGGCGGTAGGTGGGAGATTCTAACGAGCCCCTCCTAGGTTCAATTAATTTGCTCACAGAACTCAGGGAAACACATTTACTAACTTTCTGAAGGATGTGGTAAAGGGTACATATAAACAGCCAGGTGAAGAGATGCACAGGGCAAGGTCTGGAAAGGTCTCAAACGCAGGAGGAGCCTCTGTGCTCCGAGTGGATGTGTTCATCAGCCTGGAAGCTCTCTGAGCCCCCGACTACTGGGATTTTATGAAGGCTCCCTCACAGAGACATGAACCGTTAATAACTATGTGTCCAGCTCTTCTTCCTTCTCTGGAGGATAAGGGGGCTGGCCGAACATCCCAAGCTCCTAACAATGGCTCAGTCTCTGTGTTGTCCAGTGGAGCTATCTAGGAGCCCACCCAGAGTCACCTCATTGAAACAATAGGTATTTCTAGTACTCTTTTTTTTTTGCCTTTTTTTCTTTATTGATTAAGGTATTACATATGTGTTCTTATCCACCCATTGCCCCCTCCACCCCCAATCCCATTCATGCTCTCACCTCCCTGGTATCTCTGTTCATTGGTTTTGCTCATATGCATGCATACAAGTCCTTTGATTGATCTCGCACCCGTCCTCCTCGCCTTCCCTCATAGGTTGTACAGTCTGTTCGATGCTTCTATGTCTCTGGTTCTATTTTTGTTCACCAGTTTATGTTGTTCCTTATAATCCACGAATGAGTGAGATCATGTGATATTTATCTTTCTCTGACTGACTTATTTTGCTTAGCATAATGCTCTCCAGCTTCCTCCATGCTGCTGCAAATGGTAGGAGTTCCTTCCTTTCTATAGCAGCATAGTATTGTGTAGATGTAACACAGGCTTTTAATCCACTCACCTGCTAATGGGGACTTAGGCTGTTTCCAAATCTTAGCTGTTGTAAATTGTGCAGCTATAAACATAGGGGTGCATCTATTCTTTCTAGTACGCTTATCGTTGAGGGATTTACAAGCATTTAGGAGCTCTGTTTCAGGAACTGGGGACAGGGAAGAGTATATATTTTCTATTATGTCATAGCAGCATAAAGACAAATGTTTCTGTCCAACTCCTTTTCTCTGGCCTTTTTCTGTTGAGGATAAGAAACCTCTCCACTTCAGATCATCCTTGTTTTGTTGATAATTATAAAAGCAAGTAATAAAATCAGTGCAATTTAAGGGAATAAAAAGAGAAGACACAAAAATTGATACAAATTAAAAATAAGCTTAAAGTAGAAAATGAATCTAAAATGAGAAAATATTTTAAATAATTATTTAAACTGAGAAAGTTAAAAAGAAGAGTAGAAAATTTCTCCTTTATCTGAAAGGTTGCGCATTATACATTTTAGATTTGTACTTTAGGTAAATTCCCTGCATTTCCTCTCAAAAAGGGTAAGTAACTAAACCATGACACAGGAACTATGAAATTCAATTAAAATAGCACTTCAAATTATTTTTAGCAAAATAATTTAGAGCCAGAAAGAAATGCTTAGAAATATTTGTTTTGAAAATAAATTATTCAAGTTTTTGAAAACAGTGATAACTAATTTTTACACTTATATTTTTTGAGAAAGGCAATATACTGCTTATCACTATTATTAAAAATAGAATAGATGATGATAGGATTTAAAACATTTATAAAATACTGTTACTACTCAGAATTGGTTTATCTTAAGTATTGTTTTGTGCTGACACTGACTCTGATTAGCTAAAGTTTAGTCTCAATACAAAATGAAGGGTTATTTCATAAAAAGATTGATTTCTACCAGCTTTTATTTTTATGTGTTTTTTTGTAGGAAGTTTTTACTTATTTTTGTCACTGTGCTCTCTGTTTTTTTACTTGTGAGTCATAAGTTAACACAATTCTTATTCCAGCTTTATTTTCACTGTCATTTGCCAACATCTTCAGTTCAAGTTGGCAAGACACAAGTTCCAGAAAACATTGTTGATCCTTATAAAGACATATTGGCGTTATTGAGAATAAGAGTTATTTTTATGACTGCAATATTCAAAGCGATTTTAGTTGGACATTCAATGAATTATAACTAGTTTGTAATCTCCTTTGTTATAGATTGTTTTTGGTGGCTGGAAACTTTCAGTCAGATTAAACTAGCCCTTGTCAATTACTAATAATGAAACCTAGAGAAGACAGTAGCTAAAGTGCAAGCTAAAAGTTTATTTAGAAATTTTTCCTTTATATAAGAACAATTATTTGTTGTGCAAATTTATAAATTCCTGGAAGCCTAGTACTTACTTCTTATTTGTCTTTATATGTACAATGCCTATTTAACATATGTATATTGAATTTTGGTCAAATTTTTTAGTATTATAACCTCATAAATATCTATTTTAAGATTTGGAGAATATTTACTTGAGATACATTTTTATTTTAATTTTTTAGCAAGACCTGTTATTTATCTCTTTTCATGGATTATCTTCTTTTGACATTGGAGAACAGTCTATCACTTGACTGTTATAAAGTATCATTTAATTTAAGAAAATTTAGCCATGTTTTGCTCTAGAAAAAAATTCTGAGAAGGTAAGAAAATTAACCAAGAACAGTTGTATATCTATACTAATAAAAGGGTAATATGCTAATTAGACCAGACGTCTTCCAGACATCCTTCCTGACAAAACCGGGCCCAATGAAGCCGCCTACCCATGGTCCTGGGTGCCAGCACCTGTGGCTGCATCCCAGGAGAAGAGAATCCACTCACCGCGGTCCTGAGTGAAGCCAGCCTGGGTTCTGGGTGCCTGCGGCCAGCCAGAGAGGGGGAAGCCTGGGTCCCGGGTGCCTGTGGCCGGCCTGAGGAGGGAAGCCTGGGCCCCAGGTGCGGGGCCAAAGCAGAGGCAGTTAGGGGCCAGCAGGGGAAGAGTTAGGGGTGATCAGGCCAGCAGGGGAGCAGTAAGGGGTGATCAGGTAGACAGGCAGAGTTCGTTATGGGCAATCAGGCAGGCAGAGATGGTTAGGGGTGATCAGGCAGGCAGGCAGTGGGGTTAGAGGTGATCAGGAAGGCAGGCAGGTGAGTGGTTAGGAGCCAGCAGTCCCAGATTGTGAGAGGCATGTCCAACTGCCAGTTTAGGCCCGATCCGTCGGGGGTCCCTGATTGAAGAGGGTGCAGGCTGGGCTGAGGGACCTCCCCCACCCGCGTACATGAATTTCATGCACTGGGTCTCTAGTAAATGTATATAAAAGGTCCTATAATGTTTGAGGTGAACTGATCCAATTAAAGCGAAGCTTGATAATAATGACTACTTATGAAGAGATAAGTTCAAAGTTTATGATTAGCCATATAGGGATCAATTTTTATATTTTATGGAAAAAGTAGAAACTAGTTCTCTTTGTTTTTCTTCTCTGAGTTGTGTATTCATCCACTGTAGAAGCTCCTCAAAGATAAGGATGGTATATTTCAATTTGACTCACACTAAATGAATGTTTAATGCATTGAATTTATTGAAGTAGGAGAAAGAAAGGGAGGCAAAATTCTGATATAAAGGTTAAAGTCATATTTAACTGCAGTCAATTGGCTTCCACTATTGATGGTATAAGTGTTGACGATCTGAGGTTTGAAATAGTGGTGTCTCCAGCTGCTGCTCTGGTATTCACTGGACTTCAGCTACACTTGCGGCCAGTGAAAGTTGGGAAAAGGAACACATATTTAATAAACACTTCAAGAGGAGAAACTATATTATTTTGAATTAATTGGGATGAAAAAAGGATAAAGTGTTAAAAATGGATTCTATCTTTATTAATCAAGAGTCCATATAATTGATGTTATGGAGAGTTGGAAATAAAAGACTATCAGGAGGCAATAAAATGAATGCAGTGGAAATGACGTAGTATGGAGAGAAAGAACAGCCTTCCTAGTCAGAAAATCTACATTCAAGTTCAGACTTTCCTCTGGTTACTGACCATGACCTTTGCATTCCTCAGTTTTCTCATCTTGAAAATAAAAGAAATATTAATATTTTACTTACAGAGTTATGTCATGATGATTAAATGTGATGATACTTTTTTTTAGTGATTGTGTGGATTAAAGAATCTGAAACCTGTTTACTAAAATAAAATAGGGATATAGTTTAAAAGTACAGGGAAATTAATAGCTAATCAAGAAAGTTATACCTAACCCTGGCCAGTGTTCCTAAATGGTTAGAGCATTGGCCTGAACACTAAAGGGTGGCGGGTTTGATTCCTGGTCCAGGACAAGTACCTGGGTTGCAGGTTTGACCTCCACCCTGGTCAGGGAGCATGTGGAGGTGACCAATGGATGTGTCTCACATTAACGCTCTCTCTCTCTCCTACTCTCTCACTCCCTTCCATTCTTTCTAAAAAATAAATAAATGGAAAAAATATTCCCGGGTGACATAGATAGATAGATAGATAGATAGATAGATAGATAGATAGATAGATAGATGAAAGATAGATAGATGAAAGATAGATAGATGATTGATAGAAAAGTAAAGCCTGGCTACTAACATTTTAAAAGTTACTGTGACTCTATTCTCTTTATTACTCTCTCTTGCTCCCTGAGAGTCTCATGGTCTATCATGACTTCATTTCCTTGCATTCCTGTGCCATCCTTTATGATTTTGGAGGGTCAAGAGTAATAGAAAACCTGACTGCAAGGGGATACAACAAGGGTTTTATTATCTTGAGATAGAACACATCCAGGGTTGGTAATTCAACAGCTCTATTATGTCATCGTGGACTCAGCTTCTTCTTTTCTTTATGCTTCTCTACTTCAGCTTGTAGTATTATCCTCTTAAACCTGCCACTTCAGGTCTGGAGATAGATACCTCAGTCTCAAACATAAGCTGTCTTCAAGAAGAAAAGGGATATTCTTTCTTGAACAATTCTTTTTAAGAACTTAGACTACTCATTAGTTATATTCCTGCAACAATCCCATCAACAACATAGCATAATTTTAAAGCTATTTATGAAATATTCAAATGGAAATATTCTGAGGATACAAAAATATGAAATCAGATGAAAGGTTAGAAAAAAATGAGCTTAACTTTGAGACTTTACTGATAAACCAGAAATTACAAAGTCATGTGTAAACCATTTAAATTTGTAGAAATGTTATTGATTTGAATACCTTTCATATAAGTTTATTATAATAGTTCCTATAATGAACACTAAATTGAATAAAAATATCTCTAAATATCGCTTAATATGTGAATACCAGCAGTTGGAAAAGTAAACCAAGGTAATTAGAAATAAACCAAAGTAATAATGACACAAAGCCAAATATAAGTGTCAGAAGAAGAACCAACAACAAATACCTTAATACAAGGGAGAGAATTGAAGACAACCTCCAAAAGAAGTGATATTTGACCTCTAGAAGGTAGATAGGGAGGCTTCACATGCAAGGGAAACAGCGTAGGCATTAGCTTGCAAAAAAAGCTGTGTTGTAAATACATGGATAGTGTTAGGGGGTCATGAGAAGTTTCATTTGATAAGAGCAGTGAAAATAATAATCATGTTTAGGTTGGATTTTGATCATGGAATGCCCTGAGAATTGGGCTAAGAATTTTCATCTGTACATTTGGAAGCTAGAAACTATCAATTATTTGAGGAAGACAGTAGCATGTGCTTTGGGAAAAGGAGCTTGCTGTTAGTATGACGGGAACTTGGAGCTCTGGAGACTCCCTGTAATAGTCTGAGCAAATTAATAATTTCAACCAGAGTAAAGCGGGAATAAAAATGAGAGCTCAAATCCATGAGGCAGCTCTGAGTTGTGAAGATGTAAAACTTAGTCACCTGGATATAAGGAAAATGTAACTAAAATTTTAAACCTGAGAAACTAGAACAAAGGCAATGCTTCTACCAGGAATATGACAGAAGAAAGAGAAATTTGTTTGGAAGATGCAATGAATTGTTCAGAGTTAAATTAAATTAATTTGAGGATATCAATGGGACTTTAGTTGCAAACATTTTAAAAATTCAGATCGGGAATTTGGAAGAAAATTTTACTAAATTATGAGATTTGGATGTGATCACCATATTGATAATATGCAAAAAGAGGATACAAGTGAATTTCAGAATAATTCATGAGTGCTTGTCTATTACTCAAAATCTCACCTTTAATAATTATAGTTAACTATTAACTATTTATAGTAAACTGAAGTTAGTAAAAAATCTTTAGATTCTAAAATAGCATAATTAAATAAGTGAAATAATTATGTATTAGTATACAGATGATATCCAATATTAATGTTCAGGAATTCTATATTTAATTCAATAATCTAAACATGTTTGTTGTTCTCTTGGTTCCTTCAAATTTTGAATCAAAATTTGTTCATTCAGATTTTATGTGGTATAAAAATAAAATGAGTGGATTGTTGTGAGAATTTTCAGGCAAATGTTGCCATGAATTGAGGCTTAAGATGTAGAACCTATGAATACCAGCAGTTGGAAAAGCAAACAAACATTTCATAGATTTTACTAAAAACACAAAGAGATTTTACTAAAATCTCAAAGTTTACAAGTCCCTCATTAGGCAAATGATGAATATATTATAATTTAAAAAAAAGAGAGAGAATCACTTTGCTTTCATATTACATGTTTCTAAAATCCCAAAGGGTTAGAAACAGTAGTACAACTATGTTCAATTTTGTTTATGAGAACATCTGTGCCTCCGGCTTTGCTTATTTGCATCTTAAATTTGTGTTCACACAATTTGGTACTCAATCAGCAGATGGCATTTTTTTTATATTTTGTTTCAGCATTTCTAACCCCTTGGGTTTCTATTTTATGCCATGTACTTACATATTCATATGTCATCTGTGTATATATATATATATATATATATATATATATATATATACAGTATACCTATGACATATGTTGGTTGGGCATTCATTTCTTTAAAGAGCATATTTTCCATGTTATTTACATATATGTGTGTGTATAAGCATTTGCTCTTTAAAATTAAAAATGAAACCATATTTTTCTGTACCTTTTCATTGGAGATGGCCCTTCTTTACTGTAGAAGGCCTAATTGTATGGGTGTAATAACAGTATGTGGGCAATAGGACTGTTAATTTAGTGAATATTATCGGTTTATAAATATTCATCATGTTTGTTATGAAGCATCATTATATTTGTTTTTAAGAAGCAATTCAACATTGTAAATCTTGCAGCCAGAAAAAGCTCTAATTAGATGAACACTGGGACTTAGAAAGGTGCATAGAGATTTGTGGTCATTTGGAAGAGCTACTTTTCTCAACAGGAGGGAAACGCCTTCTGGGGAGCTTGCAGTACAGTCTGTACTCCAGGTGGAAAGAGAATGGAAGGTTTCAAGTCTTAAGGCAACAAGAGAGCGCAGGTCTACTGTTAAGTTAGTAAAAGACAACTTGTAGATCACACCAGACCTAGGTCTTTCCTTGGTGAAATTAATCTTTTAGAAGATTTTTAAAAATATATTTTTTTTGATTTTAGAGAGGAAGGGAGAGGCAAAGAGAGAGACAGAAACATCAATTATGAGAGAGAATCATTGATCAGCTGCCTTCTACACTCCCCCTATTGGGGATGGAGCCCACAACCTTGATTGGCATCAAACCCGGGAACCTTCAGTCTGCAGGCTGAGGCTCTATCCACTGAGTCATACCGGGTAGGGCAAGAAGATCCTTTTGCTAACATTCAAAACCCACATTTAAATCTAGTCAAACAAGAATAATCTATGGAAACTATTTTCCATGGTCAGAGTGGTGCTCCTTTTCCTCTCAGTTACCTCCATGTTATCCCTGCCACCAGAAACTCAAAGGAAGCAGTTCTAAATAGGCACAAATAAGAAATGTTACAACAGCAACCACGGAACTCTGTGGAAAACCTCTCCCTTTAACACGAGGCAGTCCCTCCTCATCACCCCTTCCTCTGTTCCTTTTGTGCACCAGTATGGACTGCCTTTGGATGAAAATGCTGGTTGGTTATTTGACTGCATGGTGGAGAGGATGTGGGGTGGGGCAGAGCTTGCATTTACACTTTGCAAGAGCTGGAAGACACTCCTGGCCAAAGCTTCAGAAATGGACACTTATGGTGAATCTGGTTGCTTGATTCCCTAACTTTTCTTTATATTCCTTTAAAAAATATACTGGCCTCTCTAATTCTCTTAATGAAGTGATTATGTCTCTTTCACCTCTGCCTTTTGTTTCAGTTTCCCTCCCTAACCCACTATATCCATGCCACTGAGCCAAATGTGATGGCTGAATGGAGTCTGTGGACTGCTATCTCCACAGTAGCTAACGAATTGGACAAAAAATAGCTAAGTTTTGACTTCAGATGTAAATGAGTGGTGTTAGATGCTCAAGGTTGTTGGGCTTCTCCATATGGTAGAAAATACAAGCATAGCCCTAACCGGTTTGGCTCAGTGAAGAGCGCTGGCCTGGGGTTCGATTCCGGTCAAGGGCATGTACCTTGGTTGTAGGCACATCCCTAATAGGGGGTGTGCAGGAGGCAGTTGATCGATGTTTCTCTCATCGATGTTTCTAACTCTCTATCCCTCTCCCTTCCTCTCTGTAAAAAATCAATAAAATGTATTTATAAGAAAAGAAAATACAGGCATAGTTTATCAAAGTTAAAGCCTCAGAAACTTGTTCCAAATAATTAAAATTCTAGTAATTTCATCTCAATTTAATTTCCCATGAGGTTTTGTTTTGATTAATCTGTCAACAATATCTTTCATTTATTTTTATCTCTCTCTCTCGGTAGTCAGCCTTCAATGTACTAATTGCTTGTGCTCAAATTAGTTTTGAAGTCAATAATTTAGGTACTTAAAATTAGTTTTAAGTCAATAAAATAAAACTTAGAAATATTTTGATGTGGATATTATGTTCTAACAAATCCTGCTAACACAAACAATGACTATTCTTACTAATACAACAATGTGGGGCTTATGACCTCTGGATCATATGCAGATAACCCTCAAGTACATAATCTATTTATCCCACATGTCACAAATATTTTATCTTGGCAAGGAAATGTATTTTTCTACTTTTAAATAAGCTTTGAGATCCAACACCACTTTGAAGCAAGCGTTCTAAATGGGGATAACTCTGCTAAAATTTTATGATTTGTTTTGGAATTTGGACTTATGAAAAATAGTTTGACAACAAAGACATGCTAGACTGATTTAAAGAGTTAGAAGAAGGGACTTTATGTTCTAGACCAGGGGAGGGCAAACTTTTTGACTCAAGGGCCACAATGGGTTCTTAAACTGGACCGGAGGGCCAGAACAAAAGCATGGATGGAGTGTTTGTGTGAACTAATATAAATTCAAAGTAAACATCATTACATAAAAGGGTACGGTCTTTTTTTTTTTTTTAGTTTTATTCATTTCAAACGGGCCGAATCCGGCCCGCGGGCCGTAGTTTGCCCACGGCTGTTCTAGACCTTCCTTTTACAAATAATCAAGACTTTCATAAATTTGCTTTCTTTTGTTTGGATTTTTGTTTGGTTTACTTTTACATTAACTTTTGTTCCATGTTAATGTACATGTGTAATGTGTGAGCAATCTTGACTGGTGATGAAATTGGACTTTCTCAATCAATAACAGGCATCACTGATTTCAAGCCTTCTTGCCTTTTGTGTCACACACACATATAAACACACACACAAATACTTTTTTCTTATCTTTACTAACAACTAGTTTTAGGAAAACACTGTGCTGACAAGAATCTAGGACATATCACCTCCAGATCCTATGCAGATGACCCTCTAGCACAGAGCAAAGGACCTACCATATAGTAGAAGCCACACAGGATTGGAAAAATTGACACTCACAGTGAGGTTTAAGGTGCACGTGCTCAGCAATGACAATTTTAGTTCTCTTCCTAAACATGATGTCAGGAAAGCTGATCTAAATGTTTAAAATAGATAGTTAGGAAAATACACATGTATATATTTTTTGGACTTGTGCATATACCAGGATTTAAGTAACATATATTGAAGGAGTTTTGACATTTATTCTTCTATTCATTTTCCTCGTAATGTTCCCACATTCAGGTCTGTTCTGGCTTTCTTTCTTTTCTTCCACCTTGCTTTCTGAAGCATTAAGTTTATTGCTGAATGTTTGTGTTGGTAGCAAAGTGGCCTATTTTCTGCTCACCTGTATTCATTTTTCTCCTTACATATCTTTTTTCTTCATCACATCAGATAAAATAAAGTAAATGTCAGTATCACAATATTTTAATGTTTTTAAATTTCTTTTTATGGTTCTATTTAATGTTTATATGGTTATATATATCTAACAATTTAAAAACGTATATGACAGCTTTAAAAATTATATTAGCTAGCCAAAACATGTTGGTGAGGCTTTCTTTGCTACTTAACATAAATATTGCTTGGTTGGAGTAAACTTATATTGATTCTTCATAATATGCTAAAATGTCATGTGTTTGGAAAAAATAAATTTAAAGTTGAAACTGCATCCGCTTAGGGATATTTATGTTTACATTGAATAAATGTCTATAGTTTATTAAAAATAATTTTTAAATTGATTTTTTGGTTACATATATCCACTCTTACATTGATTCTTTTGTCAGTTTTGTTCTAGCTATTATAGTAATTTGTAAAGGGCGTGATCATACCTGGTCATTATTCAAGTGGGACAATCAGTCTGCTTTGCCAATTGTTTTTTAAATTACCATTTTGCATTTTTAGGAGTTTCTGAGGATACTTTAGAATAATCTTGCTGAGGATACTTTAGAATAATTTTGTCAACATTATCAACATTTGGATGATTGAGGTAAAAAATAAAAAGTACTGTCTAATTATAAGATATTATAAAGAATATATACATGGAGAAAAATATTTCCTTAGAAAGAATTTCCTTTTTTATGTATATTTTTATGGATTTCAGAGAGGAAAGGAGAGTGAGAGAGAGAGAGATTGAAATAGAAACATCAATGATGAGAGAGAATCATTGATCTGCTGCCTCCTGCATGCCCCTCACTGGGGATCAAGCCTGAAATCCAGGCATATGCCCTGACCAGGAAATGAACCAGTGACCTCTTGTTTCCTGGTTTGACACTCAACTGCTGAGCCACACCTGGTCAGGCAAGAACTTTTTTTATAATCCTATATAATAAAAGCCTAATATGTAAGTGTTCAGTCATCCATTTGTCTGTTCAACCAATCAAAGCATAATATGCTAAGGTTGCTCAACTGCTTGCTATGACATGCACTGACCACCAGGGGGAAGATGCTCTGACCAGTAGGTTAGCTTGCTGCTGGGGTCAGGCAGATATTGGGTAGGAGTGAGATGATCTGGACACACCCTGGAGCCCTCCTGAGGTCCCTCCCTAGCTGGCCAACCTCCTGCATCCCTCCCTGACCCTGATCATGCACCGGTGGGGTTCCTCGGCCTGGCTTGCACACTTTCACAATCTGGGACCCCTAAGAGGATATCGGAGAGTTGGTGTCAGACCTATTCTGCAGGCCAGGCCAAGGGACCCCACTGGTACACGAATTCATGTACTGGGGCTCTAGTCCTTATATAAAATACTAGAGGCCCGGTGCACAAAAATTTGTGCACTCGGGTGGGTCCCTCAGCCCACCCTGTGCCCTCTCGCAATCTGGGGCCTCTTGGGGGCCCCTTCCCCTGGCTGCTGGCACCAGTTTTCCTCCAGTGCCCGGAACCCAGGCCTTCGCTCTTTGCTGGGAGGGGCCCACACGGTGGGCGAGGGGCTTAGCTCTTTTAAAAATACTTCTGAATGTTTGGTAAATAACCCTGTAGGAATCTACTTTCTGAAACATGCTGGTTGTTAAGGGCTGATTTGGGTAATCAACAAAATGTATGTTAAAATCCTAATCCCCAGAACCTCAGAATGTACCTGTATATGGAGATAAGATCTTTAAAGAGGGGATTACATTAAATTGTGGCAGTTCCAGTGGGACCCTTAGCCCATCTCACTGAAGTCCTTATAAGAAGAGGAATGTTGGGGTCCAGCCCCAGCAGGTCCAGGGGTTCCCAAAGAAGGAATGACACAGAGGCAGCATTCAGGTTATCATCATAGCCAGGTTCTCTTTTTATTGTCCTGTCACATCTATATTTATACTATTTGATCCTATAAACATGCCTCTATAAGCTTTTTTTTTTTTTTTTGCATCGGGTCCATTTATTGGGGGGTCAGTCAAAGGGGGAGTTGGCTAGGGTGGGGTAGGGCAGCAGCTTGTCTGGCCCCCGAGAAACCCAACTTAAGTCCAGAGCCTCAAGGGCTTAGAAGCCAAAGTCTTCCTCCACCTTTATCTGCACGGGGGCCAGCTCCGGAGTCAGCGGGACTCCTGCCCAGTGCCCTTCCTATGGCACTCGCTGCCTCTTCCAACTGCTGGGCCCCTCGCCAGGGGCCGGGCTGCTGGCTTCTGTGGGCGCTGGCGTCCTCCTGGGCGGGGACAGCCCCTCTTTCTCTGGAGGCTCGTTCTCAGCGTTGCCTGGGTTGGGGGCGTCTCTGCCCTGGCTGCCCTCGTCCTCCAGTAAGATGGTGAACTGGCTGGCCCGGTAGTTGTCACCGTAGGAGTCCAGCACCTTCATGAGGAACCTCCGCTCCTGCTGGAGTCTCCATGTTATCCTCTATATCTGATGGAGCCTGTTCAGGACCCGCTCCTTCGCCTGCTCAATCTCCCTGCAGCACCGATCCAGCGCCTGGTACTTCCTGCGATTGAGTTCCTGTTGGCGCCGCCCTTGCTGGCCTCAGGCTGCCTCCTCCTCTTCATCTCGCTCCTGGAGGCTGGAGCTGCCCAGACCCCCAGACATGAACTCCACTTCGGTCTCAAGCTCGCTCTCCAGGATGTGACCACCTTCAGCGGAGGCAGCGCCAGCTCCCAGCCGGGAGGTGCTGAGAACTCCTCAAAGCCCACAGCTGCCATGGACCCCTCTCTCTGCTCCAGCTCCATTTCTCCCTGGCTCCCGACGCAGAACTTCCAACCTTGCAAGCCTCTAGTTTAAAGTGGCTTGCGAAACTACAGCCCATCTGATTTCACAGCCAGGCACCCAGGCCCTGGCCGCTAAGCCTCCTGGGAGTTGTAGTTCTCTATTTCCGGCTTGCCTCCCTCGCCCCACCCCCACCCCAGTCCCAACTGAAAGGCCCTGCTGGCTGGTCTAACCCTGTGGCCAGGCATCTGAGTCACCTCGGGTCTTTATTCCTGTCCCGACACCACGCCATCTGACCATGGAGACTCTCCTCTTGCGAGGCCCCTGGGTCTCCTTCTGGGTCTCCTCAGCCAGGTACTGGATCACGTGCCCCAGCAGGGATACAGCCCTGGTGCCTGGGTCTCCTTCTGGGGCCTGGCTGTATCGCCCCTGGGGTCCGGATGGTGTCCCCAGGCAGCTATGCAGCCTGGCCTCTGGCCCCACCTCTGGCTGTTCTCCCATCACTGGTGATCAGTGATCTGAGAAGCCAGGCAGACATCCGCCTCTTCCCTGCCCCACCCAGCTTCTCCCATTACTGGCCCAGGGCCGGCAAAAGCGGCCAGGTTCTCTTATCACAGAAGCCAGCAAAGGAGGCCTGGCTTCTCCGAGCAAAGGCAGCTCGGTTCTCTGGCTCTTGGCTGCCGCCTGGGTTTCCGATTGCAGTCAGCGGCAGGCAGCTTCTTCCCTCCTTCCCCTTTCGCCTCCCAGCATTGGGCCTATGTTGGCAGTTAACTGCCATCTTGGCTGACAGTTAATTTGCATATAGCCCTGATTAGCCAATGAAAAGGGTATCGTCGTATGCCAATTACCATTTTTCTCTTTTATTAGATAGGATTGCTACCTTGTGCCTTGAATTTTTATGGTCACATTAACAATAAAATCAAAGCATCACTGACTCTTGTAGATGTTGATATTTTTCTTTATAAAATGAAAGTTTTTGATATATCATACTAACTGTACATTTTCTAGTTCCTGACTTACTAGTATAGTTCTCTTACTTGAAATTTACATGAGATCTTATGGAATTTTAAAGTCATAGCAATATATTATTAGAAAGTATTTAGTCACTTCTTATGTGGAAAATATAAGCAAAGAAAAGGCAAGTAAATAGAAAGAAAAATGCTGGAAAGAGATACATTTACAAGTGCTGTCTACTGGTATAAAATCTTTCCTTCAGTTAGAGCAGACACACACACACACACACACACACACACACACACACACACACACACCCTAAGGCAATTTTATTATGTTTTCCTTGCTTCCCTATATTACTTGTCACATTGTTTACACATCTGTTTGGTTAAAGACAAACACACTAAATTTTATCCACAGAGACTACTATAGTAGATGGCACACAATAGGTACTGAATAAATATGTAATGAATGAGGCAGCCAATAAGCACAGGTCGTGTAAAACACTCCTGCTGCAAATGCTTTCCTTCTAGGTCAATGTTCCACCAGGTGATCAACCCAACTCTGGCACAATGACCAGCCCTCTGAGGTTCTCTGGTCATTCATCTATATAAACCCACACACTCTGTCTATTTCAGTCATATATATATATAATCTGTTGAGGCATCAAGCTTTGATTACCCCATTTCCTACCAATTTACTTATCTAATTTTAAGTGTTGGCATAATGATAGAAACTAGAAAGAAGCATGCTATGTAACTTGGAGGGAGTAATTTCCAGTTCTATATAAAAATCATCAGTATGTGGCTACTATTTGCAATGAACAAATGATATCTACTTGGCATATCATAAATGGCAAGCAAAATAGCATAGTGATCACTGGCATAAGAATAAATATAGATCTAAGACATTTTATTTAAAATACTGATCAGTTGAGTGATTTAAACACTGGACTCTAAAATAATATTTTTAGTGTTTACTGAGTACTCAGAGTGGTGTTCAGCAGACTATGGTTGCTGTCTTAAGGAGTGTGCATTCCCTTATGAAAGTCATTTTGTATAATTCAAACAAAATTTTGGAAGTTGAAAGGTATCTGTCCATTGGATGGGTAAGGCTCCTGAGCTACATTTGAAAAGGTGATAAAGATGTGGAAAGAAGAAAGAGTTATAGTAGCAGAGATGGACCTTATCATCTCTATTTTATCCGTCATAGAATGGCATGCTTTTAAGATGCCTCAATGAATCTGTTGTTTTAGTGGCCGAATGCCCTTCTTTTCTCTCAATCAAGTTCCGAAAATGCTGAAATAAGTTTCTTAAATCCGTGGAATATATTCACTGCTTATTCTAGATTAAATGCATGTTAAAAACCATGCTTTTCATGTCTATCTGTATCTTTAAAGCTTTCTAAGCATAGTAATATTAATTATAACTTTATGTCTCACAACAATATTATAAGGTCAACAGGCCAGGAGTCAGTATACTTATTGTATAAACATTGAGTTTGAGGCACAGAGAAAATATGACTAAAGTCCAGTTCTAAAGGCTCCAGCAAGCTTTCTTCAGACTCCATTAAAGGATCCCTAACTTTCATTAGGATGTGAAAACACACACTTGAGGCATTAAAATAAGATCTAAATGGGTGACATATACAATAGTGTTGGAAAGAGGCATTTCAATTTGTGTCATGGGATGGCCTTTGTCAATTCCTCCTCTGCTAAATAGGCCTGAGTGAATATAAAAACCATCACCTTTCTTCCTTCTCCTCACGAAGGTATAGCCCAGTCTCTATACCTCCTATCCTTTCTCCGATCCCAGGGTCCCTTCCCCTCCAATAAGATCTTGGTTAGATCAAGTTATTTGCTGCCCAGATGTTATAACGAGGACTCATACATACAGGCATATGTTATTTCATGGCACATTTAAAGGGAATTGTATAGTGCATAGGGGAAAAATAAACTGGAAAAGAGAAAAGTCTTAGCCATTGAAAGTAACATGTGTGGATGGGGAAAAGCAGTGGGGGGGGGAGAGGGGGAGAGAGAGAGAGAGAGAGAGAGAGAGAGAGAGAGAGAGAGAGAGAGAGAGAGAGAGAGAATGAGAGAAGGATGCAGAAAGAAAGGGATCATTGCTGTTCTTGGAAGGCAGAGCAACATTGGATATTGGCTTTCCAAACCCTCTCTCCATCCCTGAGTGGCTTGCCTCTACTATGCTTCCTTTTCTTGACATATCAGCAACCCAACTCAAACTAGTTAGTTTAAGGGCAGGGGTCATTGGCGTGGGGGAATTGAGGCTTACTGAGAGAATGAGAGATGCTGTCAGAATTAAAAGACTATTTGATATTCAAACAGTGGGGAGGACGGAGGCTGTAGCACTAATATAGCCATAACTCCGAAGCAACTGGAACCACATTGTCAAATACCACCAGACACTCTTGTCTAATTCCTTCGTGCTGTGCATCACATTTTTATAAGGCTTCCTCCCATTGGTAGGAGGGGAATGCACTATTAAAAGCTGCCAGATTATGATCAGACTGCCCTACTTCAAACACCAGACTGTCACTCATTTGCACTAAGACTTGGATAATAACTCTAACCTATAGTATACTCACCTGTACAATGTGCTGACTAACGCTAGGGTTGTTGTAAAATATTCAAGGTGCTTAGTAGAAATATCAACTATCATTGTTATTGTCACAGGTATTTTGACTTTGGATAGTGCTGTTGCTTGAGAGAGACAATTTCTCATCCCTGGGTTCTGGTTTGAACAACTTGAGATAGTTGCCAGTTATTCTGAGTGTGGTCATCTGTTCAGGATGTAAGGGCACAGGTACTTTGGAACTACAAGGTTGAAGTCAGAAGGGGAAGGCATTTCCAGAGGAAGAGATGGAAGAGATGCTGAGCAGACCACACATTAGATGCTCACCACAGATATCCACAGTATTTACCCTATGCCTATACTAACTCTCCTTCCATAAGCTTGCTTGAGGGAGTCTCTAACCAAATATCTGCTGTAGATATAAATTATGTATATAAATGTAGAGGAATACAAATATATACATAAATAGGTTAGGTAAGTATTCATTGGCCAAAACATACTTGTTTTGTCCGCTTTTATAGAATATAAAAAATGAACTTATTTTCATTTTAATGTGTCACTCTGATTCTTATATTGAGAAACTTTTAGAAGACATTCATAAATTTAGAAATCACTGCCAAACAACTCCAGTGATATATCTAAATTATAACTAACTGCTGTTGTGCATGTAAATAATGTGCTTTATATAACTGAAAGAATAATATTCTGTACTGATCTTTTAAAAGAAGTTTTTATAGATGTTTGAAGTGTGTTCAAGACCACATTTATGCATTCAATAAAGTATATATTTAAAAGAGAAATTCTTGTTGAACAGATGCTGCAATGAAATAAATTCAACAAAATAAAATATTGAAGTTCAGCTTATTTGTATGCATACTGGACACATTTCTGGTGTAATTGAGTTTTAAATCACTACTTTTGATTGCACGAAGAATACTAGGCCAAGCCAGTGTGGCTAGCAGTTGAGCATTAACCTATGAACCAGGATGTCACACAGGTCTATTCCTGGTCAGGGCACATGCTCAGGTTGCTGGGTCCATCCCCAGTAGGAGGCGTGCAGGAGGCAGCCTATCACTCATTATTGATGTCTCTATCTTTCTCTCTCTCCCTCTCCTTTCCTCTCTCTAAAATAAATAAAAACATATATATTTTTAAAAAAGAATACTAGTATATGATTCTGAAGATATCATCTAGAGAAATAATGGAGAGATCTTAAATTAATATCTCTTAGCTCAAAATCAAAATTTATAATATTTTACACTTTTAAAGATAACAGAATAATTATAGTTCTCTAACCTATGGATCACAGACCTTAAGGGATGCAGAATTATTGTGTTAGCCCCACAAATCCATAGGAAAAATAAGCATTATCTGAACATTGAATTAAAAAAAAGAAACACGTCTTGAACACATAAATTTTTTCAGATATAAGTAGTTGTTGAGGTTGATAGAAATGTAAATTAGTTACTGAATAATGGTTTGAGGACAATAATGATCTCTTTAATCAATATATATCAAAATAAAATATGTGTAAACCTGAGGCATTTTTAGAAATCATGTAAAGTTGTCCTTAAACAGGAAAAAGTTTTGAAGCTCCTGCTTTAGATTCTCACTGAAAGGTGTCATATTTCTAAACTATGCCAACATATTGTTGAAGCTAACTATTCTATCTAGCATCATAAACTATATTAGTTTACAGCATTAAGAGATTAAGTACTGCATTTCACATAACTAGTCATTACTGTGAAAATACTAAGACATATTCCACTTAAACTACTTTATTATCTCCCATTTTCAGTAAACACACTATATACAAAGTTACCACATATTGATTCTGCAGGACTTTGCATCTTTTGAATGTTTAATAGTTGGGATTCTGAAGCCTAATTTGGCAGTCTTAGTAACAAAGTAGAGATCAATTAATGGAAGAAAACATCCATTATTACCTAGAAAGCAATTACTGATATATTTGCAACATGTTTATATCGTTTCTAGAGTCTCTGGTTTTAAGAAAGCAAAAGTTATCCTTTCTCTGCCCTATTTTTTTTTTATTTTATTTTCTCCCACCATCTCTCCTCCCTCTCTGTGTCCCTTACTCCCTCCTCTCCTCCCCCTCACTTCCCTTCTTTTCTTTCTTCCTTCTTCCTTAGTTTTGGTATTTAATCCAATTTTCCAATCCATGGCAATGATATGTCCAAGAGCAATCATTTCAGTGCATCTTATTCTTCTTGGGTTGTAGAGGCTCTGGGGTTTACAGAGCCCAAGTCAATGGGTTGAAAAGACTTGGTTGGTTAATCTATTATGGTCAGCACTGAAGATGCTCCTTGTCTTATGCTGAGGAGATACAGTATGAAAGGGGCCATTTCTGCATCAAGTTCTCTTCCTAATTGTCATGCTGGGCAGTCCTGTGCAGATTCCACTAATACTCATGCAGCGACCTTTACTCGGGGTTTGTGTTACCGCCTCAGAACTGTGTGGGAGGCTGGGTTTCCTTAACAGAAAAGTCAATGCAATTCACTTCTCTGGCTTGGACAACGTCCCTTTACACCCAGGAGACCCCAGGCTTTTGTTTGCTTCCAGTTTTTATTGAAAGTTCTGTAAATGGACTCACATGTTAAGTATACAGAATGAATCGATAGGGGATTCAGTGATAAATCCTTTGGTATAAGAAGTAATTTTTTCTAAATCTAATGCTTTATCAGATTTATATATATATATTGGTGTCGAAAGCATTAACACTACTATAGATATAGGTTTTAAAGCAATTAAAGTCGCTATGTAAACTAGAGTTTCTTCAACATTGTTGGCCTTCTTTTAATATCAAAACAATTTTTTCCAGTTTGACTGGACAATATATCCTTCAATAGCAATGGAACCTTGATGCTTACCCTGGACCCTGCACAATCTCTAATGCCTGCCCAGGAGCACGGACTATCTCCCCCTCCCGGGATAAAAGCTGTCGTGACCCCACTACTGATGAAACGATGTAACTTTATTGCTAGAATTTAAATCTCACAAGAATTTTATTTTTTTCACTTTCCCTTATCTTAAGGTATCTCATGTTTTTTCAAACAAACTCATTAAACATCCATTTGTTTATTCAAACATTTACCCAGCTCTCACTATTTATAGGCATAATGGGTCTCATGGAAAAGTAGAGAAAGGATACGTTATTGTCCCTTTTCTCCTGGAGTTGATAGACCAGATCTGCATATAAAATCTCCAGTCTCATTTCTTGGACTTGACTCTAGTTTTGGTTCTGCCCAAACACAGTGAGCTCTTTGGAAGTAAGGGCATCTCAGTAGTGCAGAGTACAAAGTCACCTGGTGAGTGCAGGAATACATAGCACTCAATGGCAGCACATGGTAAGTACCAAATTACTGGATTGTTGGAGAACCTCTCTACCTAGTCAATTGTACCAAGAAACAGTTTCTTTGGCTACTATTCAGTTGTAGGAGACATGCATGTCCTAGCAGTGATGGCGAACCTTTTGAGCTCGGCGTGTCAGCATTTTGAAAAACCCTAACTTAACTCTGGTGCCGTGTCACATATAGAAATTTTTTGATATTTGCAACCATAGTAAAACAAAGACTTATATTTTTGATATTTATTTTATATATTTAAATGTCATTTAACAAAGAAAAATCAACCAAAAAAATGAGTTCACGTGTCACCTCTGACACGCGTGTCATAGGTTCACCATCACTGTGAGAAATCTAGGGTCTGATGTCACATGCTCCCCGGTTACAGGGGAGAAAAAAATCATTTTGCGCAGTTCTTTGCAGCATGTTTGTGAGCTCTCAAGAAATAATCATCTCTGCACTGCAGTTCCTTCTTTTAAACATTTGGGTAACATATCCTTTGTGGTCAAAAGCTTCTAGGAATATACATATTTGGGGGGGGTTAGCTAATCTAGAGTCATTTCAGGGACATAGCATTTTGTTTTGTATTTTTTGCCAATTAAATTCTAGCAATAAAGCTATATCATTTCATCAGCAGTCTGATCAAGACTGCACTTTTGGAAAGAGAAAATGCATTAAATAGACTAATTGAGGAACCTGAAGGGTAGTCATTAAAATCAGCTGCCTTTTCAATACATGTTGAACGATTTGTCTGGGAGTCTTTCTTTCAAATGATACTATTTCCATCATGTGTAACATTTAAAACTCTAAATACTGATATCCCTGCTTTAATTTTAGCTGGCACCAGAAGGAAATGGTAAAACAGCAGATGATCACCTCAGTAATTTATTCCACATTTTCTAACAGCTTTCCAGATTCAAATGAAAAATAATAATCTCAAACTGAAAAATATGTAACTAAAATTAAACATAGAAAAATATTCTTAAACCAAGAGATGTTTTTATTAGACTCTCCCAAATGGTGAAAAATAAATTCCTCCATGAAATGTAAATAAGACTTAATTTTATCACTGGATATGTATTGTTGATGACTAACATGGACTTTGTAAAAAAAAGATGATAGTGATTTAGATCCTTTTAAATTAAAATTTGTGATTATTTAGTTAAAGGATTAGTTCATGTTTGTTTTTGAAATTGCATTATCTAAAAGCAAACCCCACTTTAGAAATACCTCACCTATAAATTAAACTGTTTTTTAAACAAGTCCTCTAAGTTTGTTTGTTTATTTATTTATTTTTAATAGTATTTATTTATTTTAATTCTTTATTGTTTAAAATATTACATAGGTTTCCTTTCCCCCCCATTGACCTCTCCCCGGCCACTCTCACCCCACCCCCTAGTACATGCCCTCAACCCCCTAGTGTCTGTATCCATTGGCTATGCTTATTTGCATGCATACAAGTCCTTTGGTTGATCTCTTACCCCACTCCCCCTTGCCCTCCCTTCCCTCTGAGGTTTGACGGTCTGTTCAATGCTTCTCTTTCTCTGGACCTATTTTTGTTCATCAGTTTATGTTGTTCATTATATTCCACAAATGAGTGAGATCATGTGATATTTACCTTTCTCTTACTGGCTTATTTTGCTTAGCATAATCCTCTCCATGTCCATCCATGCTGTTGTGAATGGTAAGAGTTCTTTCTTTTTTACAGCAGCATAGTATTCCATTGTGTAGATGTACCACCGTTTTTCAATCCACTCATCTGCTGATGGGCACTTAGGATATTTCAGCCTCAACAGAAAGTAACAAAAATTTTCCTCTGATGTAACAGAAAGGAGACTGAAGTTGGAGAAATGTCACTTCAACAATAAGCATTTATTGAGAGTCTAATATATGCCAGGATTTGTCCTAAATACTGTAACAACAGCAAACAAAGGGCCTTCTTTCACATACTTTGCATTCAAGCCTATGACTTTTACATATTAAAATTGAAAACTTGGTAAGTTATTCTATTTCTTTTGGTTGTTTTTATAAATCATATTGACCTTTTAGTTAGCTCACACTTAAAATTTTGATTTATTTTGAAAGAAAGGTATTTAAAATTTTTATCAGTCTCACTCTGAATAATAAAACAGGTATTTATTTTTATGTTTATTTTATAAATCATTTTTTATGATTAACTAATGAAAACTTAGGACACTTTTTTTACCTAGAAAGTAATTTAGGTAAATTTTTTTTTTCATTGATGAGAGAGAGAGAGAGAGAGAGAGAGAGAGAGAGAGAGAGAGAGAGAGAGATTTCTATGTGAGAAAAACAGTTGCCTCTTATAGGTATCCCAGGGATCCAACCCACAAGTTGGGTATATGCCCTGACTGGGAATTAAACCTGCCATCTTTTGGTGTCTGGGTGGTGGCTCCAACCAACTGATCCACCCAGCCAGGGTCAAAATAGAATTATTTGATCAACATAATTAGAATAGAATCTATCCCTTAAAAGAAAATGTGAAATGTTGAATTTAAAAATTTTACTTGCTTCTCCTAACTACTTCTCTTAACTAAGTATTTTGATAATATTAAGATATTAACTTACCTAATTCAACAACAATAAAACATATAAATAGAACTAATGATCTGCTTATAGTACATATCACTTATAGATTTTGTTAAAGATTATCATTTAGATTGACCCTGTACATGACAATGATTTTAATTCTCCAATCCCAAGTTGGTTACAGCTCATGATTAGTATTTAATAAATAACATGGTTAAGATTTCTATAAGTCAACTAGAGTCCTGGGGCACAAAAATTTGTGTACTTGTGGGGGGGGGGGTCCCTCATCCCAGACTGTGCCCTCTCACAATCCAGGACCCGTTGGGGGACCAGGCTTAAGCTGGCTGTCAGACGTCCCTCTGGCAGCCCAGGAGCCATTGGGGAATGTCCGACTGATGGGGGGGGCGGGCCTAAGCTGCAGTCGGACATTCTTAGCACTGCCAAGAAGGTGGGAGAGGCTCCCACCACTGCCTCTGCACTTGCAGCTGTCAGCCTGGCTTGTGGCTGAACAGAGCTCCCCGCTATGGGAGTGCACTGACCACCAGGGGGCAGCTCCTGCGATGAGCATCTGCCTCCTGGTGGTCAGTGCGCATCATAGCAACTGGTTGTTCCAGGTTAGGGTCAATTTGATATTACCCTTTTATTATATAAGATAATAAAATGATAATGTTTGTTTAGATGTGTTTGTAAGTGGATTGAAATTTCTGTCATTACATCTTAAGATAGATATATTGTAGTTACTCCATATGTGTTTTGCTGGAAACCATCATCATAACTACCTTTGCATTCAAATCTACATTCACACAGCATCATGCAAGGATTCAAACTAAACATTCCTGCAGAAAACTGCATCAAATTACTGTAAATAAAGCAGATTGTTAAATTTTGTTTTTTATTATGTAATGAATGCATATGTATTTATACATCAACTGTATAGACAGCACCCTTTGTTCAAAAGAAAATGACATTTTGGGGGAAAAAATTAATTTTGTTTCCATTTTTTTTAGGAAAAAAAATAATAAAGAATGTTAAATATAAACAGGAAGAATGTTGTAAAGTAAAAAACCCTGTTTAGAGAGCTATATGGCTGTCATTAGATGTACAGTGGAGTCAGAGATTTTCCAATTTAGCAGCCAGATAATTCATATGTTTATTTGGGGCCAAAATGAATTCCTTGCAAAGTGACTTTGGTTTTTAGCACTATACCAAAGCTGCTTTCCCAAGTTTCCACAAGTTTGCTAAGTGCTGAATCCAATTGATTCTTCTTAGCTTTATTATTTTTTTTGCATTATATTCATTTGCATTTGAATGAATTACACCCTCGTGATTTGACTCTTCTGAATATTTCCTCTCAGTCTCATCTTTCAGCTGTTCCTCTCTTAAATCTCCTAATCTCTTAAAATACATGCAATCTCTCCAAGATTCTGTCCCCAAACTCACTCTTCTGATATCATTATTTCAAATAACATCTGCTCTGCAATTTATAATTGTATAGACCCAGTCCAGACCTTCACCTGCCACTGGGATATCTCCACATAGAAAGCTTACTAGCACCTCAGTCTCGCTTCACATTGAAATATGTTTAATTATTTTAACCATTTTCTCCCAAACCTTTTTCTTGTTCATAATAATTTTATTTTTGTCACAACTCTTAATTGTTATATACTTACCATACTCTGCCCATCTCTTCTTATTTAATCAGTAGCCAAAGTTGTTGATACACTCTTTGCAATATCTTTCTTTTTTCTCCTTTTTTAAATTCTTTTCTCTTTTCTACATGTCTTGTCCCGTTGATGACTTCTGTCATCTGTTCTATTGTAACAATTTGCTTTCTCCCTTCCCTGTTTTCAATTTCTACTTTCTCAAATTCATCCTTTAGTATTATGACCATCATTGTGCTGGTTTGGGTTTTACACTCTGGGAAATGAAAGGCTATTTCCAATAATATTATAGTGGATATAATAAATACCATTTAATAAATAAGTTTGCAATAAATTATCAATATTATTTTCTTATATTAGTGTTTTATTCTGTTAAAAATGCTTACATATAATCTATATAGATTATTCTCAAGATTAAATGCAAGAAATATTTTTAATGTAATAATGTTCATTATAAGTTGAAATTGATAGGGGAATTGTAAATGATTAACTCATAACACATGTAAGCTACTACTCTTTTTCTGCCAGGCCAGGTTCTTGGCTGAGACAGCCCCTCCCCTCCCCCACCCACACAATGTAATAAAATATAGAATAACAGGAGTTAAACAGAAGTTTCATAACATGCATACCTTCTGTATACATGGGAGATAACCAGAAAAAATGAATATCTCCCCAAAATGGCCCAAGCCATCACTTTAAATACCATCTTCACCTGAAGGCAAAAGAAGATACTGAGGGTGGGGTGAGTCTGTTATGGGAGGTTATCAGGAAAAGCACAGTAAATAAGGATATGGCTTCTACATTAATAAATTTCTAGTGATTGAGTTATCTGGCCTCCTCCTGGTACACAGGTGGATATACCTTTATAAAGCTATTATAAAAGGGTGATTGCTGCTGTTTCTAGAGCTTTTCCCTTGTCTGTAGTTTCTTAAAAATAACCAGTTTAAGGTAATAGTTTTGCCAAAGAGGCATATTTTGGGTGGCAAGTTCTGCTCCTCTTCACTCTGCAAATAAGACTTTTACAACTTAACTATATACCAACTATATGAGTTTGCTAAGCTTTTAGAGAGGAAGAGAAAGTAAAAAGAGAAGCTAAACAAGAAAGAGAAATAAATCTTAAACCCAAAGTCATTCGTCTAGGAAATTCTATTAGCAAAGAAGGGTGAGCAGCTTGTTTAAAACTAATTTAAAAATAATAAAATGGAATAGTCTCATCTACAGCAATTTATCTAGGATGCCAACTGAGAGATTATAGAATTAGGGTTTTGTGTTTCAATAGAACCAACTGCAACTAACATAAATAAGAAGACATTTACTGAAAGAATATTAGGGTTTTGCCAACCCCACCGGAGGCTGAATTCACTTTAACACAGTTGTTTGGGTAGAATAGAAAAACCACTATTTCAGTCTCTTTCCCCCTCTATTCATGATTCAGATTCTAGGGAAGGAGAACCTCAATGGCCTGGCTTTAATACTAACTTCTAGTCTGTTTTTATGACATCTCTGCAATTACAAAGTACCTTTCAAATATAGAAAATAACTCTGACAGAAAACTCTGTTGAAGGAAATTGAAATTGTATGTGCATGGTTGCCACATCCAAGCAGGCAGCCCTGGCCAGTTTGGCTCAGTTGGTTGGGCATCATCGGTACACCAAAAGGTTGCTGGTTTGATTCCCAGTCACGGCACATGCCCAGGTTGTGGGCTCCATCCCCAATGGGTGCATAGAGGGTGGAATAACAGGTTGTTCTCTCTCTCTTTCTCTCTCTCTCTCTCTCTCTCTCTCTCTCTCTCTCTCTCTCTTTCTCTCCTTTCTTCTCTCTCTCTAAAATCAATCAATAATTTTTTAAAAAATAAAGTAAAAATATGAAGTTTATTATACATAAATATATTTTTCTTGGATAACGTATTAAGTAGGAACAAAGACGATGAGTAAAAATAATAGCTTGAGATATTTATCACATCATAGTTGATATAAAACAATTATATCATTTGGTAATGTTAGGGCCAGAAAGAATCCCCCCTCCCCATCCTTCTTTTGTTCTTATAGTTAGACTAGGGAGAAAATAATAAAATTAACACAAGTGCCCTGACCGGTTTGGCTCAGTGGATAGAGCATCAGCCTGTGGACTCAGGGGTCCCAGATTCGATTCCGGTCGGGGGCGTGTGCCTTGGTTGCAGGCACGTCCCCAGTGGGGAGTGTGCAGGAGGCGGCTGATCGATGTTTCTCTCTCGTCGATGTTTCTGGCTCTCTATCCCTCTCCCTTCCTCTCTGTGAAAAATCAATAAAATATATTTAAAAATAATTAACACAAGACCAGCTTACAGGAGAATAAAAACACCAGATTAATAAAAGCACATGGGAGGTGGTGATATGATGCTCAATCATAAAATGAGGCTTAAAAATGATTGAACCAAGTACCTATCTATAATTTTTAGAAAAATAATACATTTATGAGGAATTGATGGGACAAAGGAGCATAGGTGTTGGGGTACATAGTAAGAAATTTAAGTGGGATGCAGGCTTAGGCAGTCAGTAAAACTAACAAGGATTTGTTGATACAAGCTTCTCAACTCTGGATTCTCTATTTCCAGCTATAAGACAGCTCTTTGTTCACCTTGTTGCTTGCTAGCCCTTTTCTATCTGGAAGGGCATCTTTCTGATGGAGATTTATTTCCTGCCCTTAGACTGAAGAGAGTCAGAGAGCTCCTCTTGCTTCTGCCACTTGCTTCTTAAGTGATTTTAATTAAAAATAATCATCATGCTGCCCTGGCTGACATGGTTCAGTGGTTAGAGCATCAGCCTGCCCATGGGAAGGTAGTGGGTTCAATTCACGGTCAAGGCCAGGTTCCTTGGTTGCAAGTTCAGTCCCCCTCCCAACCCTCCCCCCTATTGTGGCAAGTGTGGGAGGTAACCAATTGATGTGTCTCTGTCACATCGATGTCTCTCTCTCTCTCTCTCTCTCTCTCTCTCTCTCTCTCTCTCTCTCTCCCCTCCTTTCCATTCTCTCTAAAATCAATGGGGGAAAAATATATCCTCATTCAAGAATTAAAAAAATAATGATCAACATGCCATTGTGGTATATTTGGGGTGGCCTCCATGGGCCCCAATAATAACAAAGTTAAATAAACATTTAATGTTATTATGATGAAATTTTTAACCCTCCAACCTAACAGATTCCAGAATCACAGGTAAAATGCCTGGCCTAGGACAATTTCAAAGTCTGATCTTGCCTGGACACAGAGAAATTAGTTAGGAATTTCTTTAGTTATTTTAACCCTAGATCTTCAGCTTAAAGGTGACTTATTTAAACATCAATAAGAAGAAATCACTAAACAAAAATAGAGAAGACATTAACGGACTTGTTTTTTTTTAAAGATGCAAGGTATATGCTAGAAAGCAAGCAGATACTTGAAAAAATGAACAGGCTGTATTTTCTTCTTGAAAATCCTCTCTGTTCTCCATGATCCTGGGCAGACATTGGTTGGTTAGTCCTTAAGATAGATTTTTTAAAAAAATCTTTATTGTTGAGAGTATTACAGATGCCCCCACTCCCCCCCACCCCCAAGACATCCAGAAATCAGAAGGTCCAGCGTAACACATCAATGATCTCCCGTTATGAGACCATATTGTGTTTGAGTAAAAGAGTCTTATCTCAGGAAATAACTGGTTGGTGATGAAGTTGTCTTGTTTTTTGTTTGTGTGTTTGTTTTTTAATGTGGCCTGTAAGTTGAATATAAGGGAAATAAAGCTTGGAAAGTTCTAACAAACAAACAAACAAAAGTAATCCAGTTAAATTTATTAAATGAAGTTTTTAAAATATGTAATTATTATAGCATAAAAGAAAGAAGTACATATTTTCAATGAGATTCTTTCAGATTTGACGTTTCTCATAAAAATATTCAGAGGTATAACTTTTAAAAAATATATATATATATTTTATTGATTTTTTACAGAGAGGAAGGGAGAGGGACAGAGTGCCAGAAACATCAATGAGAGAGAAACATTGATCAGCTGCCTCCTGCACGCCCCCCACTGGGGATGTGCCCACAACCAAGGTACATGCCCTTGACTGGAATCGAACCCGGGACCCTTGAGTCTGCAGGCCAACGCTCTATCCACTGAGCCAAACCAGTTCTGGCCAGAGGCATAACTTTTTTCCTTCTTGTTTTCATGTGTGAACTTGAGCAAAATTAATTCCAAGGTGACACATTCTTTAATACACCTTCTAAAACATAAATCAAACAAAATTAAAATGCTGATAACAATTATACAACTCAAACTGTCCTACAGTGCTAAATATATCTGTCAACCTGCCTTCTAACTTTTACAAATGGCTTAGTGTACTTACTAAATTATAACTCCAAATTACCTTTACTCTAGGTATATCATACAAGTTCATGCATTCAATACAGTGTTAGCCCTAGAAAATATTTTATAAAGTATATTTATTCGATTGCAAAAACTTTATGGGTTACAATAATTCTCTGAGTTCTATAACCACTTTATTCTAGCATGAAGTTTACCTAGTACTAATAACATTTTATTTTTTAAGCTTATCTGGAATTGTTAGGTCATATACATGTATATCATATGTATATACTATGTAGTACATATGTGTTTATTATATATATATTATTACATAAACTAAAGTACATTAGGTATTTTTTGTTTAGTTGCTCACATGATTTTCTTTTTCCTTTGTGGGATTAAAGGTTAAGTCTAATGACATTCTCTGTGTTCTCTCTGTATTTGCATCCAGAACACAGCAATGTCTGTGGTTTTCTCTTTGCATCCTATTCCATGTCACCTTCTTCCTGTGGCACCACTGCCTTGAGGCCAGTGCCCCAGTGTGTTCTGTTGACTCCCTGGCTTTGCAAAGCCTGACTTGCTGTCATTACTGATTTTAAAGTTTTCATCCTTATCTCCTGTATGTTAATGGATTGAACCCAGATTTGTCATTCCTTTTAATTAATCTGATTAACCTTCCTAGGTTCACATAAGTCCCCAGGGGAAGTTTCATGTTTGAAAGCAGAGAAGCCACAATTTGAAGGTCTTTTCAGGTCATCAGTAGGATTAAATTAAGTTTATTCATTAAAAGGATTTCCTCATTCCTATCACAGCATTTCTTTCTTGCTACCTTTAAACTTTACTCCATTCTCAGCGGGACTGCTCTCTCTCCTTCATTCAGTCCTTATTATCATCTTTAAATTCTAATCATTTATGCGCTGTGCATTCCTTCAGCACCCACAGAGATCTGCTGTATTCTATTAATTTCTTCTTGGAGATATATTGCATTTGGTATTTTTTGCCATGTTTCATTTTTCTGTGCAGTTTCTGCTCAATTACATAATTCATATGTCTTGGAGATCTTCTAACTTGAGGATTGCCTAACTTCTTCAAATTTCTGCTCAAATGTCAGCTTTTAAAGAGACTAGCTGTTTAAAACTGCTATTTTCTACTCACCCCTCTTCTCACATTTGTCATCCCCACATTCTTGAACCCCTTGGCCTGCTCAACGTTTCACACATTACTTGTAACATTTCACAGCATATATTGTAAATTCTACTTATATATTATTTTTATTATGTTATTATTTATAGTCTGTCCTTACCATTAGAAGATAAACCCAGCAAGGACAGAGATTTTTGTGTATTTTGTTCACTAATATATCCTATGAACCTAGAGGTCTACCTAATACATAATATATGGTCCAGGAATGGTGGTTGAGTGCATGAATATGATCTGTTTTCTATATTATGTCACATTTCCATGCTCCTTAGTTCACAGTGTAGTGTGTTTTTAAAATCCAAATTGGGTAGATATTCAGTACAGGGGGGGAGGGGAGGAAGAAAAGAAAAAATATTAAGCTTAAATAGATGCCTGTTGACTTTGTTAAGAATTGCTTTGCTGCTTTGTTAGTGTTATGTCTTCTTTGCTCACAGTCACATGTCCATACTTTTTAGGAGTCTTTTGAAAGTTATTACAAAAAGAGTGTGGCCGCTCTTTCTGTGTATACTAATTTTAGAGAGGGATCCTACTTTGTCTGGAAAAATCGTATTTGGGAAGAAAAATCACAGAATTATGAGAAAGAAAGAGTATGCCTGTTTAGCAGCCAGATCAGTTAAATAATTATGACTATTGCATTTAGATACCCTGATGCATGGAGTCTACAATTTTCCTTTTATTATGAATGCCTTGATATTGGTATTTCATATTCCATATGTACAATACAGGATTGTTCATTAAGCAGCTTGACTAAGATGAAAAATGGGGAGTTCAATGAATCTGGGGAAAGGCATAAAAATCTAGTATATCTTATGCTAGCAAAAGGACTATTATTTTAGCTGAATATCACTGGCGGGCATATGGAATTTAAAACTACACTGGTGGCACTGAAGACATATTTCACAGAAAACATAACAAAACTCTTTGATATGTGGCATCCTATAATGTGTTCTGTGCTTTCCTATAGTATTCCTTCAGTATTATGAAATAATGAAGCCACAAGGACATGTGCCTTTCTTTTGTGCAAGTCCACACAGACCAAGTTTAGTGTTTTTCAAAGACTTTCAGAGGAAGATGTTTTTTATTGTTTTGATATGCAAAGATTATCATTTCAAGGTCCAATATTTGGTTTGATTCTCAGACAACCACTCCCATCACCGTGTCTCTAAACTATGGGAGAGCTGTAGAGAAAGGTGAGAATAAAAAATCAGAATGACTACTCAGGGAAGAGACATATTATATAAATTACTTAATCGTTTTTCGGTGACACTTTAGAAAGTACTATAAGCAATTCTTAAGGGTCACTAGGTTATGATAGACAAAACATCACCGTTTTCCAAAAATCAATTATACAAACATGAGTGAATTTGAATATCAAGAATCTGATTCTACACTAGAAGTTATAAACATCAAACTATTGGTGGTCACCAGTAGTTTGATGTTTAAAACTCTATAAGTTTTTTAGCTTTTCATTAATCCTGTCTGTTCCATCTTCTGAGTAGTGTTCAAATTCAATTCAACTGGTAGAGCAATTTCAATTAGCAGGCCACTCTACCACCTTAAAGGATATTGAGTTCAGTTCCACCCACACATTTGCTGTCACTCCACAAATCCCAGCTGCTCAACTGACACCCTATTAGAATGTACAAACAATATCTTTAAATATACCAACAAAAAGCAATAAAAACCCAACCACTTTATTCTCAAACATGAAGAGTACAGAATATGCATCTGCTTTTGGAAACTCACAGGAACAATTCCCAGGAACTAAGATACTGGCTTCCTTCATTGTCAATGCTAACAGATCAAAGCTCTTGCTAGTTTATTTTATCATTTTTAACTCTCATCAATTTTAAATCCTTAGTCTCTAACCCCCATTTAGATAAAGTTTTTTATTTTTTTTTTAAGATTCACAGTTTTCTTATTCATTCAATTGCTGTTCACACCAGATGGCATTTTTTTTACCTTATTTTTAAAACATTTCTTAGCACACCATCCAGCTTCCCCTCCATGCAATGGAGTACTCAGTCAGCTACTCGGGAATTAAACTATAAAACTCTGAAAGTAAATGCATGGTGAATATTTTATAGCCAGTTTTTAATATATTTATCCGACAAAATGGTCAAGAATATTTATTCTTTTCCCACTTTTTGGTTACTTTAAATTTATTATCATTTCCCGATGGGCAGAAACAACTAAATTTTTAAATTATTGATGACTGATGACAGTCTCATTTGGAACTCATGGTAACCTAAGACAGAGGAAGAAGAGAGTGATTAATCTTTTCCCATTTCTTTTATTCTGTCCTGACTATTTTGAAAAACTTCATGGATAATTTCAAGTTTTTAGTCTTTAAAATGTTGTCTTTTAAATATCCTCTGCTAATGACATATTCTGTCTCCGTATGTAATCTGTAATTTACCTAATTCTGATATACATACTTGCTTTTGGTTTACAGTAAGTTGTATTGATGTTTAAGGACATTGGTGATTTCAAGAAATTGGAGTTTTAAGCAAATCTGGGCTGAATTTCCAGTTTGATTTATTATTTTAGGCAGAAAGCATGTGAAGTTTGGCAGTGTAAAATGAGTTTTGAGTTTAAGTTTTCTGGTTCATTTAAACCTCAAAGAAATCCTCAAGGGATAAGAACCCATTGGAACTGAAGCCGGATTCACTATAAATATTTTCAAGATAAAAATACTTTCTGACCTCTAGCTCAGATTCCTTTTTATATATTAACATTCTCAACATTACTGTCCTAATTGAACATCTTTTTACAAGCTAAGATGACAAGTTACTATTTGAATACTATAAATTTTTCTATAGAATTATGGAGAAGGATTTGGCTGAAATGCTAAGTTTTATAATATAATATACCTATTTTCTAGCAATATCGATTTCTATATCTCTATTGTAGCTCTAGTTTGAAAATCTGAAAACCAAAATATCAGAGAAAGGGAGCTTGGAGGAAAATAATTGTTTTGTTCTTGTTTTAAAAGATACTCAAGTAGCTCTGGTCAGTGTGGCTCAGTTGGTTGAACATCGTCCCATGAACCAGAAGGTCACCTGTTCAATTCCTAGTCAGGGCTCATGCCTAGATTGCATGCTCTATCCCCAGTAGGAGGCATTCAGGAGGCAGCCATCTGTGTTTCTCTTTCACTCAAGTTCATCTCTCTCTCTCTCTCTCTCTCTCTCTCTCTCTCTCTCTCTCTCTCTCTCTCTCTCTCTCTCTCCCCCCCCCATCTCTATCTCTATCTTTATCTCTATCTCTATCATCTCTATCTCTATCTCTATCTCTATCTCTATCTCTCTCTATCTCTTTCTACTGAGCTGGGACACAGCAGACTTTGGGTTATAAGATAAAAAACAACAGCACATTTAAGTGCTCTTTAATACCTTTTTTTATAAAGAAACAGATAAAAATTGAAAGCTTCTTTTAAGAGGGAAAAAAACTAAGAAAAAAGACATTACTGAAGATGTTATTCTAGTAAGCTTAGAATAAACATACCTTTATCTAGTCTTATTTGTTTTAGTCTTCTTGAATTGTGATTAAACAAACATACTTTAGAAGTAGAAAGTGGTATACTGTTATATATTATTGATTTATATTACATTTAATATCTAGTTGGTACCTTTGGGAAATATATTTTGTGGGAAATACTGCGTTTTTGAAAGAATATCTTTATGGCAATAAAAGTCATATTTACTTTTTTGTTTAAGGTAAATTTTTATTGAAATTACCTGGTAAGATTCTTATTTTCAAACTAAAGGAAAATCTTGATTAGAGGATTTACCCTGTCACTTCCTAGGTATCTCGCCTAGTATTTTGGGTCATTCATTCACTATAAATAATGGATTCTTTAGTAAAAAAAGCTTTTCATATTGTCAAACTGCAGTTTTAAAAGGTAGGTCAAGCTCTGACTGGGTAGGCCAGTTGGTTAGAGCATTGTCCCCATATGGCAAGGTTGCAAGTTTGATCCCTGGTCAGGACACAAACAAGAATCAACCAATGAATACATAAATAAATAGAACAACAAGTTGATTTTTCTCTCTTTACTTCTTTTTTTCCCTCTCTCTCTCTCTCAAATCAATATACGTATTTTTAATGTAGGTCAAATACAGGGGTTGAGTAGAGGTAAGTGAGCCAGCTATGTTAAGGTAAATAAAGCTTAAATCAGAATTGGGATTGAATTTACAAATGACTGTCAAATTGCTTCATGTTGACAAGAACCTGGCTTGGCATGTCTGTCTATAAAAGGGGTAGAAGCTTTACTAGTCAAGTTCATATACTAGTAAAGTCAAGGAGTCCTACAAGGATATTTTCAAATTTCAATGTTTTGATGACTTCCAGAGAAAAAGCATTTTGAGGCATTTGGCGACCTGAATGTCAAAAAGTAGATAGGTAAAAACCAATGAGCAATATCTCTACTCTTACAAAATGTTTGGTTACTTGTGGGAACCAATCAGGAAAGTTAACTGGAGTCTAAATATCAGCAGGGCTGCCACACTAGTCATATGTCTGGAATCACAGTTTATTGTGGGAATTGAAAGTTTTGTAAATAGGAATAAAATTATATGTGTAGAATTAAAATTGTCAGGGCAGAACTAGTGAGAGTGTGATGATTACACTAGGAGGAATTGGAAATACCTGCCTGGTAGGAAGCTTGTTTACTTGGGAAGAACTTAATTATAGTGAATACAAAGGAAAAGTCCAGAACCATGGTGGAGAAAAGACTGTTGCTTATCTTAAAGGTTGTATTAACAGCAGTCATATATCTTAGAGAACCTACTAAAAATTACTACTTGTTTAGTACAATAAAAAATGATGTCATATTCCCTGACAATTTGTGTTTTGGTATTATTATAATGCATTTACTAAAGTAGACCTTTATGGGTTTTCTAATCACCTTTTTGTTGACAGTATTACAGCTGTCACCTATCCCCCCCCCTTTGCCCACCTTTACCCAGCCTCCCCCTCCCCTGGCTTTCACCACACTGTGGTGTGTGTCCATGGGCTATGCATATATGTTCTATGGCTAATCTGATTTTGGGTATGAGTAGTCAGGTGAGTTTGTCAGTTTTTCATAACCTGACAGATGTATATGTTTATAAATATTATTTATTCCTTAATTACTCTTATCTCCTTAATGACTTCTGGATCATCAAAATTTTGGGGTGTGATGAACCCAAGAATTACAAGGTATCTGAAATAGAAAAAAAGGTAGTCTTCTGTGTCTGTAAAATATCTTGAAATAAATTCATTTCACCAGAACTTAGATAAATGTGAAGTTTACCATATAATTTTGTGGCAGTGGATCATCCTCCTTACCCATTAATATAAAGTGGGAAAATGTTATAAAATATGTTATTTCTCTTTAGATGCAATTCTTTTTTTTTATTTTTTTCAAACTATTCTGAGTATGGACTGATAGGGACTCAAACTGCCCCCACGAAATAAGGGACATTTTATTTTATTTATTTTTAATACATTCTTAAATATGTTTTTGTTGATTTTAGAGAGAAGAAGGGAGAAAGAGAGAGAGAAACATTGATCTGCTGCCTCCTGCACACCCCCTACTGGGGATCAAGTTGCAACTAGGCTGGGAATCAAACCAGTAACATCTGGGGTATATGGGATGATGCTCAATCAAATGAGCCACACCAGCCAGGGCTAGATGCAATTTCTGATATTTGTCTAGTTCTTGTTCCATGATTAAGGTTTTTAATGAATTCCAGGCACTGGCATTCTAGAGTGGAATAATATTAAAAAAAAAAAATCTAAGGTCCACTTTATTAAGTCTTTTTAATTTTTATTGCTGTTATTATTGTCAATTTACTCTAAAATACTGAAATTTTGACCTGTATAATGTTCATTGGTTTACAGAACCACTGCATTAAAACATTTTGTATACTTCTAATTTCAGTACCAGAAATGTGATGAATCTGGTATTCTAGTCATGGAGCCTGCATTCTGATTCCAGTTCTTAATCAGGTTTTATTCATCTTGGTAAATTAGCGTTTTGTTATTTCCCCTTTGCTAACATTCTATATTATATGACATCATTTTGATTTTGAAAATGCCCTCTAGTTTGTTTGCCTTTTAAATCATAGATGCATTCATCTCTTTTATTTTTTACCTTTTTCTTTCTAGTGATTTTATCACTTAGGAATTACTTTCTTTAGAAGTTCTTTTACATTATTGATATATTAATTGTTAAAAAATAAAGACACAGGGCACAAAATCTAAAATTTTAAGTACAGTATACAGAAATGCTCTCACCTCTGATCCATAGCCTCTATCCTATAGAGTGATATAATGCGGTGGAGGAAGATACATTCGAGAAGTTGACAGGAAACAGCAACAACTAGTAAGAAAATCACAGAAGGAAAATTTGAATCCCACACATGCATACAACTAGAGTTTCTTCTGGGCCATCAGAACCAGAACCTGTGACAGATTACCACAAGTGAAGAATAGCATTCCAGTTCTCCTAAAACCTGAATGTTTAATTCTGAGACTTTTCTTACTTCTGTACTTAATATCCTGACCACAAACTCCCACTGCCTGAGGTAATTGGAGCATATCTCTAATTCTTGTTGCAAGATCCATTAACATATATCACAAACTTTGCTAAGTTTCAAGTGTACAGTCAACAATAGGAAAGTCTCTTAATCTTTCTGTTATTTTCGTCTGTACTAGCAAGTTAATGCCAAAGTGCCATGTGATGAAAGGAGTGAGGCCTAAAATGAAAACATTTGTCCAGTTTTAATCATACACTTAGTTGAGTTGCAAATAATTTGTGTACAATGTTATTCCATTCTCTCTGAAGAAATATTTTTTTTAAAAAAAACTTTTAGTTCTAAAGAGGAAAAAAGGAAAGGAAGGGGGGGAAAAAAGGTTCACATTCTTACCAGGAATGAATAGTGAAAAGGAAAATGTGCAAAATAGTAGGTAGATAACAAAATTGATTAAATATGCAAACTATATTTATATAATTAATGGATTCAAGTTAACATTTAACTTCTAAACCAAGAAAAATATTTTTCTATTTTATAGTCAATAATGAAACAAGAGGGAAAACTTATGTAATCTATAGAAATGAAGTAAGAGGGAGCCCATTTTACTACCAGTCTATTAACAAATACAGAAAAAAGTTAAAAGATAAATTAAACCAATTCCTCCTGTCACTCTTTTTTTTTTAAATTTCTTTATTGATTAAGGCATTACATATGTGTCCTTATCTCACCTTTACCCCCCATCCCCCACACTCATGCCCTCACCTCCCTGTTGTCTGTGTCCATTTGTTAGGCTTATATGCATATATACAAGTCCTTTGGTTGATCTCTCCCTCTTACCCCCACCGTCCCCTACCTTCCCTCTGAGATTTGATGGTCTGATCGATGCTTCTCTGTCTCTGGATCTGTAAGTGAAATAAGCCAGTCAGAGAAAGATAAATATCACATGATCTCACTCATTTATGGGATATAATGAACAACATAAACTGATGAACAAAAACAGATCCTGTCACTCTTGGAGTGACACATTTGAATCATTTTCAAGTCATGTTGATGGTAACTATTTAGACCACTCCTAGTTCTGGTTTTTTTTATTCTTTGAAACTGTGTCTCTCCAGCACAACTATCTGGAGATGTGGCTTTCAGGCTCAGAATGGCTGTGATAATTTGAACTTGAAGTCACATCTTGGACCTAAAGACAATATTTGGGATTCTTCATAGGAGCATTTTAAGCATTGGTTATGCCACCACAAGTGATAACATAAGTATATTTTCAAAACATAGAGATAAACCCAACCATTCTCTGCATCCATAAATCTATTCACAGGCCACTGGATTGCTTTAAAGAAAATAAATTATCTTAACTGCAAGAAAACAAAGATTTTTTTTAACCTTTAAATTGAGTTTTAAATCTTACATCTCTCTCATCTACACTAATAAAAGACAAAGATGCTAATTGACTGTACCTTCGCTATGCCCTAAGCCACACCCACCAGCCAATCAGAGCAACTATATGCAAATTAACCCAACCAAGATGGCAGCCGGCAGCCACGGAGCTGGAGCAAGCAGGAGGCTTGGTTGCCCGGGCGATGGAGGAACCCAAGCTTCCCACCTGCCCTGAGCCAGCTGTGGCCTCCGCTCATGGAAACAAAGTTTCAAATTATAGAAGACAAATAAAAACCAGATACCTGCTTCCAGCCAGCCTCCACTGGGAGCTTGGGTGGCTGGGGGTTCTGGCCAGCCTGCAAACAGCCATCAGCCCCTCACCCAGGCTGGCCACACCCTCATGGGGTGAGGGTCCCCGCTGGGGGACTTAGCCAGCCTGAAAATTGCCCTCAGCCCCTCATCCAGGATGGCCAGGCACCCCAGTGGGGACCCCCACACTGAAGGGGCTGTGGCCAGCCTGCAAACAGCCATCAGCCTCTCACCCAGGCTGGCCAGGCATTCCTATATAATAAAAAGGTAATATGGAAATTGACCCTAACAGCAGAATGACTGGGAATGACTGGTCCCTATGACACACACTGACCACCAGGGGGCAGATGCTCAATGCAGGAGCTGTCCCCTGGTGGTCAGTGTGCTCCCACAGGGGAAGCTCTGCTCAGTCACAAGCCAGGCTGACGGCTGCCAGTACAGCGGTGGTGGTGGGAGCCTCTCCCGCCTCCTCAGCAGTGCTAAGGATGTCTGACTGCAGCTTAGGCCTGCTCCCCACTGGCAAGTGGACATCCCCCAAGGGCTCCCGGGCTGCCAGAGGGATGTCTGACTGCTAGCTTAGGCCCAATCCCCCAGGGAGCAGGCCTAACCAGCAAGTGATCATCCCCCAAGGGGTCCCAGACTACGAGAGGGCACAGGCCAGGCTGAGGGACCCCCCCCCCCCAAGTGCACAAATTTTTGTGCACCGGGCTTCTAGTTGCTTCATAAAAATTGTAGGATACTTTGTAAAGGGAGCTAGCATATAAAAGTGCATTGAGAAATGTAAAATATTTTGTAAAGTGCTAAATAAATGTAAACACCATTATTTTTATGGTATGAATAGCTGGTTATCTATCTTTCTTATGAGGGTTACAATAGAGTTTATGAAACTTGAGATTTTCATACTTAAAACTTGTAACTTAAAAGCTGAACTCAGACTGTTGACTAAAGTGGAATTACAATTAGCCATGGGCATATTGGTAAAACAGTAGTGATAAATGAATAAAACATATAAATAACAGAGCATATTGCAATTAGCATTATATAATACGATAATATAGAATATATAACAACCCTATTTAATATCCTATATCATAAAAGGTTAATAATGCCAATTGTCCCCTCTGGAGTTCGATCAATCGGGAGTTCGACTGCTATGACGCGTGCTGACCACCAGGGGCAGCGCAGAATGAAGGAAGGACCCGGCCAGCAGCCAGGGGAAGGGAAGGAAGGACCTGGCTGGCAGCCAGAAGATTCTGATTGGCCCTGATCACCAGCTAGGCCAAAGGGACCCTACCCATTCACAAATTTCGGTGCACCGGGTTTTTAGTAATAATATAAAAATGCATAGCAACTCATTATAAAATGCTTTGCCATTATAATTTTTTAACTTAATATAAAAACCACATGTTATGTATGTAACATATGTATTTCATTGTGTAATTCCAAACTCCCTTTAACTGAAACATTGGTTGCCTTTTACCTTGAGAAGACTAAGTTAACTTATGTCTGGAATGCATAAGCAATTATCAACTGATCAAATATTTCTGAAGTCTATATCATTTGCAGGGTTTAAAATTAAGATTTTGAGAAAAATCTTAAGAAATAATAAGAAAAAAACACATGTCTTTGGGATTATTTCAAACCCTCATTTGTAACAATCTAACTCTAGAAAGTTCAGAAAAGTGCTTTACTGATAGTCCCTGCCCAAAAGAGCTATAGCATTTCTGATGACATGGCAGTCCTTGGGAAGGTTAACAGAAAGAGGAAAGAGAAATGCAGAGGAGGGACTAGAGCAAAGTCATGGAGGCAGAAACAATAGAAAGTACAAGAGCTGGACGAGCTGGCCAGGACTGAGAGGGCTAAAGATACCAGTTTGAGGATTCAAATCGGATACTTATTGAGGCAAAGATATTGAGGAAGGGTGTGACTATAACAACTTCTGTATCCCATGTCTTTCTCATTAATTGGATGTACTTATGAGTCTTACCTGCAGACACAAACTCACTTCCATCCAGTCAGGAGAAAGGTCAGCATCCCCACTCTCCCCACCTGGTGCTTATTGGAATCCAGCTGTGCTACCACATTGTTGCCTGACCTGCCTGGCAGGACCCCTGGGATCTCTTTGGCCTTTTACTCACAGAGCTTCTAACTCCTGTTCGGCTGCTGTGTTAGCTGCCTTGTGGCCCCAGGTTTACCTAACACCAGGGCATTGCTCCAAACCCGTTTTTATAGTAAGCCTTTGCCTCATCTGAGTATTTGGGTCCTATGTTCTTGTTGTTCCTCTCCCTTGACACACATACACACCTGCACTTCAGCTCCTGGCTGGGATCCTGACACAAAGGGATAGATCTCTTTGAACAATGAGGATTTGACATTACTGGTTGTCACTGAAATATCACTGCATTTGTGCACCATCCACCGAACGGGAATCACCCACCCTTCACCTCGGGTATTAATATGCCAAGACTTGTTGAACCATTTCTGCCATATTGGCCCCTTGGACCACTGGCCCATGGACTGTCAAAGCCCCTTGTCTAGATTAGTTTTTGCTGTGCAGTTAAACCTCCTCATGTGTAATATTAAAATGAATAGGCCCTTCTGGGACTCAGCTCAGTCCACAGCCTTCCTCACCCATGCACTGCCACCCTACTTGCCATACCTCATAGCTGTGTCTATTCACATTATGTCTGAGCGATCATATCTTTAGATGTGGCTACTAACCTCCAACTACTTGTAGTAGAATGGGAGAGAAAGGAATGATTTGGGATCTGAGACTTTGATAACCCAGTGAAGCCAGACCAAGCTATCTGGAAAAATACTAATGAGGCACTTGCAATGACCAGGCCTTACAGAGACTATGGCCAGGCCTAGAATGTTCATAGTGTTGGTCCAGCCTGCAAAGGGAAATTAGAAAATTGGGGAGGCTCACCTGATAACTGGGCTTCATACGTAACTCGAGGCACAATATCTCAGTTGCCTGCAATAACCCAGGATGGTCCCCACGGTGCAGCTGTACACAGTAAGGACAGATTTAAGCTAGCAGCTAGAAAATCATGGTGCCTTAGGTAGCAAGGCAAAATTAGAGAGCATCCAAGTATATGTGTGGTTGGTAATCAGGATGTTGACGGACAACGTAAAGGCGTGTCAAAACATGATAATGAGGCATCTAACGTTTTATGGAGATAACAATCAGAAATGGTGGTACACATTTGGCAATGGGAATGAATCAGCTGGGAGGTAGACCTTAGCCATTTAACAGGAATTTGAAGCATGATTCATAGCCCTTGAGACAGGAAGTCAGGGAGTATATAGTGTGAAGGAAAGAAAGCCATGAGCAGGGAAGGCATGCAGAAAAGGTTTTGAGAAGAGGATTTAAAAATAGGCATCAGGGCACAAGTGCATTTTGAGAACTGGAGCACACAGGGGCCCAAGAGGGATGAGGCACCCAAAGAAGATGGGCATCTGTATTTCAGAAGGGCCTGGTTGCCAGCGGGCATGGGGAACTCAAGGAAAGTTGAGCTCCTGCCCAGGTGTGGGGTAGTGTCCAGAAGCAGAGGCAGAACTAGGTCTCTGAGTAGGAATCTAGAGGGGAGGGATTATGAAGTAGGAGTTAGGCTGAGCCTCACTGGGACCTAATGAAAATGGTGTTCTGCTTTTACCAAATTTATGTTGCAGTGAAGTTCAGAACGCATAGGTGGGGTAAAACCATGTAGACAACTGGGTTGTCTAAGTCTCAACCAAAGGCAGACGATTAAGATGCACCAATATTGTGCTATATTTATTATATTCTTTTAGCCTCCTGGGAGGCCACATAAGGTGGATGTTACCCTTGTTTTATGGTGTATTAGTCTCAGTAAAGATTTAAAAAATGCTTAACAATCAGGCAGACTTTAGAAAACAGGGCTCTGAGCTTGTTTTTTGAACATCTGTCCAATGTGCTCTGTCAGCATCAACTTCGTTCCAGGGTTTCCTTTAGGATTCTTGTTCCCTGGGAAGAACTGTGTCAGATTAGGCAGCATTCAGCAGAAAGCTACAGAGTTCGGAGACCTGACTGAGTTGGGAAGCTTTCGTCAGCAAGTTCTACAGAACCATGATTAAATGAAAACTACCAAGGCTAAGTTGTCTTTTTAAAAATGTCAAGTTGGGGCAGTGATCTTCTTAATGTGTAAGAGCTGTACTTCTTTGTGATTAAGAACCCTGGGATGACTTTGATGGGGTTCATCAAGAACTCACTCATCAAGGGGTTATATAAAGAGGGAGCAGGGCCTTTGCGAATGAAGACTAAAAGCAAATTTATGTAGATATCTGTGTAGGTACTTACACGTATACACATGCACACATAATCACAAAATATGTCACTAGAACTAACTAAATGGCTTGGCTATCAACCTTTAAGGTTAGAATTTTAAAAAGGAGAGTATTACAGAAATATTCTATTTCATTGTAGCAAGAATGAAGTAGAGCTGTTCTCACAACTATTTTAAAAAACCAAGCAATATCATCCAGTGTTCAACCCTCTTGATCTTACAGCAGGAAAGTGCAGTAATGGTAAAGGAAGAAAAAAATAATTTAGATTCAGCCAGTACATTTCCAGAATGTGTCTGTGATTGACTTTGAGTGTCATAATTCTTGTCCTTGATGCTGTGGTATCTATCAGTCATTGATATCATTTTCTTTAAATATAGGATGTGATTTTGAACACCTTATTTTCAAAAGCTACTTTATTTAATTTTTTTTAAATTTAGTGCATATTTTCCCAATGAAGGGTTCTATATAATTTGATATATATATGCAGCCAAATGCTTACATTATATCTCTCATAGTCACAGTGTGAGTATTCTTTGTGGCCATGTCTCAGTTCCTCCTTTCTGCTCGGGTGCTCTCACCTTGCCTCGTGATAGTCACAAAGCTGAGCTCTCTCACTGTTCTGATCCATGAGTATGAACCGGGTCCTCTCCAAATCTATGAGCAACCCTCACCTACTGTTCTCAGCCTTCACATCACTAAGAAGCCAACTCATATAGGACAATAAGACAATCTACAGTCCATCAGTGCTTTGTGTTGATTACCCTTTTCTTCCCAGATACCTTTGAGGGGCTCAAAGAAGACATACCAGTCCTGCCTTAACCCCATTTGTAATAGGCATAATAAAAGTACAAATACCGGAACAGCATTTGTCCCCATATCTCATCATCTTTTTAAGCCTCACAGTAATCTTCTGAGGTGGTTATTAACAATTGTAGTTTTGCTGTTACAAAGGAAGCTATTAAGGTTCAAAGAAGCAAAGTCGCTTACCAAGGTGAACACAACTTGTAATTGGAAATATAAGTCATTGGATCTCCAAATGTATTTTACTTCCAATATGCTTTGCATTCATTTTAGTTCTACCTACAGGATCCCTAATATGTGACTTTAACCATATTAGTTTTTTAACCAGTAACTGAATAAATGTGAAGCGCTAATTATCCACATAAACGTGCAAACTCTAAAGGAATATATCCTTGGATGAAAGGTATAAGCGAATAGAATATGTATGTACCAGGTTCTGATTTAACTTACTTTTGGTTTCCTTTTTTTCTACATAAAAACTATTGGTTTCAAAGGGCCTGACTTAATATTAGCATTCCCTGCTACAGTGTACATCACAGGCTGTCACATAATCAGTCAAATGTTGCTTTAACTTTCAATATCCGCTCAGGAGGACGGCCTGCTGCACAAACAGGAAAATAAAATCTCCATCCTCCTCACACAGAGTCCCTCTCATTGGCTTTGTAGCCTGCCCCCTCCCGGGCATCTTTCCTGCAACACCACCATGGTGGCCGTGGTGTTCTGTGGTTGCAGAGGAGAGCAGGGGGAGTGGTCACCCTCAGCATCTGTCTAGTGTCTGTAGCTGCTTAGCTTGAGCTTACTCTGTCACTTAGCAGAGAACTCAAGGGTCTTATTTCTGCCAACTTCATCTGCCAGCTGTCAACAGTTCAGGTTTCTAAGCCAATAGGTTTCTTTTTATATTTATACTAGAGGCCTGATGCATGAAATTTCTGCAAGGGGCTCGGCCCTCGCAGCCGCAGCAGTTTGCCTCGGCGTCGCAGCCCCGGCTTCATCTGGAAGGTCGTCCAGGAGGACATTCGGAAGGTCGTTTGGCTGTCTGGTCTAATTTGCATATTACCCTTTTATTATTATAGATTTCTGTAATTGTAAAGTATTTTAAATGTTGACAAAACAAAAATAATTATACCCACCAGCTAGCATTAGTTACCAAATTTAATTTTGTAACAATTATTTCAACTTTTTATTTTTAAAAAACACAAAACTTCCAAATTTTATTTCCCAAAGGTAAGCCACCATCCTGAGTTTGATACAGATTATTTTCATAAATAGTTATGAATGTTTATTAATAGCAGTTAACCATAAAAATAGTAAAGCTTATTTTATGTGTTCTATAAAATATTATAAAAAGTTTTTACTTTCTTTACTGTGCACATTTTATTCAATATTATGATTATTTACCCATATTGGTACATATAGCACAAGTTCATTTATTTTAAAATATACAAGACTCAATAGGATTGAATATACAAGAATAGCTTAATATTCTCTTTATGGACATTTAAGTTTTCCTTCTCTTTCCCTTTCCTTTTTCTTTTCCACTTCCTCTTCCTCTCCATTAGACCACTATTTCTTTTCAAACCAAGTTACAGGAGCAGTTTCTTATGTACATTTGCAAAAATTTTATAATGCATATAAATTAGAAATAGTGTTGGTGTGTTAAAAATATACCCCCCCTCAGCTTTCTTAAATATTGCCAAATTAATCTCCAAATGAGAGTGACAGATTTACCTTTTTTTACAACTGACTGGGAAATGCCACATTGCTTTGAACCTCAGTGATATTTAATATTATCAAGACTTTTAGTTTGTTCAATATGATAATGCACAGTTGTTTATTTGTCATTTAGGTTTCCTCATTTGTAAATTGTTTATCCATACCATTGTCCAGTTTGTAGAAAATAATATCTCTTTAAAAAAAAATCTTTATTGTTGAAAGTATTACATATGTTTTCTCTCTCTAGCTGGCTTAGCCCACCATCCTAGGCCTTCACCACCCTATTGTCTGTGTCCATGGGTTATGCATATATGCTTACAAATTCTTTGGTTGATCTCTTCCTGCCCACCCACCCTCCCCCACTTCTCTCTGAGGTTCAACAATCTGTGCCATGCTTCTTAATACTAGAAATAAAAATGATGCTCCGTGGGTATGGATAAGGGTTTATATGAAACAACATTACTAATCCTATCTAATAAAGAGGGGATATGCTAATTGACCCTCATGCCATTTGCAAATGGTGGCACCCATAGCCAATAAGGAGGGAATATGCTACTTGACTGTCCCACCCTCAAAGATGGCAGTGCCCACAGCCACAAGATGCAGGCAGGGGAGGCCAGTTGGGTGGGAACAGGCCTGCAGGGAGGGCGATTAGGAGCAACCAGGCTGGCAGGGGAGGGCAGTAAGGAGCAACCAGGCCTGCAGGGGAGGGCAGCAAGGAGCGGCCAGGCCTGCAGGGGAGGGCAGTTAGGGGTGACGAGACCTGCAGGGTAGGGCAGTTGGGGTCAACCAGGCCTGCATGGGAGGCCAGTTGGGGGCGACCAGGCCTGCAGGGGAGGGCAGTTAGGGGCGACCAGGCCGGCAGGAGAGGGAAGTTAGGGTGACCGGGCCGGCAGGGGAAGGCAGTTCGGGGTGACCAGGCCAGCAGTGGAGGGCAGTTGGGGGCTATTGGGCAGGCAGGGGAGGGCAGTTGGGGGCAATCAGGCTGGCAGGGGATCAGTTAGGCATCGATCAGGCTGGCAGGAGGGTGGTTAGGGGGTGATCAGGCTGGTAGGCAGAAGCGGTTAGGGGCAATCAGGCAGGCAGGCAGGCAGGTGAGCGGTTGGAGCCAGCAGTCCTGGATTGTGAGAGGGATATCTCTGCCCGTCGGGCCTAAACCGCAGTCGGACATACCCTGAGGGGTCCCAGATTGGAGAGGGTGCAGGCTAGGCTGAGGGACACCCCCTCCAGTTCACAAATTTCATTAACCGGGCCTCTAGCCTATAATAATAAAAGCAAATATGCTAATTTGACTGGACAGCCAAACAACCGTCTGGACGTCATTCCGGATATTCTTCTGGACGAAGCCGCAGTGGCAGGGGCCGAGGCAGAGGCAGTTATGGGCATTCAGGCAGGCAGGCGAGTGGTTATGGGCATTCAGGCAGGCAGGCAGAGTGGTTAGGGGCGATCAGGCAGGTGAGTTGTTAGGAGCCAGTGTTCTGGATTGTGAGAGGGATGTCCAACTGCAGGTTTAGGCTCAATCCTGCAGGGATTCCTGTGGTATTTGGCCTAAACCGGCAGTTGGACATCTGCTGAGGGGTCCCAGATTACTAGAGGGTGCAGGCCAAAGTGAGGGACTCTAGTGAGTTGATAATTGTTTAAGTTTAATATTGAATGTATCAGATATTTTCACTCTATTATCTCTCATTGTGAGTGTATTCAAAGTTTTTCATAATAATAAAAAAGTTTTAAAATATCCATCATGTTCTATATGCTCAGTGTAAAAGAAACAAGAAAGCCCAGTCAGCATGGCTCAGTGGTTGAGCATCGACCTATGAACTAGGAGGTAATGGTTTTATTCCCGGTCAGGGCACATGCTTTGGTTGTTGGCTCAATCCCCTCTTGATCCCCAATGAGGGGCATGCAGGAGGCAACTGATCAATAATTCTCTCTCATCACTGATGTTTCTATCTCTCTCCCTCTCACTTCCTCTCTGAAATCAATAAAAATATATTTTTAAAAAATAAAATAAGACAAAACCTCAAACTGCTTGCAGGAAAAAAAGAAAGAAAGAAAGAAAGGAAAAGAGAGAGAGAGAGAAAGAGAAGACGAAAGAGAAAGGGAAAGAAAACCTAGACTTTAATTTTGGTCGTCTTGTGCCTGAATTATCTGAGTGCTTTTATTATTCTAGTGTAGTGACATGAGATGCAGTAGGACAAGGTAATTAAACCTCACATGATATTGGGTGCCTTTTGTAAAAATTTTAGACTATATGAAAGTTGAATAAACATATCCTGAATGTATCTTCTAGAGTGCCTGTGGTTACCCTATGATTAAGGATTTTTTGTTTATAATTATGTTTTTTAAAAAAATAAATGCTGCCTTAAAGAATCCTATCTAATAAAAGAGAAAAATGGTAATTGGCGTATGACGATACCCTTTTCATTGGCTAATCAGGGCTATATGCAAATTAACTGCCAACTAAGATTGGCAGTTAACTGCCAACAAGATGGGGGTTAATTTGCATATGTAGGCACAATGCAGGGAGGCGAAAGGGAAAGCAGGAAGAAGCCCCCTGCCACTGACAGTGATCGGAAACCCAGGGGGGAGCTAAGAGCTGGGGGGCAGGGCAAAGGCGGCCCTGGGGCCGCCTTTGCCCTGCCCCCCAGCCATGATCAGAGAATCAGGTGCCTTTGCCGCCCTGGCCAGTGATAGCAGGAAGTAGGGGTGGAGCCAGCGATGGGAGCTGAGCACGGTCGAAGCTGGCAGTCCCAGGAGCTAGGGGTCCCTTGCCTGGGCCTAAAGCGAAGCCCACGATCGCGGGGCCACTGCAGCTGCGGGTCCCCGCTGCCCGGGCCGGAGCCTGCAACCACGGGGAGCTGGGGGTCCCCTGCCCAGGCCTGACACCTCTGCCAGAGGCCTCAGGCCTGGTCAAGGGGCCGATCCGGTAATGGGTGATGAGGGTCAACTCCTCTGGCCGAGGCTTCAGGCCTGGGTGGGGGGTGGAGCCGGGGATTGGGGGGATATGATGGTCCCCTTGCCCAGGCCTGAAGCCTGGGTCAGAGGTGTCAGGCTTGGGCGGGGGGTGGAGCAAGCGATCAGAGGGAGATGGGGGTCCCCTGCCCAGGCATGATTCCTGGGCCAGAGGCCTCAGGCCTGGGCGGGGGCCAGAGCCAGTGATCAGGGGGAGATGGGGGTCCCCTGTCCAAGCCTGACACCTCTGTCAGAGGCGTCAGGCCTGGGCAAGGGGCTCATCCTGCGATTGGAGGGTGATGGGGGTCAACGCCTGAGGGCTCCCAGTATGAGAGAGGGGGCAGGCTGGGCTGAGGGACACTCCACACACACACACACACACACACACACACACACACACACACACACACAGTGCACGAATTTCGTGCACCGGGCCCCTAGTATTCATTATAAAAATGTAAGCAAAGATGGCAATAAATGTTTCTGCTCTAAATTTAAACATAAATTGGAAAAATGTTAAGGAAGACTACCATATTAATTTGATTTTCCTTATACTATATATATTAAACTATTGCAGGAAGAAGCAGTGCTTGGTGTGAATGTAAAGCATAGAAGTGAATATTACCAGTGACAGATTTGAATTTTCATTATTAAATATGTACCTCATGTTATCAAAAGCGTTTGAAATGATCTCCTTCTAATCATTTACTTTATTTAACAATAGAATTGAGAAAACCACAGTCATGGCCAAAATTCGGTTTATAAGCATTCTTTTTCAAATTACAGTAATATTCATCAGCAAGCTGTTGGCTAATGTGACCTTAGCTTTTCAGAAGTCCTTCCAAAAATAAAACACACTTTGAGTGAGTCATGAAAAAAGAAAAACAACAACACATATTTTCCAAGGATGTTACATGAGATTTAGAAGAAGTAACCCTTTCCTTTGATGCAGGGAATTGCCATTATATCTATTGAACTATATTTATTTATTTATTTTTTAAATATATTTTATTGATTTTTTACAGAGAGGAAGGGAGAGAGAGAGAGAGAGAGAGTTAGAAACATTGATTAGAGAGAAACATCAATTAGCTGCCTCCTGCACACCCCCTTCTGGGGATGTGCCTTCAACCAAGGTACATGCCCTTGACCGGAATCGAACCTGGGACCCTTCATTCCGCAGGCTGACGCTCTATCCACTGAGCCAAACCGATTAGGGCAACTATATTTATTTTTAATGCTATTTGATACACACACACATAGAGTAGATTTAGCACTATGTTAACAAGTCTAGAAAATCAACCATTTTTCTAAGCTAGAAATATATTAGATGGGCAGAATCTCTATGTTGCACTGTTACCTATTATTCCAAAGTTGTTGATTTGATTTATTTCATTTTCCAAGACCATAATTTAAACTAGAGTTATTAGAAAACTTTTTATTTTTATTTCTCCTAACCAAATTTTTATCAAATGCCTCTTTCCAATAAAACTTGTTAAGAGCCTGTTTTTGAAATTTTGTGGATTGTTCCTTATTTATTATTGTAGCCTTCATGATTTTAGAGTAAGGATATTGATTTGATTTTGTGCTTTATATTTTTTAAAAGAAGTACACTTTATCCCTAGGTCACAAGATACTATTTTTCATAACTATAGTTTCACCTCTTATGCATGGGTTTTTAAAGGTATATGGAGTCCCCTCGTGATTAGGTAGTAAGATGGAATTCTGTTTTTCTCCATACATGAGCAAGTGTTTTGTTTTTTTTTAATTGAATTTATTGGGGTGACATTGGCTATAAAATGATATAGGTTTCAGGCATACAATACTACAGCATATCATCTGTATATTGTATTGTGTGTTTTCCACCCCAAGTCAAGTTTCCTTCCATCATCAATTATCCCCCCAGTAGTCTTTTCTACCTCCCCAACCACCCTTCCCTTTGGCAATCACCATACTGTTGTCTGTGTCCATGAGTCTTTTTTATTTCTTAATTCCTTCACCAGTCTCACCTAGTCCTCAACTCCCTCCCCTCTGACAGCTATCAGCATGTTCTCTGTATCCATGAGTCAGTCTCCACTTTGTTAGTTTATTTTGTTCATCAGATTCCACATATCACTGAAATTATATGATACTTATCTTTCTCTGACTGGCTTATTACAGTGAGCAAGTTTTAACAAGACCATTTACCAAACAATTTGTTTTCTTCTCATTGGTTTGTGAAGATTTCATTATAAATTGAGTTCTCATTTATACATGACTTGATCTCTGTAATTCCATGTGTTTTTTTTCCCATTGATCTAATTGGTTATTTATGTGTCATTAGACTGTTTTTATAACTATGGTTTTGGAGTGATTTTTGCAATCTAGTAGAACAAGTCCCCCTCATTATTCTTGTTCAGTGATAACATAGCTATTCATGGACTTCTATTATTCTCTGTAAATTTCAAAATGATTGACATATCCTTAAAAAAATCCACCAGGAGTTTCAGTTTGGAATTTGGGATTGCATTGTAAGTATAGATTAATTAGGTTAGAATGTATGTCATTTTTTTTATTAGTGGTGCCCCAATCAAAAGCATAGGATGTTTTACCATTCTTACAATGTATTTTACGTCCTTCAGTAGGGTTTTAACATTCTCTGTAAATAGGTTTTGATTATTCTTTGGTAAACTACTTTCTACATAAAGCCATTTTTAAAAATATATACCTCTGGTGAGAGATATATTATTTTGTTCAATTTTATTAATCTAACAACTTTGCTAACCTATTTTACAAACTCTAATTCTTTTATGTTTTCTTACACAATTATGGCACTTACAAATCCTAATTTTTTAAAAATACATTTTTATTGATTTCAGAGAGGAAGGGAGAGGGACAGAGAGATAGCAATATCAATGATGAGAGAGAATCATTAATTGTCTGCCTCCTGCATGACCCCCACTGGGGATCAAGTCTGCAACCCTGGCATGTGCCCTTGACCAGAATTGAACGTGGGGCCCTTTGGTCTGCAGGCTGACACTCTATCCGCTAAACCAAACAGGCTAGGGCTATAAATCCTATTTTAATCACTTTTCAATCTTGATACTTCTGTTGTATTTCTTTTCTTATAAAGTTGTCTGGACTTCCTGTATATTAAGTGATAGTAGAATTTTGGTATGTAAATTTTAAATTAAATTAAGTAATTTCACTTTTAATTCTGTCCTGATACATAAACATGTTGACCTATATTAAATCATATTTTGTCCACTATTGGATTCCATTAGCTAATTTTTTTAAATATATTTTATTGAGTTTTTACAGAGAGGAAAGGAGAGAGAGAGTTAGAAACATCGATGAGAGAGAAACATTGACCAGCTGCCTCCCACACACTCCCCACTGGGGATGTGCCTGCAACCAAGGTACATGCCCTTGACCGGAATCGAACCCGGGACCTTTCAGTCCGCAGGCCGATGCTCTGTCCACTGAGCCAAACCGGTTTCGGCATCCATTAGCTAATATTTTATTTAAGATTTTTACATATATACTCATGAATAAAATGTCTCATGGTATTCTTTCATTTAATTCTTTTCCAGTTTTAGAACTGAATTACACTCATTAGCTGTGTTTTAAACTAGTAAAAATAAGAATTAGCACTAAGGTTTATTAACACCCTTGTTATGTGATCCTAGATTATAAGTAAGAAAGTCTTTACCATTTCATTTTGTAATAATTGTTTATATGTTTAGGTTTTCTATTTCTCCTTGTATCATTTTGTGCAATATACATATTTTGAAATATAGAACCATTTCTTATGGGATTTGAAGTTAGAGTCATATATTCATAATACTTTGAAAAAATTCCAAGTCTATAATGTTTTCTTATAATTCTTTTTGACTATTGTTTATATATACTTTTTTTCTCTTTATCATATTTGCCAGAGATTTATCTTATTAATATGATTTAAGAACAATCATTTGTTTTGTTTTACTGCTTTTTGTTTCAATGACTTTTGCCCTTTTTCTTTATTTTGGCCTTCTTGTTTCTTTGGGCTTGCTCTATTGCTTTCTTTACAATTCTTTGATTTGAATATTTTGGCTAGTTGTAATCTTAAACTATATTTTTGCCTGAAAAGATACTTAAAAATATACCTAACTACTGTGCACACTCTCTTCCCACCTCTATTTTTGGATGCAGTGTTTTATATTTAATGTCCTAATTGAAAGTTGTCAATTATATTAGACAAATTATTTATTTATATTTCTGTTCATTTGCATTTTTTAGTAAAGGAATTATAAAAAAAATTTAAACTATATTGGTGATTTGTCTATTTTTCTTGCAGTATTATGCTTATTGCGTTACATACTTTAACTTTATACTTTATATATACTTATGATAGTTATATAATCTGCTCTATTGTTTTCATTATTATTTATTTCTTTTTGTCCCTTCTGTCAGTTTGCTTTAAATTCTGTTTTAAATTTGATTTAAATTGTATCAGATATTACTATTCCAACTTTATTTTGGTTAATTTTTGCTTGGTTTATCTTTTTCTATTCTTTTATTTTAAACTTTTGATATTATAATGTTTTAAATGTGTCTCTTTGAACCAACATATTCTTAAATATTTTTTATCAAACCTGAAAATATCTATCATTTAATAGGTGAGTTAAAATCTATTTATACCTATTTTAATGACTCTTATTTCTGCCATTTTTTCATGTATTTCATTTACTTTACTTCCTTTTGTTATCATATTTCTCTTCTGTTTTTAATAGTTTATGTCATTTTCTTAAACTAGTATAAAAGTTAATTGTTTTATTTTTCTTTATATGGTGTTTGTCCTTAAAACCCATACTGATATTTAGGTTTATAAATTTTAAATTTACCACTATCCATACTCTCCTATAAAAAAACATACATTTTATTATGCTTTAACATCTCTTTTGTTTCTCCCCTCCCTAGCCCCATTTAGGCAATATTTATAATGCCTGGATTTAAAGTTCTGAAGTTTTATTAATACTTTTTAAAAATATATATTTTTATTGATTTCAGAGAGGGAGAGAGAGAGATAGAAACATCAATAATGAGAGAGAATCATTGGTTGGCTGCCTCCCACACACCCACTACTGGGGATTGAGCCCAAAACTCAGGCATGTGCCCTGACCAGGAATCAAACCATGACTTCCTGGTTCATAGGTCAACACCTAACCTCTGAGCTACACTGGCCCGGCATTAATACACTTTTGATATATCACTTCTTTGCTGCTTCCTGTTTCATAACATAATAAGCTGTATTTACTTCCTCTACTTTTAATGTCCTCCTGTATTTACTGCCTTTCTCATTTGGATTCTTATTCCAAGAGAGTTTTATTTTTATTTTTTTTAAAATATATTTTATTGATTTTTTACAGAAAGGAAGAGAGAGAGATAGAGAGTTAGAAACATTGATGAGAGAGAAACATCAATCAGCTGCCTCCTGTACATCTCCTACTGGGGATGTGCCCGCAACCCGGGCACATGCCCTTGGCCGGAATCAAACCTGAGACCTTTCAGTCTGCAGGCCGACGCTCTATCCACTGAGCCAAACCGGTTTCGGCGAGAGTTTTAAAAATTAATCTTTATGAAACAAACTATCTGAGACTCTATCATGAGAATATCTTTATAATACCTTCTCATTTAAATGTTAGTTTAGCTTTATATAAAAGCCTACATAGATTTATTTTTCACTTTGAAGCCCTAAAATTATTACTCCATTTCTCTTTTGAATTTTTCTTAAACTATTTGAGTGTATTTATTATGCTTATTTTTAGGTCTTGATTTCTCTTTCCCAATAATTCTGCTTCATTTAGTAATAAAAAAAATAATCATTTATAAGTTTATTTTGACCTGTATTCTCATGTTCTCTTGATGGTATCAGCTATTATACCAGTAATATGTATTTTTGAAAGGTTGAATGCTGGGCTCTAAAGTCATCATAAAGAAGAATGGTGTAAATAAATAAATAAATAAATATATATATATATATATATATATATATATATATATATATATATATATTAGCAAAAAATAAACTGTTAAATATTACTAATTATTTTTTCTGTAAATATTTTAATGCAATCAACTTCATTTTTTTCTTAGATTTTAATTATGTATAATTACTTGGTAGAATATAAAATCATCAGTTTTCTTTTAGTAAATCATTAAACATTGCTATTATTTATTTTTAATCTTTTGAAAATTCTTAATTATTTATCTTTATAAACCTTGAAATTGTTTTAACTTACATAAATGATACTGTGGTTCTATGGTATCTTTGGAGTTAGTGTGAAGTATTTTACTTCTAAAAACATTTGAAGTACAAAATAACTAAAGTATATTAATTATTTGAAATTTAGCCAGTAAGAAAGAACTGCTAAGGCAACCAAAAAACTAATCCAAGCATTTCTCAACTTCCCTACTTGTTTGTGAGATCAAGTAGTATAGAACAGAGAGGAGAGCGAGCAGCTTCAGGGAGAGAAAACACAGCACTGTGATGGGACAAAATCTGTGTCTGTCTCTTTTAGTGTCTTCAACTTATGTAGCTATTAGGGTAAATAGAAGAGGGTGGTATTTCCCCACATATAGTGATGAGCACCATCTTGACCAACACACAAGAGCTAGTTTAAAAATTTTTAGGAGTTTTGTGAGCCAGTTGTTAAACCATTAAAATTATTTTTAAATGCCAGACATTATTGAAAATTAACTTATAGAAACTTACAATTTAAAAAATCTTAAAATCCTCAAAACTAATCACTCCCTAATTATTTTGTTCCATTTTACTATGATCTGTGTCCTTGAGGTTATTTACATCTATTGGCTAAATGATGGAAATACTATATAACAAAGCACTGCTGTGCACTTCTTCCCGATTTCCCATTTGCTGGCATCATGCTGGTAGTTTGAAATAGGTACTGGTGTCAGATTTATACCTCAGAAATTAGCAAACACTACAAGTCCTGACTTAATGTGTTGCTTTGTTGATTGCCTACATTTGACAAAGTCACAGGAAAAAATGCTACTAATGCAGGTAAAAGTTCATAGTGTATGTAACCATTATATTTTCACAAAAAAAATTGAGGAGATGCTCTCCCAGCATTCAGAAACTATTATCCAATGTGATGAAGTCACTTACAACAAAGATAAACAAGTGAAGTTTCAACAAATATTGTAGTTGCTTCACTTCCATCTTACTCATCAACTTAAATTAAAATGTCAACCAACATTCAAGTCAGAACTACACTCATTCATCAACTGCAACCATCTTTTGGCTCAAGATACCAGGATTCAGCAAAATGCAACTAAAGCATTCTGTAAGAATCTACTGGCTATATGAAACTTACAATAGAGTATTATTTTTTATTTTAAAATTGTGTACTATACAATTTTTATATCAGCAAAAAATATAGTCAACTTATGTTTGTATGCATATGTGCACTTTTTTTCTCAATACTGCCCACATCAATTAAGTCTCAGATAACTCCAGAAGACTTTATTTATCTACTCCATGATTCTTTTTGTTTCTTTTATTTAAATAAAACACCGCAGACTATATATATATATATGCTTTTATTGATTTCAGAGAGAGGAATGGAGAGGGAGAGGAAGATAGAAACGTCAATAATAAGCGTGAATCACTGATAGACTTCTTCATGCACACCTCACACTAGGGATCAAGCAATCCTAGGCAAGTACTCTGACCAGCAATTGAACTGTGACCTCCTAGTTCATAGGTCAACACTCAACCACTGAGCCACTGAGCTGGCTGGGCACAACACAGGTTTTTTTTAAGTGCAGGTGAGCACAGAAAGAAGGCTTGTAGAGATTTAATTTCAGTTGATCTTTTGTACTTGACTGAAAAAGAAATCTGCCTACCAATCTTTTTCCCTGGGGCTATATAAAGACTAGCATTTCAGCAAATGGTTGCTGTGGTGCTGCAAAACCATCTTTAAATATATGGCAGTGAAAACATTTGACTCCTGGGCTTGCTGATGCATATGTCTCAAGGTAGCAGTGCAGGCCATAGGTTTCTGAGCCTTATCTCCATAGTTGTAAGGCAAGGGAAACTCAGATTGGCAGGATTTGCGGCCTTATTTTTATCTTGGCCATGGCTAACAGCTGCTAATATTTTCAACATATCCACTAATGAGCACTGTGATATAAATAAACTTGCAGGGAACCATTCAAACTAAGATTATCACAAGAGGAGGGTGTGGTAAGTCTGGAATGGCAAATTCAGGTGGACTTTTTCTATCTTGGGAGTTTTTTGTTTGTTTGTTTTTCTTAAACCTGAGGATGTTGATTAAAAATAGCAAGCAATTTGGGATAGTGAATTGATTGAAGTCATGGTTTTGTATTTAGTAACTAGCCCACGTATTGCTATTTAAAAACAATGTTGCAAAAATTAGGGATTTTACTCCATCTGCTTAAAATTGGCATTTGCATAGTCAGGGTATTCTTAATATTATAAAATGCTTCTTGCTAAAACTTGATGAAACCTCTATTCCTAAGCAAGTAGAGATATTTTGTGGATATCAGAAAAGAAAAGAATGCGAGTCAGTTCACTTTAGAACAAATCTTTTCGTAAGTACCCTTTATTACTGAATAGTTTGACATTCTAATCTTTTAGAATGCAAGTTTAAATTTGTAATACTCCCTTCATTAAGAACAAATAAACAAGAAATCGTGCAGCTTACACATTTAACATGGATGCACTCAAAATAAACCATGCTACTTTACCATGTATCATGCAGACTTCCTACATTTTCCTAAAAAGGATGAAGTAAAAATAAATACTAACTTTACAAGGTATTTTACAATAAGGTTCTTTGAAGTAGTGAGTTGAATAAAAGAATTGCTAGGGCTGGAAGGAATTGTAGTGATTAATGCTACATTCATCAACACAGTGGAAGCTGTGATCCAAAACAGTTAGGTACCTTGTCTGTATATATCACCAATTTGCAATAAGAACTTATCTCCTGCCTGACTTTTTTTCTTTCAGAGAAAGATATTACTGAATTGCCAGAGAGGTGGGAGATTATGGGCCAAATTTTTTCTTTATATTTTGAATATATATTTTAAATGTTTGGATAAGAGATTGTTCAGATTAATTGAGTTACCAGCAAGTAGATTTATTATACATAATAAATTTTCAAAGAATTAGAATATAATAAAATATATTTAACATAAAACCATCTTAAACTTAATCTTTAATGATTTAGAAAGGACTTAAGTAACTTGTGATATAAGACATCATTATAAAAGACGAGAAGGGATAAACCAAAGAACATATATTTATGTACATAGCCCATGGATACAGGCAATAGGTAGTGAAGACCCTGGGTTGGTGTTGGGGGACTGGTAGTGGCTGGAAAAAGGAGGGTAAAGGAAGGGGAAATGAGAGATATCTGTAATGCTATCAACAATAAATATATTTAAAATTAAAAGTAGTATTTCAAGTTTGTCATATATAAAATGTGTAGAATATTAGACTCAGTGTTACCAAGTGAGTGGCATTCCCTAGAAATCTTATATAAGAGTAAGCATGAATGCAAAATTTAAACAGTAAGGAAATGAATAAACTAAACTATGAATTCAAACTTAATCCTGGCTCGCAGTCTACTTTTTAGAAGAGACTGCATTTTCTTAGGAGTCGTCCTAGATATTTTTTAAAATTAAGACTTTATGCTTTAGAGAAGTTTTTGTTTCACAGCAAAAATGAGAAACAGGCCCTGGCTGGTTTGGCTCAGTGGATAGAGTGTCGGCCTGTGGACTGAAGGGTCCCAGGTTCGATTCCGGCCAGGGGCATGTGCTGGGGTTGCAGGTTCGATCTCCCCCAGAGGGGGGCGTGCAGGAGGCAGCCAATCAATGACTCTCTCTCATGATTGATGTTTCTATCTCTCTATCCCTCTCCCTTCCTCTCTGAAATCAATAAAAATATATATTTTTTAAAAATGAGAAACAGTATAGACATTTTTCGTATAACTACATCTTCATAGGCTCTCCATTATCCATATGCCCCACCAGAGTGGTACATTCATTATAATTGTAGAACTTACATCAATACATGGCAATCACCTCAAATCCAGAGTTTACTTTAGGGTTCACTCTTGAATGTTTTACATTCTATGAATTTGTGGGGGTTAAATTTTTTCCCCACCTTCTAAGTTCTTCTAGCTGGGCTAATAATCATGGTAACAGGATAAAATGTGCAGAGTTGATTATATGAGTGCACGTCCAGGGCTGTCATAAGAATGAGAACTGAAATACGTTGGACGTCGAGCCTTATATGCCATTATAGACAGAGGAGAAAACTACAGAGGGCCTGGGGCTTCGAAAGGGAAAGAATGGTGTTCCAGAGTTAGCTGGAAGGAGTGGGGCACATGTGGCAAACAAGCTCTGCTAGGCAATCCAGAAAGATTGGGACACACAGGGGGATCTAGCCAACAGGACCCTGGGTGGAATATTGCTCTCTGATACTAAGGTGACCAGGCTGAGCTTTCCTTCCTGGAGCAGGCCTTCCTACCTTCATCTCTTAAACAGGAGAAGGGGAGGGTTAAATGTCCTTTCTGAGTCTTGTTTCTTAACCAGCTTAAAAATCAATATCCCAAAAGGCACATCTTTGAAGTGGAAAAACTGGTCCTCTTCAGGACCAATGCACTATGCCAGTGGTCGGCAAACTGCGGCCCCTTGAGTGTGGCTCTTCCACAAAATACCACATGCGGGCACGCACATACAGTGCGAGTGAAACTTCATGGCCACCCTGAAGCGGCCAAAACGCTGCATTTGGCTCGCAAGCCGCAGTTTGCCGACGACGGCACTATGCTATGAACCCAGTATTCCAATATTATAAAGAGTAGTTTCACTGCCTTAAATGCCCTCTGTTCTGCACGGTTTGTCCCTCCCCTGCCCAACTCCTAGCAACTACTGACCTTTTTACTGTCCCCATCATTTTGCCTTTTCCAGAACCAATTTCTCTTCTGCATTTAAAGTTGTATAACTCTCTGACTCTTACAGTTAGGTTGCTATACAGCATGTCGGAAACATACCCACTGGGCAAAAAGAAGTTTGCCCACCCAACTAGTTAATATGATTTTATAAAGGACAACTAAAAAAACTATCCATATGCAGAATCAGAGAATTTTGAAATGAAAGGTTACGTGGAGACTGTAGGTAGAGAAACTGTTTTATTGCAAACTCTGTATATGTTAACTCTAACAATGAATTGTTAATTTAAAAATATAAATCAAATGTATTATAATTTAAACATCAAAATGGGTGTTATAACATCCAAAGTAGTGATTTGGGAAGGCATTTCCATGGTTCATGTTATACTATGACATTCAAAACGAGTCTCGCAGTCCAATTTTGAAATTTCTTCCAGTGCCATTTTATGAGCAATCAGTGAAAAAGAGAGTCTTATGTTCTAGTCACATCACTGTTTTTGATGAAAAATTCATAAGGTCTGCTTGGTTCATATCATTTTCCCCAGAGTAGGCTTTAAATAACTAGTGGCTATTTCTAAGACTAAGTCCACTCCCAATAGATTAAAAAAATCCATCATTGGGTATATCAAAGTTAATATTTTCACAAGCTCTGAAGGTGATGACAAAGAGTCGTTGCAAGGAATGTGTTTGAATAATGGTAGAATCCTTGAAATCAGGACACTGAAAGCACTACTTAGAGCTGGATTTCATTTAACAGTCACAGTGCTCCTTTTGGCACAGTAGATTAGGTTAAATGTGGCACGAGCTTTTAAAATCAAATATTGGTGTCCACAGTGTCTAGTACTTCTTATAGATGTCAGCTAAGGAATTTCATTCTTTAGGGATCATTTTCAGGTACTACTGAATTTATTTTCCATAAGTAGCAATATCTCCTTCATCTGTTCTTCAAGTGCAGGGGAAAAAGCTGTTAACAAAACAGGCACTTACCTTCTTGTGGTAGAAACTGGCAATAAATACCGGAATGACTAGCAGAAGGCGAGCTGGTGAGAGAAGCTATGAAGGAAAATTAAGCAAGATAAAGGTGTGTTGGGGGACACCATTTTATTCAGTGTGGTCGGAAAGGCTGCTTTGAGAGGTTGACAAATGATCACATATCAGAATGCTTTATCATTAGAATGTTTTCCTACAGAGAGAACAAGTACAAAGATGCTAAGGACACTGAGGAATATCAAGGTGCCAGTGAGGCGGAAGAGGAGTGAGCAAGAGCTGGTGGTGAGGTGGTGCATCCTTCCTCATAGTGGTATAATGGAAAACAAGTAATACCCATTAGCTTCATCAATTATTATATGTGTGCAAGTTACCTAGCCTCTTCATGCCTTAGATCCCCAACAGACAAATGGGAATAATAGTAGCACCATCTCATAGGTGTGGCAATTAAACAGAACACTTGACATAGTGTTATCAGTGATTAGGTAGTAGGTGAAGGAAGAGAGAGTGAAGACATAAAGTGTGTCATTCCAAGAAAGAAAGAGTTAAATATCTGTTCACATATCAAAAGGGGAAACCTTAAAAATAGTTAACTTTCTAGCTCTAGCTAATGGTTAGGAGTTTCCATGCAGTTTTTTTCCATCAAAACCTTGTAATGGCTGCCATTTATTAGTTCTATTTTAGGTTTAGCTCCACTAAAGCAGACCTCCCTCTTTTCAAAATCTTTATAAAAACACAACTTGGATAAAGTTTTTATGCCTTTTTTCATAATCGCAAAAGTATTACGTTTGTTAAAGGAAAATATTTTAAAAGCATAGAAATGTAAACTTCAGAAAATAATATATATAATGGCTATAATCAGAGGCTATCTTTTTACAGGATTGCTAAGTCGTGTAAATATTAGTAAATTGAACCATTTCCAGTGATTCAATATTGTAGTACATTTTTATCATATTTCATGACTTCATTTTTCCATTGACTTTCTAATTTATCTCACTTTTATTTTGCTGTGTGGAACAATGGGGACATAACTGTAATTTTTCTGTCAAAGGCGAAATGTATGCTGTTACTAAATTGAAATGCAATCTCTGTCAAATACTAAATTTAGAAAAATTGCTTGTGTATGGTTTTGGGCTTTTATTCTCTTTCCACCATCTATTCCTGAGCCAGTATGCCATTATTTTAATAATGTTTTTCTTTATTTTCTTATTTTAGTAATTTTTTCATTAAAATTAAATATATGTAACATATAAAATAGTATAAACATTAAATTTAGTGTATGGAATTATATTATTCATCACTGCTCCTTAACAAAATTTTCTTGTTTACTCTTATTCTATTACACTTTCAGGTAAAATTTATATTATTTTTATCTAACTAATAAAAGCATTGGGGCTTTATTATAATTGTGTTAAATTTATAGGTAAATTTGGGAGATTTGATATTTTATATTATAATTTATCTCATCTAGAAATATTCACATCTCTTTCTGCCTGTTTGTGTGTGTGTGTTCTTTTTCCAAAACTCAAAATTAAATCAAATTCTTTATTTCTTACCTTTTTTCTTTTACTTCAACATCATTAGCTGTCACAATGAGTTGTCACTATACTTTTTTCAAAAAGGTTAATATTTTTAAAAAGTAAGACTGTGAAGTGTTGGCAAGAATGCTGAGAAACTGGACCACGCATACATTACTGGTTTGAATGTAAAATGGTATAGCCACTCCAGAGAATAGTTTGCTAGTTTGTTTAAAAAACTAAACACGAAACTCTCATATGACCTCATATTTGCATTCCTGGGCATTTTTCCCAGAGAAATGAAAACTTATGTTTACACGAAAACCTGTAGATACAGGAATTTCATAGCAGCTTTATTCTTTATAGCTAAAAACTAGAAACAACTTAGTTGTTCGTCAACAAATGAGTAGTTAAACAGATTCAGGCTCATCTATATGTAAGATGGAACACTACTCAGAAATAAAAACTTCAGAGAATTATGTTGGATAAAAGGCTGCACACTACATGACTCCATTTAAATAGCATTCTTGAAATGACAAAGTTATAGAAATGGAGAACAGGTTTGTTTTTGCTAAGGATTAATGAAGGGATGTGGGCAGTAATAAGTAAATATGGATAAAAGGATCACATGAAAGATCCTCTGGTGATGGAAATATTCTGTGCTTGACATATCACTGTCAATATCCCGGTAGTGAAAATGTACTATAGTTTTGCAAGTTACAGTTATCTTTGGGGGAAATTAGGTAAAGGCTACACAGGATCTTTATGTATTATATTTAACTATTGCATTTGAAACTACAATAATCTCAAAATAAAAAGTTTACGTAAAAGTAAAAATAAATACATGAGTGAAATTTAAAAAATGTATTCTTAAAAGTAAATTTAATTGAAATTGTGTTAAATTGATAAATAAATTTGGAATGATCTGACATTTTTGCAATAAATATTTTCATCTAGGCATCTCTTTCTCTCTTCCTTTCTTTCTCTCTGTGTGTTCCTTTAACAAATCAGAGTAATTTGAAAAACAGATTTAAACCATGTTCATTATCCCTCAACTTTCCCCCCACCCCTTTACTTCTGTGCTTCTTATCCTAAAAGTTTCAAAGTAGAGTATCGACCTAGATGACAATAGGTTTAAAAAAGCTGGATTGCATTCATTAGATTCCATATATGAGTGAACTCATATGGTACATGCCTTTCCTGACTGGCTTATTTCGCTTAGCATAATACTCTCCAGTCTGTCCATGCTGTCCCAAATGATTAGATTTCCCTAACAAACAAAATAAAAACAGACTCAGAGATAGGATAGACTGACAGCTATCAGAGGGACTGGGTGAAAAAAAGTGAAGGAATTAAGAAGAAAAATAATCCACAGACACAGAAAAAAAAATGGTGGATTTCAACATGCTCAGTCTTTTTTCTATATTATCTCATCTAGTGTCACAAATGAATCATCTGCTCCTTAAAGTTCTGAATGGCCATGGCCTTATTGAAACAAGGCTTTGCTGGCCCATAGCTGCTGGTCAGTACACACAGTAAACCTCTGCCAAAAGTTAATGGCCTGTTTGAAGTCCACTTGGTTGAGATTTATTTTATTAAAATGTATTTTTTTTCTCAAAAATCAAAAAGACATTAGAATTGGGTTTCAGATTTAAATGTGTGTGTGTGTGTGTGTGTGTGTGTGTGTGTGTGTGTGTGTGTGTTCTCTGACTTTTTAATTGATAATCTTTTCTGAGTCCAATTTTTTTGTCCGTAATACAGAAGATAATTATGAGTATTCTTTCATCTCTAGGTTCCATAAATTGCTGGATGTTTCACCTTTATATAGTCTTGTAATAAAACTCTAATCACCTAATATAGTACTGTAACTCCATGTTACATTAAAGTATCTTGTTATTAGGGTTTTACAATAAGTGAAGAAATCATTGACTATTAAGCCCTTTTAAAACCTCTTTGATATTCCAATACCCAGGATATTTTATGCTGTAACCTCACATAGAAGAAGGAACACAGCTTTGGAAGGGACCAGTATGAAGCAAACTATGGCTACTCCATTTATTTAATGGTAGGATACTACTAAAGGTCACGGAGTAAGCCTCAGGTTCCTCATCTGAAAATGGGGATGTGAGAGTTGGAGAGACATTTACATGTATGACAAAAGGCAGATCTTCAGAAATTATTAATTACTATTTGATAATGATGATGTATATTTTTTAGGTTAAACTAGTTATTGTCCCAAAAGAAAGTCAAGTCTTATGCAGTTTCCTTGTCATCCCCAAATGCAATGTATGTCCTGGTTGCTTTCTCAAACACCTTGGTGATTTTGCATGGAGTTATAAAACCATTCCTAACTTTGCATTCAAAATGAGTCCATATTAGTGCATGATATATATTTTTCCACATAGAAATAATGAATTGTGTCAGATAATATTCTATACCCAAGACCACATAAAAAGCTATTATCATTATTTTGTATGAGAGATAGTGTTTAGTCTAAAAAGGTAAATGTATAGACCTTGTTCAATTCTCTTTGTAGACTTTGATTCTATATACAAAACACTTGCAAAAAGCATTTACCTAAAACAGTGTTCAAGGTAACATTTCACAATATATTATTTGGGGGCATAGAATATACAATAGAATTGATTAGAAAATATAAATTTCTGTAATCTAGGCAGAATTTATTTGAAAGGCAAGAAGACTTGAATAAGATCTGATTTCACAATATTTAAGATTAAGACTCATTTCTGAGTTTTTTAACCCATTACCATTTACTCCTTTAGAAAGAATTAAATTATATTGTTATTTCTTATAGTAGGGAGTATGTGTAAGTAAATAAGTTTATACATTTTTCTTTGAAAAATAACTATAAATTTGTTAAATGCAAACATAGGTCTTTATTTAAGAAAAAGTCTTAGATTACCTTAAGTTGCTTTAATGTACATTGTTTCTAAATATTTAACTTGCTTATCACTTGTACCTTATTAGTTTCTGTGTTTCTTTGAATTCAGATTTCTTTTTTGTTTGTTTGTTTTTTTGGGGGGTTTTTTTGTTTTTTTTTATTTTTTTTTTGTTTTTTTTATATATATTTTTTTATTGCTTAAAGTATTACAAAGGGTATTACATATGTATCCATTTTATCCCCCTGCCCTAGACAGTCTGAATTCAGATTTCAATTAAAAACCAAAGTTCAGATTCTAGCTGCTTTCACACTACAGAGGCGGAGTGGAGTAGTTGCAACAGGAAGCATGTGGACCACAGGAGCTCAAATATTTACTACTCTCTGGCTCTTTACAGAAAAAGCTTGCTGAGCCCCTGTTGTAGAATGCCTACATGGATCTTAGGTTTTTAAACAGACATTGCTAAAGAAGTCTAGCATGATTATTTGTGTTAGTCTTCTAAGATCTTTGGAAGGGCCAGGAGTATTATATGATTTTTGACCAGTAGTACTGCAATGAATTGGTGTGTCAGCTTAGCTTCTACTTTATATTCTTCTCTCCCAGCTCTTTTGCTTTATCCATCTTTCAACTTCACACTAGCTGGCTATCCTTCTGCAGTGTCCTTGCAGCTCAGGTTTGGACTATTAACTGATGTGCGTTTGACTGACCAGTTGTTCCTGCACATTTCATCTCAAGGAGAAGACCAGCTATGGAACATTCCCATCTGTCAGAGGCAGCAACAACTATGACTGCATCCACCCCCACCTCCAGCAGGAGTCTGCAGCCTCTGACCTAACATTTTCAGCTCAAAATAGACTTAACCTCTCCAAAATAAGTGGATAATTAGTAAATGGAATAGCGTGGTGTAGAACCCAGATATGCCAACTCTAAAAATTAGAACCATATCTTATAGATATGGTTCATTAGACATTTCATTCATTTATACTTTTCACATGATCCTTATTTCCTAAATTAAATATATAATGTTTTGTTAAATGATTATATGTCAGAATTCAAATCCTACATTTAAGCATAACATTATGCTTGTATATACATACTATCTACAATTTTTAGCTGTTATGTATCTATATATTTTAATTTATGAATAGCCACTAAACTAGCATGAGCAATTTTTGTATTTCTGCCTTTATCCTCACACTGGACTATAAGGTTTTGTTTTGTTTTTTAATCCTCACCTGATGATATTCTTCCACTGATTTTAGAGAGAGTGGAAGAGAGAGGGAAAGACAGAGAGAAACATCTATGTGAAAAACACATGGATTGGTTACCTCCTGCATGCACCCTGACCAGGCCCCGGGCCAGGGAGGTGCTGCAACCCAGGGTGCCCTTGATCACAATGGAACTCAGGACACTTCAGTCTGCAGGGCTACTACCCACTGAGCCAAACCTGCTAGAGTTTTTTTTTTTTTTCTAATTCAAAAGTTACTTCTTATTTTGTAATTAATTCGTTCTCAATGCTGAAAAGGTTCTAGGTTCAGTGCATTTTGGGATCAAAATATCATCCATTTTTCCCAGAGTTATCAGCCACAAAGCATCCTCTACCTATTATTAGAGATTTTCTGGCTAAGACAGCAATTTTCTTATCACTCTGTCTCAGAGCTTGCCCTCCCAGTCACTCTTTCTCAAATTGTGAAACAAGAAGTGTCCATCTTATTCCTTCTCTTGACAGTAAATGCCTTATCTTTGGCTACTTTCTCCAATAATAAAGAATTGTCATTTCAACATCCTGAATCAGTTATTTAGACTCTATACATATCTCTCCTCTCACATACAGAAAGAGAGAGATATTACAGCCAGGTAGCTATATCCTGCAACAACTTTCAACAGGCATTTCACAATCCAATGCAAATGATTATTTTTTCACCTTTATTAATTTAACTTATCTAATTTATCTTATTGTTAAAAGTATTACAGATGTCCCCTTTGTTTGCTTTTTCCCATTGACCCCCTCCACCCCACACATACCCCTCCCAGGCCTTCACCACTCTATTGTCAGTGTCCATGGGCTCTGTCTATATTCATATAAGTCCACTGGTTAATCTCTGTCCTTCCCCCAACACCCCCCCCCCACCACCACCTTCCCTCTGAAATTCATCAATCTCTTCCATGTTTCTATGTCTCTGGATCTATTTTGTTCATCAGTTTATTTTGTTCATTAAATTCCACATATGAGTGAGATCATGTGATACTTATCTCTGACTGGCTTATTTTGCTTAGCATAATGATCTCCAGGTCCATCCATGATGTTGCAAATGGTAAACATTTTTTCCTTTTTACAGCAGTGTAGTATTCCACTATGTAAATACACCACAACCTTTTCATCTACTCATCTGCTGGTGGGCACTTGGGCTATTTCCAAATCTTAGCTATTGTAAATTGTGCTGCTATGAACATAGGGGTGCATATATCCTTTCTGATTGGTGTTTATAGTTTTTTAGGATATAAAAATGGGTCAAATGGGAGTTCCATTTTTAATATTTTGAGGAAAATACAGACTGGTACAGCCACTGTTTCTCCTTTCTTTTAAATAAAGGAGGAAACATGTTCCTTTTGCCTAGTAAAGTTCAGTAGACTGCTCTAAGTGACTCTTGAAATATACAAACTGGTTAACCTGTAATACTTTTAAAATGATCATTTAAATCTTATATCTTGAAAACTGATAGCAAACAAGCTGGTAGAAGAGCAGTATTAAGGCATTTGTGTGCCATAAGATACCAATATAGATGTTTTAGACAGTATAAATTAACCTATTTTAAGAATATCTTGAGAACAGTTTGATCATCTTATCCTTCACCCTCCTTTGTTTGAAAATCACTCTGATAGTTGTCTATTTCAAATTCTTATTATCTTCAACCATTCTGAGTGTAGATGAGTAGTTTTATCTCAACCACTCTTCCCTGATGCAGCAAAATGACAGTGCCTTGTATGAAAAGTGAGGGGAGACAGTGGTGGAGGGCACTGCAGAGAAGGATTTACAGCGCAGCTTTGCTGAGTGGGGCGGAGGTGGGATTTGGAGACTGATAATGAAGTGAAATGGGAGACAGTCTCACAAAGAAAATAACTGCAGAGGAAAGAGTGTGCAGCACAGAAGCATCTTTTCTCAAAACCTTTTATTCAGATCACACTAAAATGTTTCGTGTTTTTTTTTTAATCTAAAAATGCCAAGAATTCACTGGCTAAAAATATGATGGGAAAAACCTTAATAGAGTAAAAAGCGTCGCCAATTGAAGTGCCAAATAAAATGCCTGTACAGGAGGGCAAAGCACACTTTGATCAGAGTACTCTGGTTCTATTGTGAAGCTTTGAGGAGAAAGTACAACCTCCTAATGCATAACAATGGAAAAGAGACAAAGACAGATGGGAAGAGAGGGTGAGAACGCTGCTCCCCTTTTGTCTTCTCCCAGCTTTTCACCCTTTCATCTTTATTGCCCTCAGCTTGTGCAGGTATGTTTGCTTGGGTGTCTTGGCCTTCTCCTTTTGAAGATAATAGCTATTGTAAACCTGCTTCAAGGCAGGAAGGGGGCTTCTGCTGTGTGCTCCTTCTTTTATGGAAACAAAAACACGTTTATTGTGTGAAGCATTCAGGACTTACTCTGGCTGTCTAGACTGCTAAGTGGAGAGCATATTTTACCCTTTCCAGTTTTTGAGTTATGTTAACTTGCCGGGAGCCAGTCCATCCTTGCTGTTTCAAGGGACCTGGCATATATGGCATACGGTTCTTAATATGTTTGCTCACCTTCTTGGCGCTGTGTTTTAACCAAGGTCACCTCTCCGAGAAAGGTTGAATCCCCAGGTAGGGATTTTCCCCTGAAGTTAGGGAGCGAATAAAACCCCTCAACTAAGTGCCAGGCGGGTAATTAATCACTTTAACTATGAACAATCATGCTTAAGCTACATAATCTTTACTCCCTGGAATGGAGATAAGAAACGCCCTAACCTTTGTAATAGAGATTGATAGGATTGAATCAACTGGTATAAATACAGATGTAACAAGACAGCAAGAGACAGAGCTTAGAAGAGAACCAAGAAGACAGAACTCAGAACACAGAACCTACACTCAGAACCTAGGCACAGAACCTACACAGAACGTTCTCTAGGGACAGAAGAACTTCGCTGGAGAGAACATGGCAAAAGATCCTGGACTGAACCTGACTACAGAAATTGGCAAGAGAACCTGACTAGAACCTGGTGACTGAACCTGCCTGGAGATCCTAGGCAGAACCTCTCTGGAGATAGAGACCAGAACCTGGCTGGAGATCCTGGCTAGGCTGCTGATCAACTGAACGCTGTCTCTGTGTCATTCCTTCTTCACCGACTCCGTCTACGCCTTTGGGAACCCCTGGACCTGCTGGGGTTGGACCCCGGCATCTGGCGCCCGAACAGGGACCCCCTAGGTAAGCGCCCCGCACTCGGGACGGATCGGACTCCACCGTAGGAAGAAGGTGGATAGTCTTCGCCAACTCCGTCCACGCCCTTGGGGACCCCTGGACCTGCTGGGGCTGGACCCCGGCATTAACTACTGAAGGCAAACACGGCTATTGGTCCTTAGGAAAAGGTCCTGTCAGGTTACATGAGCACACAAAGTCATTCTTTTAATGAAAAGAATATGAACTACATTCCCTCTGAAATCTGTATTGAAAATGCAGAATTTAGGTGGAGCCTGGCAATATTGTATGACTTTTGTTGAACAACAGACATTGTACAAGCCTTTTACTCACACAACCTGACCCTACAAAGTGCCAGAAGTTTCTCACATTTAAACTTTATCTAGGTGCTTAGAGACTATTTTCATTGTACCTTCCTGGTGGAGGCAGAGAGTAATAGATTAACAGTGGCAATGGCAGCCTCCGTGAAAGAGTTCTAAAAACAGTACCTTTCAAAATCTCTGCCCATACAGAAGGCCTAGAGATGACATCTGGATTATTTCTTTAGAAATACATATATTCAGCCCAGAGGACATGCACTTAGAAATAGGCACAAGAATATCATGTTATCTACATTTTCCCTTAAAAACTCCTGCCCCTTGCTCCTTGGTTTTCACATATCATTTCAAAGCCTCTGCTGCTATTCTTAGATATGGATTTTTCAGCCTGTGGAGGTATATTCTAAAAAGGGTAATAGTTATTTTTAACATCTTATAGGTAAGTTTTTGATGTGGTTGCTGAATTAAAGTGACACTGAAAAGGATCTTCACAGGAATCCAAGGGAAACTTGCAAAAATGGTCATGTGCAGGCCATACTAGGACCACACATGTGTTCAGTTTGATCTATAATACTATTTTAGAAGAAGTCTAGCCAACTTTTAAAATCTTCCCATTTCACCTTAAGATTTTGAGGTTTCCAGTTTCTCTTAAAGTCTTGTAAGGTTTGGCTACACTAGGCCAACATTCTCAATGATAAAATTGACTGGAGTTAAGTAACATGAGCTCCTAAAAGGGCAGCTCTGGCCAATGTTTGCCAGAGTCCCTGACAGCCCACATCCTTATACAAGTATGTGTAATGTACCTGCACTCCTTCCACTACGCTCATGCATGACACCTGCCTTAAAGGCTTTGGGCATATCATCTTTGTTCCAACAAAATGCTTAAGTTGGAATGTGCCTTCTCCCAAATATTAGTGGATAGTAGTGTCAATAAGTTTTTATTTGCTGTGTGAATATGTAAACACTGCTTTATGATGACACTTGGTGCAATTCTACTGCATGGTATACTCATTTTTCCACAGTGTCACTACCAAAGGTCTGGCAATAGGCATGGATCATCAGCAAATCAAAAGGAAACATAACCGGAAAGTTCTGAATTAATCCAGAAACTTGGTCAAAAGTATCTAGAAATACACAAGCCTAATTTTATTATACATTCATGGCTTGTATTTTAATGCTTAATATTATTTTGTTTCAAATTACTGTGGTGGTTTCCAGAGTCATTTTAATGTTTTCAAGTATGTAAAAATTTTATTGGGCTAATTCTAAGCAACTGTTTTTCATAGTTCCTTTTGAGGATTGAAGGTATTTTTGCATGTCAGATTTACTTTATGTCATTATGAAGCAAAAATGTCATTTTAACATTTAATCATCTCTGATCCATGATGGGCAAATCCCTGACTGTCACTCTGGGAAACTAGTGGATTCCTACTCAATTATTTTCTCTTTTTTCCCCCATTTTCTTCCTTCTTTGATGATCATACATGTGCAGAAGACTGAGTTACCTTCAAAATCCACTCTCAAAGGATCCAGTTTTACCCTTTTAGCATCTATTATTGAATGACCATGCTGTATACCTTCAATAGAAGCACACATTTTGGGTACCTGATATGTATTGGCCAGTCTGTGAGGATACAGATTTTAAGTTCAGCAGTCCAAAAGGGAACTTATCTCTATGGCTTGGGACAGATGGAGTGCTGAGGTAGGGCTTGAGTAGAGCATTAACAGGGGGAATGGTGACTAGCAATCCAGACAAAAGTATTCTAAATATATACAATGAAAAAAATGGCTTGGGAATAGGGAAGTAGAGATGTTGAAAGAATAAATTGGCTAGCTAGCGTAAAGGTATGCAAGAGAAGTTGGGGCAGAATGTGGTGGGCCTTTATTTTTAAGCTTAGGAGCTCAAAGATTATTTTATACTAGAGGCCCGGGGCACAAAAATTTGTGCACTTAGGGGGTCCCTCAGCCCGGCTTGTGCCCTCTTGCAGTCTGAGACCCCTCAGGGGATGACCACCTGCTTGGCTTAGGCCTGCTCCCTGTGGGATTTGGCCTAAGCTGGCAGTCAGACATCCCTCTGGCAGCCCGGGAGCCCTTGGGGGATGTCCACTTGCCAGCGGGGAGCAGGTCTAAGCTGCAGTCGGACATCCTTAGCACTGCTGAGGAGGTGGGAGAGGCTCCCACCACCACCGCTGTACTGGCAGCCATCAGCCTGCCTTGTGGCTGAGCAGAGTTCCCCCTGTGGGAGCACACTGACCACTGGGGGAAGCTCCTGCATTGAGCACCTGCCCCCTGGTGGTCAGTGTGTGTCATAGTGACCAGTCATTCCCAGTCGTTCTGCTGTTAGGGTCAATTTGCATATTACCCTTTCATTATATAGGAGTGTCTGGCCAGCCTGGGTGAGAGGCTGATGGCTATTTGCAGGCTGGCCACAGCCCCTTTAGGGTGGGGTCTCCCCTGGGGTGCATGGCCAGCTTGGGTGAGGGGCTGAGGGCTGTTTGCAGGCTGGCCACAGCACCTTCAGTGTGGGGGTCCCCACTGGGGTGCTGGCCAGCCTGGGTGAGGGGCTGAGGGCCGTTTTCAGGCTCTCTAAGCCCCCCCAGCAAGAACCCTCACCCCATGAGGGTGTGGTCACCCTGGGTGAGGGACTGATGGCTGTTTGCAGGCTGGCCATGGCCCCAAGCCACCCAAGCTCCCAATGGAGGCTGGCTGGAAGCAGGTATCTGGGATTTATTTAGATTCTATAATTGAAACCTTGTTGCCTTTTGTGGAGGCCACGGCCAGCTCAGAGCAGGTGGGAAGCTTGGCTTCCTCCATTGCCCGGGCAACCAACGCTCCTGTTTGCTCCAGTTATATGGCTGCCGGCCGCCATCTTGGTTGGGTTAATTTGCATATAGTCACTCTGATTGGACGGTGGGCATGGCTTAGGGCATAGTGAAGGTATGGCCAATTAGCATCTTTGTCTTTTATTAGGGTAGATTATTCTATAGTAGAGGCCCGGTGCACAAAAATTTGTGCACTCAGGGGGAGGGGGTGTCCATCAGCCCGGCCTGTGCCCTTTCACAGTCTGGGACCCCTCCAGAGATAACGACCTGCTGGCTTAGGCCTGCTCCCAGGTGGCAGAGGACAGGCCTAATCCCTAGAGGCAGCCCCTGGTCAGGCTAAGAGCAGGGCTGATTGGGGAGTTGGGGCGACACCCCCAGTCATGCACAGAGCAGGGCAGATTGGGACGTTGCGATGCCACCCTCAGTCACGCTCAGGGTAGGGCCGATTGAGGGTTTGGGTCACCGCCCCCTGTCACACTCAAGGCAGGGTCGATGGGGAGGTTGCAGCGCCACCCCCTGTCATGCACAGAGCAGGGCCAATCAGGGGGTTGGGGCACTGCCCCCTGTCACGCAAAGAGCAGGGCCGACCAGGGGCTTGGGGAGCTCCCCCCTGTTACGCACAGAGCAGGGTCAATCAGGGGGTTGGGGAGCTCCCCCCTGTCATGCTGATCCCAGTGCCGAGAGGCCTCGCGGCTCCTCTGATCCCGGTGCTGGGAGGCATATTACCCTTTTACTATATAGAATAGAGGCCTGGTGCATGGGTGGGGGCTGGCTGGTTTGCCCTGAAGGGTGTCCTGGATCAGGGTGGGGGTCCCCACTGGGGTGCCTGGCCAGCCTGGATGAGGGGATGATGGCTGTTTGCAGCTGGTCACACACCCTTCAGGGTGAGGGTCCCCACTGGGGTGCCTGGCCAGTCTGGGTGAGGGACGGAGGGCTGTTTTCAGGCTGGGACTGAAGCTCCCAACTGCTCCTTTTTTTCTTTCTTTTTTTTTTTTTTTTATTCTGGGCCAGCTTTAGCTCTGGCTCCAGCTCTGAGGCCTCAGCTGCTGAAAGCAGGTATCTGGTTTGTTTAGGTTCTATAATCGAAATTCTGTATCAACTCCAGCTCTGAGATCCCAGCTCGCTGAAAGCTGGTTTCTGGGGTTTTGTTCAGCTTCTATATTTGTTGCAATGTTTCAAACTGCAAGCTCAGAGGCCGGCAAGGCAGGCGGGAACGTTGTAGTCCTCTGTCACTGAAGCAAGCAAGCCTCATTTTCAGTTTAAGCTGCCTGGCTGCCAGCCGCCATCTTGGCTGGCAGTTAATTTGCATATCTCCCTGATTAGCCCATGGGAATGGTAGCAGTTGTATCCCAATTACCATGTTTCTCTTTTATTAGATAGGATAAATAAGAAATAGCCACAGAAGACTCGGAACAGGGCATGTTGGCATAGCTTTTAGACTACTTATTGGGCAACAGTGTTTATCCATTCAACGTGTATTTATTAAGTACATGCTATGTACCACACACTTTTCTAGGTGCTAAAAATACAAGCATGGACAAAAATAAAAATGTAGACTCAGTCATAAAAGAAAGAAGGAGAACACTGGAAGGCTAGTTAGGATATTTATGGTAAATGAAGCTACCCTTTATGTATCTGCTTCAAACACACACACACACACACACACACACACACACACACACACACACACACACCCTATCCATACTCTCTTGTGTTAAGCCACATTCAAGTGTTCTGACACCCCTACTTCATCTTCTACATGAGCATTTAGAACCTCTGCTTTGGTGAACCACTGTTACAGATGGTTACCCATCTTACTATCAATTAGTTTAGAAGATGGAGACATGCTAATAAGCACTGGATTGAGATGTTTGGTTCTCAGGGTTTTGCTTGAACAAAACACAAAAAACAGCACCAGGGCCCAGGGATTCTCAGCACCTCACCATGGCGCGTTATTTCTGTTTGTGTTTCTTAAGCCAACACTTACAGTGCTTACTGAAGCAAGATACTTTATTTTAAACTTATATCAGTTTTTATTCACTATTAATATATTTTTCCTCAGAATTAGAATGAAGTTAATTTAATTATCATATTAAAACTTTGAGGTAGGTACTAATGGCATCTCTCTTATATAGATGATAAAATTGAGGCATAACTAGAAACTTATGAATCAAATGGGCTCCACTAATGAGAAGCTTTGGCATATTACCGCCTCACTACTCTCACTGAGTCTAACCTTGATTCTTTCATTTTGTGATTCTTCAAATATTAGAAACAACAATATAAGCTCATTTACTGGGTGTCTACAATGTACTTCTATGTGCTGAAACTAATATTAGGTGATCCTAAAGTTATGCTATTTTTTTGTTTTAGTTCTTAGCTGTCTCATCTGGAATTCTGTCACTCTGATCTTCCTTGTCCCTAGGCCAGGATGGCACCCACAATATTTCTTATCTGGTCTTTCTCCAAGATGATAGGGAGTGCATGTAAGGTGGCTGAGAGACTCCTCTCTAAGAGCATATTAGATACTTGCAATCCAAATCTCATTCCCCTTAAAAACCATTCTACTTTTATCTCTAGTCATTCTCTTTTGCACTCTATTGAAAAGCTATTCCAATTGTGTACTGTCCCTTCAGAAGTTGCCAGTTTCTGACCCTATACCCTTCATTCTTAGTAAATGGCCTTGAAGAAAATCCATTTCCTAGCACTTCTGAGTGTTCCTTTAACATTTGCAAGGTCCTCTTTATTCTCACCTATCTCTCTGCCCTCCTGTGATCCTGTTAAAGGAAGAACTGTTCCTAGAGAGAAAGCTAATTGCTCTACTAGTATTTGTGCCACTCAGTCTGTGTCCTTCAATCCTTTCAGGACTTTGATCCTCAATGGTTTCATTTTTCTAAATTATTTTTTTCTTTCTTTAGTCTCTACCTCATATTCCTTGGCATATGAGTACATTTCAACCTACCTTAGTTTTAGTAAAGCAAAACTTTATCTGGATCCTGATAATACTGTAGCTATTATCCTAAGTCTTTAATTGTTTTGTCCTACAGACCCTCACCCTAAGCTAGTCAATGCTTCATTTATTTATTCAACAAATTACTCTTGAATGCCTACTATATGCCTACTATATTCCAAGCTCTAGTTAGCTAACAGTAAACAAAATAAAGTGCCTTGTCCCTATTGCTCTTAGACAGTAGGAAGGAGACAAATATCATATAAGGATATATTATACTGTGCTTGAAATTAATAAGCTAAAGAGAAAAATTAGGTAGGCAAGGATATTGGGTAAGGTGTAGGGATTTGGAGTTGTAATTTTATTTTAATTATATATTTCCACTGCAGTTTATATTCAATATTGTTTTGTATTAGTTGCCTGTGTATAGCATAGTGGTAAGAAAATCATACACTTTACAAAGTGTTACCCCTGGTATTTACAGCACCAATTGACATCATGCATACCTATCACACGGTTATTGATTATATCCCCTATGCTTGACTTTACATCCCCGTGACCCTTTTGGGAGGTTGAAATTTTAAATAGGGCACTAAAGTGAAGGTGTCCCTGAGAAACAACATTTGAGGAAGGTTTAGGTGAAAGTGATATCTGGGCAGAAACGAAACCAATTGCAAAAGCCCTGTGACTGAAGAATACCTGGTTAATCCAGAAATCATGAGGTAATTAGCCTGGCCAGAGCAGAGTGGGCAAAGGGGAAAAGACACAGGAGATGATGTTACATGTGTCAGATGAGGTCACTTACCTTTTTCTCTACCTCGCTCTTTTGTCTATTTTGGGTACTCATTACATATTTCTTTATGTCAAAGCTATTTATATACATTCCCCATCCTTTTTATTTGAACATCATCTTCATTACGCAGGGTTTAATTTTGCTCATCATTGTACCCATTATGCACTCTATTTTTGTTATTTTGATACAATAAATATACTTAAAATTACATGAAAAAAATGACTTTAAAAAAGAAAATTTTCTTTTTAAACGTATTTAAAATTATTTAAATTAATTTTTTTTTAGATGACAGTTGCTGGCTACATAGTTTATGGTGAAGACCATTTTATATCTTCCAGTTTTAAGAAGGATGATATATAAGTTGGCCATTTTAAACTGATATCAAAGCCTTCTCTTTAAAGGTTAATGATCCTAGTGCTTTTTACCTTTTTTTGAATTCATGAATTCTGTTCTTGGCCTTTTAAATCTAAAGGAGTAACAAATGAGTTTACATATGTAACTTTAAATTTATAACTAAGACAAACACACACACACACCTTAACAAAATGGAATCAATGAAATGTTTTATAGACACTTAGACTTGGATTCTCTTTGATTTTCAAATACAAAGAGATGTGAGGTTCTCTAACTGTGAAACTCTCATGGGAAAAATATGGACTGTCACAAAATGTGTTAGTTCCGGTCAAGATGGTGGCACAGGTAAACATGGTACTAGAATTCTTACAACCACATCAAAGTTACAGCTAAACTATAGAGCAACCATCATTCAGAACTGCCTAAAATCTAGCCAAATGGAAGTCCTACCACTAGGAATTTAAATAAGATGCCACATCAAGACTGGTAGGAGGGACAGAGACTCAGAAAGGTCTGGTCCCCCACCAATGTGTGGCGGATAAAAATTGGGAGGGGTATTTGGCTGTGGAAGTTCCCCTGAAGAGCAAGGCATTCCAACCCCACACCAGACACCCCAGCCTATGATTCCAGTGCTGGGAATACAAGTCTACATAGCTTCTCCCTATAAAAATAGCTGGGATTGAGGCTGAGTGAGATGGAGGACTGCTGGAGTCATGGCAGTTCCTTGTAAGGGGTCTGCACACAGAGCTACTTGACGTCTCTCCCTCTGAACTCCAGCACTGGGGTAGCAGCAAAAAAGGAACCAGGGACATACAGGGGAGAACTGAATTGTCTGTTGCCAGGGCAAGAGTTGAGGTGGAGCCAGCTTTCTGCCAGACAAAAGTGCTAGAAGAGGTCATTTTTCCTTTTCTGAGCCCCCTCTGCGCCCCTCCCCCCACCCCCCCCCCACCCCCTGCCACACACACACACACACACACACACACACAGATGGCAGATGGGTGTCATATATGAGACTCTATCAACCTGGCTAACATTGTCAGTCCCAGCCTGGTGATTCTATGAGATCTTGCCCTACCCAACTTGCAGGCACACCCAAACTTTTTCCAATGGCTTTTCCATACAAATGGACTTTCTTGTCTAATGCTTCAGACTTTCTTAAAATTCCTCAAACAAGTAGCATCTGGCCATGGTATGCCCTGTACCTCTCAATAAGTATCCTTAGGCATGGGACTAACAGCAGCCAGCCTTGGTTTGCAGCTCGGCCTCTCCTTGGCCCCTCCAAGCCCAGCACAAGTAGCAGCCAACTGCTGATCACTTTGTAGTTGATTCCTGGTGGCTCTGTGCTGGGCACAGGTGGTAGTTGATCTTGGCCTGCATCTCCTGAAAGACTTGATGGACAGCTTCCGACCACATTGAAGTACCACCCAATCACCTCCACCAGTGACATACTCAAGGGGTGGACTCAAAGTGTACCAGAGTCCTGCTCTATAGGGACGACCCCCACACAGCTGATCCTCCACAATGTTTGCAGCCAGCAGCCTGGGAGTAAATGCCTCCCATTGAAGTGCCAAAAGCAATCAAGACTCAACTACAACAGGAGGGTGTACACAGCCCACATAGGGGCACAGCTCAGGTGATCAGGGCTGCTATATCACTGGATGCTACAGGATACCTACTATGTAAGGCCTGTACCAGGTCTAGGAAATGTAGCAGCTCTACCTAATACATATAAACAAACACAATGAGGTAGCTTGAATGAGGAGATAAAAAAATGTGTCCCAAGGAAAGAACAGAACAAAACAAAAGAACTAAACAAAATAGAGACAAGCAATATGCTAGATGCAGAGTTGAAAACACTGGTTATAAGTATGCTCAATGAATTTAGTGAGAACTTTAACAAAGAGAAAGGAAACAAAAATTGGGATAGAAAACATAAAAAAGAACCAGTCAGAAATGAATAAACTAACTGAAATGAAGAATACATTACAGGGAATCAACAGTGGAGTAGATGAAGCAGAGATTGAATTAAAGCTTTGGAAGATAAGAAAGTAGAAAACACCCAATCAGAATAGCAAAAAGAAAAAAAAATAACTCAAAAAAAGAGGATAGTATAGAACCTCTGGGACAATTTCAAGCATAAGAACATTTGTATCACGGGGTGTCAGAAGGAGAAGATAGAGAGCAAGATATTGAAAACCTATTTGAAGAACTATGCCAGAAAACGTCCTCTATTTTGTGAAGGAAACAGAAATAAAATTCCAGAAAGTGCAGAGTCCAGTACTAGATGAACCTACAGAGGCCCATACCAGAACACATTATAATTAAAATGCCAAAGGTTAAAGAGAAAGAGAGAATCTTAAAAGCAGGAAGATAAAAGCTGTTAGTCATATACAAGGGAGCTCCCATAAGACTCTCAGGTGATTTCTCAACAGAAACTTTGCAGACCAGAAGGGATTGGCAAGAAATATTAAATATTAGGATACGAGCACAGATACTTTCCCAGATTAAAAAAAAAGTTAATGCCACTAAACCAGTACTAGAAGAAATATAAAGAATTTTCTTTAAGATGGGAGAGGAGTTTGGGGAATGGGTGGAAAAGGTGAAGGTATTAAGAAGTACAAATGAGTAGCCACAGAATAGTTTTGGATATAAATTAAAAAATAAGGAATATAGTCAATGATATTGTGATAACTTATGTATGTTTTCAGATAGGTACTAGATTTATCAAGATGATCACATAGTGAGTTATACAATGTTTAATCACTGGGTTGTACAACTGAAATTAATATAATATTGTATGTGAACTATAAAAAATGTGTTAAAAGTGTGTCCTTGGGCTTAATTGGATGCATATTCTAGTGTGCTATAACACCGTGAAACTGGAGATGTTTTATGGCTCTCAGAAACAGAAAACTTCTTCACCCCAATTAAGCTCATTAAAGGTCTCAGTAGCATATGTTGTAAAACATAAAGTGTTGGGTAAATGACTAGACCAACCTCTAACTGTGGTTATTACCTTTTTTACGTACCAGGGCCAATTTTAGCAGCTTTTGTTTGCAATGTGGATGAACATTATTCCAAGCTACTTCCTTTCAATAGGCAGCTACATTTCAGAGTTGGCTGACACGACTTCCCTGAAGGTAAAGTCAATTAGAGTCACAGTTTATCAAGAGTTCTGGAAGCTTCTGAAATAAATATATGTTACAGAGATACCAGATAGTACATTTGTTGAAGGGGGTTGGACACTCTTGATTATGTAAAAGAGTAGGATGATTAAGGATAAAAATTTAGTATAAGAAATATCTGAGCTCCTGACTGGACTTGGCCATATGTTTGCTATGATGTCAGGTTACTTAACACCTTTTATCTTCTGTCTTTTCTTCTGTAAAATTGGGATAATAGGGGTGCTCTAGCATAGAGTTTTATCAGGATTGAATGATACACATGAAGTACATAGAAGATATTCAGTATATGAGAACTATTCTTATCGTCCTCGTCACCAATATTATCTTCATTCATATTACCATGATCATCTATATAATTCCTAAAGTCATTTTTAAGGAGATTATACTTCTTCCCTAAGTTTTTTCATTTTTGAAAAAGTTCTAAGTTTCTGTAGCTTACAAGGTAAACTTTAAATATTTCCAAGGTTTACTAGGTTGACTAAGTCATACCAAATGCAACGAAGTGCCGTAGTGTCTAGCAAAGCTCGCCAAGCCCTCCTGTCTTTGGGTAATGGGGCACATTAGATTTTGCACTCACAGAGCACTCTTCTGTGACTGGGAGTATTCCTCCGTGGGAATGCACAACATAAGCTCAGCTGGAATATCAAAAACTTCAAAATGTGGAGTCTGACTTTAAAATCAAGTACATTTGTGTAAAGTATGTTTTGTTTCCAATGCTCTAATTTTATTGCATTATGAATGCTCCAGATGGAAACACTGGCAGACAGTTGGTTTAGAGTATTTGTTTTAATTTATGTTTATTGTTGAAAGTATTACAGATGCCCCTTTTCCTCTTCCCCATTCACCTCATCCAACCCACATGTGCCCCTGCCTTCAGACCTTAATTTTAATGCATTTTTAGGATTTTTTTCAAATTTGTCCCCAAAATTTACAGATGAGAAAAAATTCATTAATTTTATTACTAAATACCAACTTTTTTGCTGGATGCTCATAGAAATGTTTTTGATGGGCAAAGGCTAATTTAAGTCTGAAATTATTTAAGTTGAGTCTCGCTATTCATTCATAATATATAATAAGTCCAAGGATAAAAATGGGCATCATTTAATTGGTCTAATCCCTGAACACAAGGTTAGCACATTTTGTCCACTTAGGCTGTAACAAATTTATATCAAAAAAGACAAAAGAGTATGGCCAGACATAATTTCCTTTTGAGGCATGAGGCAAATATCGTGAATCCATCTAATTGTTTCGATGATCTTTAAAGGCAAATATTATGTAACAAGAGGCTCCATGAACAAAATTTGTGCACTGGGGGAGGGGGTACCTCAGCCCGGCCTGCGTCCTTTCGCAGTCTGGGACCCCTTGGGGGATGTCCGACTGCCAGCTTAAGCCTGCGCCCCACGGAACCCCTTCTCCTTACCGCCCACCTGCTCACTGCTCCTTACCGCTTGGCTCGCTGCTCCTTAGCACTGCCACAGAGGCAGGAGAGGCTCCCGCCACTGCCACTGCACATGCCAGCCATGAGCCCGGCTTCTGGCTGAGCGGCACTCCCCCTGTGGGAGGGCACTGGCCATCACGGGGCATCTCCTGCATTGAGCATCTGCTCCCTGGTGGTCAGTGCGCATCATAGCGACCGGTCATTCTGGTCATTCCACAGTAATGGTTGCTTAGGCTTTTATTATATAGATAAACCAATCTTTCCATAAGTGAGGAAGATGGCTCAAGACCTGTAAAACTTACCTGTTTGAGCAAAACCCTAGTGATAATAAAATTGCCATTACACCCTTTAGTTGCTCAAAGTTCCTATTTTAAAAATACTTTTAAAATCTATGACTTGTACTTTTTTTCACTTAAACAGATAGCTCTAATGTTTAGATAAAGAAACAGGCATGGAGAATGCGTGCATGGTTCCAACACATCCCTGTTACTGAATATGCTATGTGAGCTGCATGTAAATTCTATACACATACATCTATTTTTAGTTATTGAATTACTTTTAAATATATTTCCTAATTGTTATGAAATATTTTCATCAGTTTTTCTCTTGATGACAATTATTTAATAATTTCCGTATAACTTCAGTGTGTAAATAAAATGCATGATAATAAAAATGAGTTATAATTAAAAATATGATTCATCATTAATCAAAAAAATCCATAGTCACAAACTGTTTAAAAGTGCATTTTTTTAAAATTAAATCTTTATTGTTCAGATTATTACATTTGTTCCTCTTTTTTCCCCCCCATAACTCCCCTCCTCCCAGTTCCCGCCCCACCCTCCGCCCTCACTCCCCACCCACTGTCATCCATAGGTGCACGATTTTTGTCCAGTCTCTTTCCGCATCTCCCACACCCCTTTTCCCCCCAAGAATAGTCAGTCCATTCCCTTTCTATGTCCCTGATTCTATTATGATCACCAGATTATTTATTTATTTGATTCTTAGATTCACTTGTTGATAGATGCATATTTGTTGTTCATAATTTGTATCTTTACCTTTTTTTTTTCTTCTTCCTCTTCTTAAAGGATACCTTTCAGCATTTCATATAATACTGGTTTGGTGGTGATGAACTCCTTTAGCTTTTCCTTATCTGTGAAGCTCTTTATCTGACCTTCAGTTCTGAATGATAGCTTTGCTGGATAAAGTAGTCTTGGTTGTAGGTTCTTGGTATTCATCACTTTGAATATTTCTTGTCATTCCCTTCTGGCCTGCAAAGTTTCTGTTGAGAAATCAGCTGACAGTCGTATGGGTATTCCCTTGTAGGTAACTGGGTTTCTTTCTCTTGCTGCTTTTAAGATTCTCTCTTTGTCTTTTGCTCTTGGCATTTTAATTATGATGTGTCTTGGTGTGGTCCTCTTTGGATTCCTTTTGTTTGGGGTTCTTTGTGCTTCCTGGACCTGTAGGTCTATTTCTTTCACCAGGTGGGGGAAGTTTTCTGTCATTATTTCTTTAAATAGGTTTTCCATATCTTGCTCTCTCTCATCTTCTGGCACCCCTATAATTCTGATGTTGGTGCGCTTGAAGCTGTCCCAGAGGCTCCTTACACTATCTTCGTATTTTCGGATTCTTTTTTCATTTTGCTTTTCCAGTTGGGTGTTTTTTGCTTCTTCGCATTTCGAATCTTTGACTTGATTCTTGCACTCCTCTGGTCTGCTGTTGGGTGTCTGTATAATATTCTTTATTTCAGTCAGTGTATGCGTAATTTCTAGTTGGTTCTTTATCACAACATCGAGGGTCTCATTAGATTTCTTGAGGATCTCACTAGATTTCTTGAGGATCTCACTACATTTATCGGCGGCTTCTAGACAGTTCTTAAGAGACCTTAAAAGTGTGGTTCTGAACTCAATATCCTCCATTGACAGTTTTGTCCTGTTTCTTTGTCTCCGCATTTTTTATGCTTTCTTGGTACACCCCCTAGTGGTCTTTGTGCCCAGTCTTGTTGCCTTTAAGCCTTGATTGATGTCTGCAATACCGGGGGTGATTTGACCTCCAGGCTAACTGGCTATGAGAGTCTGCTGTGTCTGCAGTGGGAGAGCTTCTGTGCTGGATCTCTAGGGCGGTGCTAATCTAGCCTTTGCCTGAGGCTATCTGGCAAATGGTTCTGCGCAGGGCTTGGGCAGGGCGGGCGGAACAAGCAGTTATGGCTGCTCTCAGCTCCTTCCCCAGGGGCTCTGCCTCTCAGAGTCCCAGCAACCGCTGCAAACCTCAGAGAGAAAGCTGCCTTGGAGTTCCGACCGAAGCCAGACAGTCCCGCTTCTCCCGTTTGAGTCTTGGTCCCCAGAGACTCGCCCGGATCTGGAGCTCAGAGTCTGAAACTCCCTCCCGATTGAAAACAACAACCGCGCCCTCCACTGACAGCCAGCTCTGCGCCCGCACTCCGCACCTGAGTATTTCACTTCAGCACTGCGCCTCCTCTGAGTCTGGGTATGATATTCTCTTTCCTCCTAGTTGTAGAATTTCCACTCAGCCAGCCTTCCTGTGGTTTTGGATGATGTCCATTCTGTCCTTTAGTTATATCTCTGAAGTGGTTGTTCGAGGCAGCGATCTCCAGCGTTAACCTATGCCGCCATCTTGGTTTCTCCTAAAAGTGCATTTAGTTTAGGTTTTATCCATCTTAATTTTGTTAAAAAACAGATTTTCAAAAAATATGAGAATCTTTTTTGCTATAAGGTTTTCCTCCTAAATTTCTTTTTCTTATCTCCAACTCCACTTCAAATCAGACTTTGGGAGGACATATAGAGTATATTTACATAGGTTTCTGGTATCTTCGTATACTCTGCCTGGCCATAAAGTCATTTTGGCTTCAATTGCCCAGAGATGCCAAGTAGGGGTCATGATTTCAGAGACAGCTGGCTAATACTAATACCAGGGCTCAAAGCAGCAGGGAACCTCAGAAGGAGCAAGGAAAGAAATTGTCTCTTCCATTGCCTAGTGGGGTTCCTTTCCTGTCTATGGAGCTGGAAAGAGATGATCTATCTCAATTAAGCTGTGGAATTTTTTTTTAAATCAAGTATTTAAAAACAATAACTCTTCCAAAAGACAAAAGTTCTAAAATTTTGATCCTGCCCTAACCGGTTTGGCTCAGTGGATAGAGCATCGGCCTGTGGATTCAAGGGTCCAGGGTTCGATTCCAGTCAAGGGCATGTACCTTGGTTGCAGGCACATCCCCAGTGGGAAGTGTACAGGAGGCAGCTGATCGATGTTTCTCTCTCATCGATGTTTCTAACTCTCTATCCCTCTCCCTTCCTCTCTGTAAAAAAATCAATAAAATATATTTTAAAAAAATTTAAAAAATAAAATTTTGATCCTATGTCACCATGAACCAAGGCATACAACTCATAAAATACCAGCTATAATTTCTGTACAATCAAATGTTGTATTTTTAATCAATTTAAACTAATAGGAGAAAAGGTAATCTATAATAATAAAAGCATAATATGCTAATTAGAAGAACCTTCAGGACGTCCTTCCAGATGACCTTCTGGACAAAGCCAGGGCTGTGAGGGCCGAGCCCCTTGCACGAATTTTGTGTATTGGGCCTCTGGTGTTCTATAATATCTTTCCCTGAGATTTCAGTGACTTGATTGCTTCTCTAACTGACTTTTTTATTGAAAATATTAAAGGAAGGATAATGTTTTGTCATTGTTTTGCAGGTTTTAAACCCCAAATCTGTTAACACCCACCTACTTTAGATGCAGTGGAAACTAAAATACAGGAAATATTATATGATTTAGTCAAGGTCAAACAATTTCAGTGTCTATGGAGGCATAAGAGATAGATATCTAAAACTATATTTTTACTCTGGAAATAGTCTCTCAATATTTTTCAAAAAGCTCACAGATAAAGTTATTTGCTAATATTATGATTTTATTGTAACTTTTAAAAATATATTTGAAGAGCAAAAGTCATAGTATTACTATTTTGCACAGTATTACTATAAACTATTTTTACCTTTATGATGTTTACATTTTGATAAAAATCTCATTATTTATTTTTCTGTTCCTTTCTAAGAAACTCACATATAATTATTAAACAGTTAGCAGGTAGATACTTGATCAAAACACCTTCGACTGTTTCTGTCATTTTTCTTAAGATCATAATCCATGCCCTAGAAGTGCTAGACTTTCCAGCTCTAAGATAATTGAGTCACAATTTCAAATAATTTCCATTATCCTTCGAGTTCCATGATGACTATGGTGACAGGTAATGCCTGTCTTAGAAAAAGTCAATGTTAATCTTAAACTAAATTGTGAAGTAGTTATATTTGTCTTATGCTTCTTAGTTTCTTTTTATCAGTTTTAGAATACCTGTACCTTAAAGAGATTGCTCTGTGTAGACATTACATATAAAGTTTACCATTATTTGTGTTTAATGTAGATGTATCATTTAAAATGTTTTAATGCAAAATTTTAATATAAAGTGATGATAGAGATATTATATATTTATTCAAACTATTTCCTCCTCTGATATTTCATAGTTCTTCCAGTTGTATTCTCTCAAGTATACAGGCTTAAATCCTTAACATTTGCATATGGTCATTGTAATTAAGGTAGAGATAGTAGCCACAACATGGGTTGTTTTGGGGATCAAGTGGAATACTGAATAAGGCATGGTGCATGCTAGTATCTACTACCAACTATTATTAGCTATCATTATTATTTACATAAAACTACTATACCTAATTACATATCAAAACTACTCCTTTTTAGAATCTATCACATCCAGTGTTTACAAAAATTATTGATATGACTGGCCCTAATGATAGTCCAGGTTTTTGCTATCTGTTCGAACTATTGCTAACTAGCTCTCTTTACCCAAGCATTGATTGAGTTTCTACAATGACTAATGCATTTCGGGAACCAGATTTCCAATGATAGATCAAATATTGTCTTTAAGAAACATTTGGACTAATTAGGAAGAAAAAAAATAGGAGGAGATTTACATTAACAAGACTGACAAGGAAAAAATGAAAAGGGAAGGAAGAACTAACTTGGTAAGAGTAACAGCTAGAAGCGGATACTGCAAACATAGATACCATCTTGTTCTATGAACCAGAGTTCTGAGAGAGAAAGGGGAATCAGATATGCAGTGTTTTGAAAGCATGAATAAAAATTCAACTGAGATTGTGTCTTCTTTTCTTTAAAATATTGTAACACATGTCTTGAATTCTTTCCTATCACATCTGCATGGCACTATTTGACAGATTATCATGAGATAATTGTTACAATTATTTTTAGAAATTTTTAAGCAATTCAAGCAAATGATGAGTAATATAATTTGAGTCACAGCAATCAAGAGATAATATATTACATTCAAGGTGGGAACCAGATGTCTCTACCTGATGGTATGTCATTTATTTGACAGTAAAAATTGATATCCTACAACTTATTTTACTACTGTGGCTAATCTATGCATAATATAGTATAATAACCTCTGAATTAAATACTGTAGTAGGAAAGATATCTAGTTTTGTCTGATTTTGAAATAGAATATTGTGCTTATCACAATGAAGGATGATGATGATGATGATGATATGATGATGATGATATTGTTTATAATTCATACTGGCTAATATTTCTCACTGCTCTTAATTTTCCTTAAAATGACTTAACATTTGAAAATAATATTTTATCACTTGTAATACCCTTTAGAAATTGAAATTGGTTAAATTATATAATACTGATGCAAGATAAATCTTTAATTTGAAATTACATGTTTATGAGGTTAAACCAGCCGTGGGCAAACTACGGCCTGCGGGCCAGATCCGCCCGTTTGAAATGAATAAAACTAAAAAAAAAAAGACCGTACCCTTTTATGTAATGATGTTTACTTTGAATTTATATTAGTTCACACAAACACTCCATCCATGCTTTTGTTCCGGCCCTCCGGTCCAGTATAAGAACCCATTGTGGCCCTCGAGTCAAAAAGTTTGCCCACCCCTGGTTAAACTCTAACTCTCAGCTTCATTTTGAATTCTGTAATTATTTGCTTTTAGAGGTGTTTTGGGGGCTTACGAAATTATAGATTTGAAGACAATGTGGCTAAATTAGCCATCTCTAGAGGAATTTGGCATATCTGGTTCCTTGTGTCAATATAATTTTTTTTCTGGACACTTTGATGCTGAAAACAGTAAATAAATTATTTTTAAAAATATTAGAATACTATGTGAATGAACTTCAACCAGTATAAGTTTTCAGAAATGGTCTGTAAACTGTTTATTGAATATTTTAAGATATAAAATAGGCTATAATGAAAAAATATATATGTATGTATTTGCTAACATAATAATTTTCCAGATCACTCATCAATTATACACCACTAGTGAAATTTTTTTATGCACATCCCGCAGAAAAAATAATTCAGATGTCTACACTAGAGAAACTACAAATAAAATCTAAACCACAGGAATGAGAGTGTCCTAATTATTTACATCTGACAATACTCAAAATGGCTTTTTTCCCCTTTTTATTCCAGGGACTCCTTTAGAACCATTTTATGTTGGGAGTGTCCTTAGTAACAATTCACAATTCATTAATTGCACTAAAACAGTTCTACACTGAGCAGCTGAGTATGTGAAAAACTGTTGGTCCAGTTGTTTCTTATGAAACCAATGCCCTGCCACATGGAGCAAACACAAGAGTAATTCCATTTCAAAAGACAATCTCAAAGCCTTAAAGAGAGCAACCACTATTTAACTATTTGAATAAGCCAAAACTCTGATTTTAAAGACACCAAAACAGATTTGTTGTATCATGTTCATCCATGGGGGGGAAAAATATCTAACTGAATGAGCAGCACTTCCAATTTGTTAAAAGCCTTTGACAGACTCAAAAAAGAAACAGATTCTTAAATGTTAATGAAAAAACTGAGAGCAACAGTTTTTACACCTCTGACACAATTACTAAGAAACAGATTCTGTTAGCGTCAAAAGTTGGAGAGGATCTTTATTTTTCAAATATGCTGACAGTCATAAAGTAATGGAATTTTTTTAAAAGAAGAGACTCCTTGCAAACATTTACATTTTTTGCATGTAGAATTCCAGAGTGGTTTTCTAGTAGAGTAAGGGATGGCAGTTTTGTCATATGTAATTCATCTGTATTTCCTTTCCAGGCACACCAAAAAATATGTATTTCAAATCATGATCCTTACAGACTAAAAACTTTCCCACTGAAAGGAAAGCAGAGAAACTGGACCACAGGGATCTCTCTCTGACTCTCTCCTCATGAGGCTGGCCAACTTGCAGTGTGAGCATTGATTCAGAATAGCATCTCATGGTTGTATATAGATGAAGGTGTTTTCTCTCAGTCTTTTCCTACAGTGATATTCAAACTCTGTTTGATCTCTTCTTCCTCTTGACTGGAGCCCCAGAAGATGGTGTTCCCCATTGTGCCTGTGTCCCCAAACACACCACTTCTACAACCACATTGTTCTAGCCAAAGGGATGGAGCTGTGTTTGATCTAGTCTTTGATCCAGCTGCCAACTTGCAGGAAACACAGAGGACAGAGAACCATGTGGCATTATACCATGAGCATGCAGTAAGCAAGATGAAAACTGTGAAAATGCTACAGGTCAAATGCCCTCCGTATTATTATAAATAAACTCTAAGAAAAATCAAGGGCTGGAGGGAGAAACTATATATCTTGAGATACACTTTAAATTGAAAAGGCTTTTTTAGATGATTAAATTACGAAGTAAACATACCATTCAAAATTAACAGCAATAGAACAGTGTTTCTTCTGGCAATAGCATCTTAATTGGTTCCTCATTATCTATCATCTCCTCTAAGATAACAGTCTTTCATTTTTATATATTTTTTAACATGAGGAATGTTTAGTATCCACATATTTTCAAAGGTTTGTAAGTTGTCTTTATTCTTTTCACTCATTAAATTATAAATGTCATCTTCTTTTGTCAGTTTTTTGTGTCCATTTTCTCACCCACATGCTCAACATTCCACTGTCCTTCAGCCAAGTTTTTTCCTAAAAGATAACTTGCCTGTTCTGTAGGGGCACCATGTAGCCTTCTGACTTCTGCCGTCAGTGGGTTTTCTTAGCTATTCTGATTCATGATTGGATGTATGTGCTCATGTTATAATACATTCCATATTGAAACTGACTTTTCACTGCCTTGAAACTGTTTGAACATGGGATAATTCTTCACTGTAACCTTACCCATGTTTAGTACTTCCTGAATAGATGGCATTCTTCTGACGTATGATTAGAACTGATCTGGAGGAAATACAAATCTCATGCTATAGTAGAACACTACTGATTTAACCTTACCACATCCCCCTTGAAAATTTAGCCACTTCCTTTGCTTTATAACTATTTACCCTTCAGCTATTTCTAGGTGCAACAGTTGCATGTATGTTTGGTGTAGTAGTTTTCCTGTGTGTGCAGGGTCAGTTTACTCAAGAGGTCCTTCAAAAGAAGTATCAGAGTTAAGCTAAAGGTCTTAGGAGCAGTTTTAACAAGTAAAATATTTTTATCAAATAAACTGTTTAGAGCAGGGGTCCTCAAACTGTGGCCCGGGGGCCACATGCGGCCCGCTGAAAACATTTATCCGGCCCTCCGGATGTTTTGCCGCCGCTGTGTGCATAGGAATTTGTTCACAGTTTTTTTTTTAAACTATAGTCCGGCCCTTCAACGGTCTGAGGGACAGTGAACTGGCCCCCTGTTTAAAAAGTTTGAGGACCCCTGGTTTAGAGAGACCCTTCCTCCAAAAATATGTTCTTTCCCACTTATTCAGCTTTCTTGTGTAGGTACTGTTTGGCATTCTTTTTAAAAAAATATATTTTATTGATTTTTTACAGAGAGGAAGGGAGAGGGATAGAGAGTTAGAAATATCGATGAGAGAGAAACATCAATCAGCTGCCTCCTGCACGCCCCTTACTGGGGATGTGCCCACAACCAAGGTACATGCCCTTGACCAGAATCGAACCTGGGACCCTTCAGTCCGCAGGCTGACGCTCTCTCCACTGAGCCAAACCGGTTAGGGCAGTGTTTGGCATTCTTGCCTATGTAGATATAACCTAAATGTGATCATTTACCTTTTTACCAATTAAATAAAATAAATGAGCATGTAGTTTTGTTTTGTTTTATTTACTTATTTAGTTTTTTCTCTGTATTATTTAAAAATGTTCTCCAGAACTCTAGCACTTTTTTTCTGTCTCATACTTGCTTTTTTTGAGATTACTTGCGGTGTGCTGGTTACTCGGCAGTGTTTACTTTTATTGAATTACATTTATTTTTGAAGTACTTTCCAATTCTCCCATGTGGCCCCTAATTCTTGAACACCAATATTTGTTTTCTTTTTGATGATTGAAAATAGACCACACATATGAACTTTTCTCAACCCTTACTCACCTCAAACACTCCTTTTGTCCTTAACGGTGTTATGCTGGCCTATACTCTAAAATATCAATAGAGAAAAAAAATCCAATTATCTAGAGACTCCCTCATGCCGATTGGATTTGTCTGTAGCAGAATGAAGCAGTAAGTGATCTGTCCCCAAATGTCATACAGCCTTCAAAATTTGGCATACAATATTTTTTTTATTAAAATACTCAAACAATGTGACACATCAAATGCAAAGATGTGTTTGTACATGTGTGTACAGTAAGGGTATTTTGTTTAGAATAGTCTGACATGGATTCTAAGATCCACAACTGATTGTAACCATGGTGTAACTTTGATGATAAAATCTAATGTTCACAGCAACATCAATTCCCCTTAAACAGTGCCAATGTCATGGTCTAAATGATAAGTAGATGTGAGCTATCAGATTTGCAGAACTAAATGTAATTGGTCATGTCATGATTTCAGTAGATCAGCCAAAGTATAAATCACAGGAAGAAAACAACAGGTTTTCTTTGAGGCTGTGAAGAGAAAATTATCCAATCTTAACCACCTCAGGGACATTGGTATTTTATATCTTTCTCAGAGGCCTGAATTGTCTTTCATGCTTTCAAATGATTTGTATGATTTTTAATTAATTGTTAAAAAAGAGGTTATAGAATAGCAATATTTGTCATGAAAAAAAAAGTGTGAGATGATCTATTAAAATAAAAGGTATTTTTAAAAGCAGCTGTCTATTATGCAAGTAGTCTTGGTTTGCTAGTCCATTGAAGAGTGGTGAAGGAAATGTAGAACCAAGGAACAGTTTTTAGCCTTATTGCAATGAAATTTTTAAATGGAACTCACACATATGTGAAACATATAACCAGCTAGTTTGTTGTTTCCACATGTGGATATGACCTAGCTGATCATATTACCCCTAAAGTTGCTAGAGTGGACTGACTTCAATTATAAAGAATTAAATATAACTATTTATTATTTTCCACATAATTCATTATTTTTAAGGATTTTTTTTAGAACAGATTGTGTTAATAGAAATCATGTATATAAAACCTAAACAGAGACTTGGACAAGAACTGTTACTCTAGTTGCTGAACAGTGCCTCTTGATATGTTTTCAGAATAGTCTTCGTGGCAAACATTCACTCAAACTAAGGTCTCCATGGGTTAGAAAAAAAAATTAACTGTACACATAGAGCAGTAACAAATAGCATATAAATTCAAGAAAGAAATAAAATGGCCTAGGAAGTAAATTACTAGTAATGGTTCTAGGAAAATAAAATAATTTAAAAATATCCAGAGAAAACCTCCACTTCTCTTAAATGCTGACATATCAAACTGTTTTCTATTATATAGTCGATATATTTTAACTTAATCTCACTTGATAGAGAGATTTAAAATCTGCTGTTGTTACAAGTCCACCACTATCATTCAGAAATGGAAATAGCACCACTCCCTGAAGTCTGTGTGCATGACCAGCAAATCCCTCTGTGTCTCCATTAACAATGAGAAACAACAATTCAAATTGACCTGATATCTACCTAAGTGAGGAGTGCACAGAAACACCCAGAATCTCTCACAAATGGGTAGTGCTGAAAATGAAATAGGCAGTAGATATCCTGGGTAAAAATAGAAAGTGAAATTTCTTATTAAAGTTTTTTCTCACTAAATAAAAGTGTGGTTGAAATGCCAGTTATTTGACAAGATACTATTGGCTGAATTCTTTTATTTAAAGGCAGGCATTGTTTTCTTCCTCTTTTCCCTTGTAGGATTATTTTAAATAAAACCATACTTGTATGCCTGCTGAAGGCAGGTTTTTCATAAAGCCACTGGTCATGAATAAGGTAGACATGCCTATCCTCGTCATACTCACCTTCCTCATCCTCCTCAGATAATTTTATCTAAAATTGTTGAAATGATTATGCATTTTCTATATAAAATAGAAGCGCTAGAAATCATACAGTTTTAGATTAAATAGTGCATGCCACAACCTTTGAAATATGCGTAATGGATAAAAAACCATTGCTTCCTTTACTTGAGTCAATAAAATCCTAAAAAGCACAAAATATATTTCAACTGGTACTGATTCAAACATTTAACTGAACCTTACATATTGCAGTTCTTGAATTGAATTTGTCCCTACTAGGCATCATGTTTATCTTTTCAAAAGAAAATACATTTTCAAGATTCCTTGCTAATGAATAAGAGAGAAGACTAAATAACCATAATAATGTAATATGATCCAATAATTACTAAGTATTATCTTCCATATTTAGTATCAGGGGAGTATAATTATATGTATTATTTATATAAAATGAATTATGTGCCAGACACTGACTTGGGGTATGGACCTTTATTGCATTATTACTCAGGTTTGCAACAACTCTGGCTAGATACCAGGTGATATGCCTGTTTTATAGATAAGAAAATTGAGGCTCAAAGGTTAGATAGCTAATAAGTAGCAAAGAAGGGATTCATTCCAGATCTTTCTGACTCCACTGCCGGGCTCTTTGCACTATTTAAGCTTAAAAAACTCTGAGAGATAAGTCACCTACACCCATTTGCTGAATGACAGTAAAGCAAATTATGTCTTTAAGTAACAATGTAGACAGCCAACACCCCCACTCTTCCCCTCCTCCGCCAAAAACAAACAAACAAACAAACAAACAAACAAACAAAACAGGGTTGAGGGAAGAAAGGTTAGTAGTACTTAAAGAGATAATTACTTTTACCCAGGCCTATGTGGCTCCTTTGGTTAAACTTCATCCTGTGCACCAAAAGGTCCCTGAGTCCTTTCCTGGTCAGGGCACATGCCCAGGTTGCAGGTTCCATCCCCAGTAGGGCTCATACAGGAAGCAGCCAATTGATGTTTCAGTCTCTCCCTTTTCCTTCCTCCCTCTCTAAAATCAATAAAAACATATTTTTAAAAAGAGATGATAACTTAGAAGCAGAGAATTACTAAAAATTACCGATAGCATGTTTAAAATTTACAACAACAAAAATTTGAGTTGAACTGGATTGCGTTGATTCATCATAATTTCACTGGAAAACTGAGAATTCACTCTAAATGAAGTGTCCTAAATAGAGTTATTTCTTTACTCTTATCTCACACAATAAAATAGCTTGTTAGGAAGTATAAACCTCCTAATTGCTTAATGAGTTTTTATCTCATTCTCAAAACTGTACCATTAGTTCTATATGTTATAAATTATGACTATTAAATTTACTTTTTAATTGTTACTCTATATAGTAAAATATGTTTTTAATAAAATGTCTTGATGAAATGCTTAATAACGTTAACTAAGGATTGTGCACAAAAGTAGTTTTTATTTACTAGAAAGGCTCCTGGACCAGAGAAAATCAGTCTGGTGATTATCATGCACAAAAAAAGCTGAATTTTAAATTGACATACTCTTTATTGTTCTCCATGCGTAAGCTTTTAAAATGATGGATCCTTAGTGATGTGCTAGTAAATTTTTAACCAGCATTTCAGGGAGGGGTAAAGGGGAGCTCTGATTTTGTTTTTGTTTGCCAGTTTGGGGGGTAAATACTTCTAACATGGCTAATGTCAAGCAAGCTACCAATGTGACATTACCGAGTGCAGAATGGTGAAGAAATATGCAGTAATACACCCTATAAAGTATTTCTACCATACAGATACAATGGCATAAATAATATCAAGAGCATCTTATCTAATAAAGAGGGAATATGCTAATTGACCCTCATGCTGTTGCAAAAATGGCAGCGCCCACAGTCAATAAGGAGGGAATATGCTAATTGACTGCCCTGCCCTCAAAGATGGCGGCGCCCACAGCCAATAAGGAGAAAATATGCTAATTATTGGCCCCGCCCTCAAAGATGGTGCCCAGTCCCCTCAGCCCCATCGGTGCGGCAGGCATGCGGCAAGGCCAGGCCCCTCCGAGAGCCTGCCTCCAGAGTCCCCAAGTCCCCTCAGCCCTCCAGCCGCCCAGGGCCGACTTGAGGCACAGGCAAGCCTCGGATGGCGGCTGCCTGAGGCTCAGGTAACCAGGGCCAGCCAAGGCTTGCACTGCTGGCAGTGGCAGCAGCAAAGGTGTGATGGGCGTGTCTCCTTCCCCTGTTTGCCAGGTCCCCTCCTGCCCCTGAGGGCTCCCAGACTGTGAGAGGGAGCAGGCCAGGCTCAGGGACACACCCTCCCTCCAGTGCATGAATTTTCATGTACCAGGCCTCTAGTACATAATAAAATGTTATAAAATAACTAGAGGCCTGGTGCACAAATTTGTGCACAAGCGGGGTCCCTTGGGGTGGCCTGTGGGGAATGGGCCAAAACCTGCAGACCAATGCCTCCTGCTGCTCCTGCCTGCCCCTCCCGCTCATCCCGGCCCTGCTGCACCTACTGCAGCTGGTGCCCAGTCAATCCTTTAAGATCATTTTTATGCCCATTGGAAGCTAAATTCATTGCCTTATACACTAATTGTCCTCCAATATTCTGATAAATACACTTTCTTCCTTATGTCTCAGTGTCCTTGACTTGGTTAGCTCCTTCCATAAAAACTAGCTTATGGTCTGGACAGTAATGTCAGAGAGAAAATGCTAAACTGAAGTGTTTTTGTCACATTGTAGTCAGATTATTAATCATGATTAGAAAAATAAAAAGGTAAGATTCAGTGAGCTGACTTATTTTAACATGGGACATCTGTTTTATTGTTATGTTCGGATTTGTTTTATCTTCCCTGCCTGGATGAGTGACAATGAATCATTATTAAGGTTTGTTTAAATCTGTTTTCATGTCCTGTCTAATTTTCTTGTTCTATCTAATTTCCCTTCCCCTTGATTTTTAGTTTTGTCTCTTTCTGTCTGTTCTCTGGCCCAGGTCCTGGCACAATCCTATTCAGATGGCTTCATTAGCTTTTCAGATACATCTCTAACTTTCCTCTCTGGCTTTATCTATCTTACTTTTCCTAATACATCTTAAATATCCTCTCTCACCTGGCACTTCTATCACTGCCCATCAACCTTTGCTTCTATTTTCTTTCTAATATGATTTTTCACCTTGAAAATCTATCAGTCTCTCAGCACCACCTCAATTCCAGATTTATCACAGAGCCATTCCCAATAATTCCATCATTTCCTTCTGACAATCTGTAATAAGCCATCTTTCCACTATACATCTGTCATTAGAATATACTCAGTAGGCTTGTTGTGGTACATTAACTGATACCATACTGATTTTCTAATTGTATATTTTATCTCCTAAAATAAGATGCTCACTTCCCTAAGGCATGGTCCAGAAATTATATATTGATATTATTGATAAGATCAATAAGATTTCTTAGGTACCCAACAGGTACTAAAAAACTGCTTATTGATATCAGAAAGTACTGTGATTGAATTAGAGAAATATTATATTTAAATGAATTTAGATACACAGGAAATGTCCTTTTATACTGGGAACTAGACACTTTTCTAATGTGACCTCATGCCTTTTATCAGAAATATTTTCACTATTTCTAAGATTTGTGAATTCTGGCATACTAGGGTAGTTTACTTGAATTCCTCTCAATGTGTCACATGAGGTTGTATTAAGGGTGACTTTCCACACATAAGTAAAAATTAAAATCAAAGGGGAAAAATACTTGCAAAGAATAAGTTGTCAAAATGGTTGAATGTGTAAGACCATTTTAGACCAGATTAACAGAAAGATACCAGGCTAAGGATAGAAGAACAAGGTTTCAAAACTGAACTCTGCCTTTTATCATTTAGATGAGTTTGAATAAACCACCTAATTTCCCAATCACCAATGCCTTCATCTCAACAATGAAGAAATTATAGTTGATGAATTCAAAGGCTATTTTCAGCTCTGAAATACCATAATTCCCAGTGAGAAATTTTTCTAAATGAGGCCTTTTGACTTGGACATCTAAAGCTATTACATTATTTTTTAAAATATCTGTACTTTCTGAATAAGGAATTGTATGCTTCATTTGAATACCAAATGGCAGATGTACATGTGAGAAATGTGATGTTTTGATTTGCTTCACAGAGAGGGATGTGAATCTCAACATACTAAAATTTAATGTCTCTCTGTAAGTAAATAGACACCTTCACATTTCAGTGCCCTGCAATAGAGAGTTATGGTTTCTTCAGCAGGAAAACTAATTCTGTACTACATTTTCACTTACCAACAATGCTTACAGTTTTAACCGCATGCTTCAATACTTCTGTTTCAATGTCATCTTTCTATTGCACCTATTTTTTTTTATCCATGCCATTTAGAAGAGGAATGCAAAAAAATCTATACTTTCATATATTAAGTCAGCCAATTGTAGTGAAAGACACTATGTATGAAAGCCTTTCTTAAGCTAAAATGTATTAATTGACAAATCATTTATTGTCTGGGTTTTTTCCTGGATGAATAGTCAGGAAATATGGTTTTCTGCGGTTCTGTCTAAACATGGTGATATTGAATATTGCAGATATAAGCAGGTCCTTTAGCACATTATTAAACTTAGTTTTAGGATTTTTTACTTTATAATTTACTGTTTTCTTCCTGAAATACAGATTGACTCAACTATGATCGTGGTACATTAAACCTAGATATTTTGTTACAAAATTTCCCAAATTCTTATAGCCCTTTCCTCCCTCCCTCTCAGAACAACTAGACTTACTTAAAAAATCAATCCTTACAGTTTATAGGAAGTGGGTAATAGCAACAACAAGGCTTTATGCTTCTAAAAATGGCCCTTGAATAACAGATTTCTATTGCTCTGTATGCTGCATGTAAGTGTTGACAATCCTGACACTTCATTGCTTAGAACAGGACCTGGCTCCTATTAGCACACTGATAAACATTGCTTCAATGATGGATACACACTGAATTGAAAGACAGGGAGGTGTGACTATTTCATTCTGGCTTCATGGGATCTCTATGCATTGGTGTATTCTAAGATCCAACTCTGTTCTAAGATCTGACTCATCAGGATTATAAATACAGTTTTATGACTTTATCTTTCTGAATAATCATGGGAATAAATTCATTGCAACCAATTTTTATGAAAGGAAAACTAGTTTGGGGGAAGAAAAACACAGACAAAAAATTAATTTCCAGTAACAGGAAGCAAATGACAAGTGCTAGAGATAAGTTTTTCAAAACTTTATCTCTCATGCCTTTTGTTTTCAAATCCATTTTCTTCCAAATGCACCAAAGCCAATTACATAAATATGGACTTTTTTAAAGGAGAAAAATCATAGTCCTCAGTTGAAGTATCTTTATGTTATTTAAATGTGTATCAAGAAATAGAATGCTACCATCACCCGGACACTTTCCTTGGGGCCCCTCCCAGTGTCTACATACCCCTCTTTTCTAAAGACCGCCCAGCACTGCTCTGAGTGTGGCATGTTTATGCTACTGTACGTATTCCCATGACTACTCACTCCACCCTCTTCTCTTTTTGTGCTATGAAACCTTTGTTTTTAGAGACTTCTCTGACACTCTTTGGCTTTTTGTTTTGACACATAAATTTTTAATTTATATTTATTTATTTTTCAATTATAATTTACTTTCAATATTATTTTGTATTGGTTTCAAGCGTACAGCATAGTGGTTAGACAATCGTGTACTTTATAAAGTGTTCCCCTGATATTTTCAGTACTTATCAGACACTATAAAAATTTATTTCAGTATGCTCTAGCCAGTTTGGCTCAGTGGATTGAGCGTGGGCCCGCAGACTGAAGGGTCCCAGGTTTGATTCCTGTCAAGGGCACAGGCCTGGGTTGTGGGCTCGATCCCCAGTAGGGGGTGTGCAGGAGGCAGCCAATCAATGATTCTCTCTCATCATTGATATTTCTCTCTCTTCCTCTTCCTTCCTCTCAGAGATCAATAAAAATATATTAAAAAATTTATCACAGTATTACTGACTATATTCCCTATGCAGTACTTTACAATTTCCCTTCATCATCCAAGCCCCCTTGCTTAGGCCCGTCACTAGAACACTCTAGCTGAGCACTTACCATCCTCTTTATTTATCTTTCTTTCTTCACTGTGTTATTTTAAAAATAGATATTTTGCCTTGCTGGCATGGCTCAGTGGTTGAACGTGGACGTATGAACCAGGAGGTCACAGTTCAATTCTTGGTCAGGGCACATGCCTGGGTTGTGGGCTGGATTCCCAGTGTGGGGCATGCAGGAGGCAGCCGATCAATAATTCTCATCATTGATGTTTCTATCTTTCCATATGCCTTCCTTTCTCAAATAAATAAAAATATATTTCAATAAATGAATAAATAAAAATAGATATTTTATGTTCATTTTAAAAAATTAAAACTCCTCAGAAATGAATAAAGTGAATGTTACCATGATCCTGCACCACAGAGATAACACGTAAAAGTTTTCAGATATTTTTTGTAGAAATTATTTTTAAATATTACATATAAATAATTTGATAGATACAAAAGAATATGTGTACTATATATAGCATGATGAGCATCAATCATGTTGGTTAGCTACATTTTGCCATTCCTTATCTAGAAAGATGCTAGTTACTTTGTTGATTTTATTTCTGCAGTAGGTTTAAATATGGCATATTTTCTACATCTGAAAATAAAACAATTTTCTATATTCTTAAATTTTGTAAATTCTAAATATACCACATACTTTAAATATTCTCAAATAAGTTTTTAAAATTGATTTTCAAAAGCAAATTAAAGAAAATTTAGAAAGCTATTTCAAAATATCATTACAATTGAGAAATAGGGGACGCACACATAAATAAGGCATAATACATTAGTTAACACAAAGCTGAACCTTTCCACGGTTTTTTACCCTGAAAAAAAGATAATTAAAAGACAACACTGTGGGGTATTTTTATATGACTCCTGGGTTACTGAATGGAGGAGAAATAAAGATAATGATATAAAGAAAACATTGAATGTGAGACTCATAACATAAAAGCAAGAAAATGCATAGTTTGATGATGTTTTTCTGTATTTAACTCTCTAAATTGCTCCTATATTTTAAATAACTGCTCTGAGTGTCTGTAATTAGTGCATCAGGGATGCAGTAATTTAGAATGATGCTCTTAACTCTAGAGTTTTTAAGCGTTGGTAATAGCCCTTCCCCAACGCATAACATTCAAATAATTTAAATTAAAACAATATATCTCAATAATCTCCCAGTTCACTCTAATATATTAAATATACATACATTAGCTTACACATGCAAACCTGAAAATTTTGCAATATTAACTTGTTGATCTCTCTGAGATGACTAAAGATATGACTACATGATAACAATTCTTTCTACTCTGAGACTGTAAAGCAAGACTACTGTTCTGGAAAGCTGCTATTGGCCAATCCCATTGAATGGATATCTTCCCTTCTCTTTGTACTAGCATGTCAAGGGTATATTATCAACTTGGCTAAAAAGACCTACTCTGTGTTTGGAAACTAATTTCCTCCCTGTGACCTGTTATTTCAAATTTTGCCTCAGCCTGTATTTATATTCCCTAAAGTCCAGTTGGAATATAAAACTCCTGGACTCAAATCTTCTTCAAAAGCATCCAGTGCCTATTGTAGGTATGCACTTCAAACTGTGGCTAATGTTTTTAATACATTTGAAAATTATCATCTTCATTCAATGTTAAGGCTCCAGACTTTTCTCACTTTACATTTGGATAAATATTGTGCACAAGCCTAATATTACTCCCATTCCCTAAATATGCCTAATATGTTCGGAAAATATATCCTACTACAAAAACTTTGAGTTTCTTGGCTGGGATCAATAGGAAATTAGGCCATTTGACCCCAAGAATATGTCTCCAAAGTTTGTTAACATCAAGTATTAAGTAAGTTTCTCACTCTCCAAGCTTCCAAAGCAAAATCCACACAGACAAAGCCTCCAGATATACTCATTTGAGGTTTTTTTTTATTATTATTTTGTGAGAAACAAGTTGACTCACTGTATACTCAAAAGAAATAAAAGCTAGAACAATATAAATGCCTCATTTAGGGAAAAATGTTTGAGATATATGAACTTTTATCTTCATTTTATTTGGCATTTAAAAAATAACTTTTCATAATATACATTTGTGGGGTATTTTTCTGATTTTAAAGGCCCTATTTATACTTTAGGAAATTTGAAAAATATAATTACACACAATTTCACTATCCAGATATTATTTTCGCATATTTTTTTTCTGATCCATTTTCCAGGTGTGCATACCTAGAAAGAGGACTTATACATACATTTAATTTAAGGGCTTCTTTTGAAATTTAAAACTTGGTCATTAAAAGAATCCCTTTGAGAAGTTCTTTAAAGAAAAATTCCAGCTAATGCTGTGGAAGGACGGATATAGAAAAACATCACTTTGTAACCCCTAATGAAATAAAAGATCCAGACAAAGATCGTTATTGGTTGAAACCATTAGCTCTGTGGTTCTCAAGCCAAGTTGCACATTAATATCATTTAAAGAGTTCTGAAAAATATCTTGCCCAGACCTCATGACAGATCAATGGTTCTCAAAGTGTGTTCACTGAGCTAGCAGGAGCAACAATGGGAACTGGTTTTTGACCTGTTGTGTAATGATGCAGACGAAGCTGCCAGCTTCCCAGAGCATTCTGAGGTTATTGGTAAATTTCACACATTCCCATTTCTCCCCAATGTGTGTGCAGAGTTGCCATGAAGAGATTTTTATTGGAAACAGTTCTTCATTGGTGATAAAAAAAATTTTTCTTTCATTTGGTTGGATATTGAGCTCCATCTCACCAGAAGTGAAAATTAAAAGACAGATAATACCAAATATTGGAGAAACTAGAACTCCCGCAAACCATTGGTGTGACTATAAATTGGTCAAACCAGATACAAAAACTGTTTGGCAGTATCTACTAAGCTGAGCATACGTGAACCCTATAACTAGGTAATTCCTTGAAACACGTTTGTCAAAAAATGGTCAAATATTCAGAGCAGTTTTATGCATAATGAATCTGAATGGGAAATTGCACATATGCTTATCAAGAGTAGAAAAAATTAAGATATTGTAGTATACAATGGAAATTGCACAGCCATAAAAATGAACAAGTTACAATATCATGCAACATCGTAGATGGGCCTCACAAATATAACATTGAGGGAAGGAAGACAGGCACAAAAGAGTATCGAGGGGGAAGATATCTTGGATGGGTCTGCATCTGCAGGACTGGAAATACTCTGGTTCCTGACCTGGGTGCTGGTAATGGGTATGCTGAGTCTATAAAAACGTATAGGTCATGCACTTATAATTTACTCTTCTATACATTTCAATGTAATTTTAAAAAACAACATGATGCCATTGCCAAGATGAATGTAAATGAATTAAGACCAAACAAATAAATATTTTAGAGTATATATTCCCCCAAATTCTATATTTTCTGCTATCTAATCTCTCAAAAATCACAGGAACCATATATCACAATAATTCCAGTCATTTTTACTAATACTATTACATTCAGTTATCCAAGTTGTTTAGCACAAGTAAGCAAGAGACTAAAATAATAATTTTGTGGTTTAGAGTAATATTTTAGAAAATTTTCTATTTTAGGAATTTTTTTTCCTATCTTCAAGCAATGGCACCAAAAGGTGTGCTTGTTTTCATTTTTTCATAAATGATACCCTTGTAAATTTTCTAAGCATGTGTAATTTTTCTCAGGGAAATAGCAGACACATGAAACAAGAGAGAACGTATTCTATCACAAAATGAAGCCTTATGTGACAGTACTAAATGGAAAAGGCTTTGGTAAAGTTACTTTGGAACTCCTTTTTTATATCAAATTTTAAACCCATGATAGGGGCAACTATTGGAGGTCTCCAAGGTACAGCTGCTTGGAACATTTAGTTCTAGTTTGTTTTTAAAATTACTCCCAAAGCTCCAGGGAATGTTGGCTGTGGCAGTTGCATGTCTCCTAGCATAGACGTAGACATTGGAAGTGCCTTGCTTGCCAGTGAAAGCTCAATTTTGTTCGTTCCATTTCATCCTTTTTTGGGGGTGTGTGGGGGGGAGTAGATATTGTTTCATGCAACTGTGTCAGTGGAAGCAGAGGAAATGGAGCATTTAGAATTTCTCTTGGTTGTTTTTCTAAATCCTACATGCTAAATGGCCAGAAAGTTGTAATTATTTCATAAATGGATAGCAGCATGAAATAGGCCCATTTTATTTATTTATATTTTTAATCTTTATTTTTGAAAGAATTACATATGTCCCTCTTTTTACCCCATTGACCTCTTCTAGCCCTCCCCCATTCCCAACCTCAGGCCTTCACCACCTTATTGTCTGTGTCTATGAGTTATGTATATATGCATTTTAATGTACAATTGCTTTCTATTTAATCTAACAGAGATTTGGAGGTCTCTTCAATGAGATTTCCTTCTAGAGTACTTGATAGGTTCCATTGCTAACATTAAAACCGTAAGAACATTTTCTAAATATTAACATGTTTCTCTGTAGTTGGAACAGAGCCTTGCTGATAACTCTTCCAGTCTGAATGGAAGATAGCCTTTTAGTAGTATCATTACTATAAGATAGTCAAGCCAATACTGATTGTCCACTTCGATGCATCCTTACCTTCTATTTTTCCTGCATAGTTTTTACTACATGATATACCTTTGTATGAATGTACTATAATTTATTTATCCAACATTTATTCACTTAATTTATATTTATTTTTCTAGTTTTCTTGCTGTTGGAAATAATCTTGCTATTTAAAATCAATAAATAAAAATTATTTTTCTGAATTATTGAATGAGTTTTCACTTCCTTTAGGAATCTAAAGGCTTCCTGTAGGTCCAAATTCCATCAGTACTTTGCACTGTCTGACTTCTTAATTTTTGTCAATTTAATTAATATAAAATGTTAACTCAAGCTTTAATTTGCATCTAATTTATTACTAATGATGTTGATTATATCTTAATATATCTTACATATGTTATATATAATATATCAATATATCAAGTATACTGTATTGTAAAATATGTGCTCATTTTTGCCTATTTTTCAAAATTAGCTATTTACTGTAGTTCTACTGATTTGTAGGAGTCTAGTATATATTTTACAATTAATTTTTGTTAGGTATTTGTTGTAAATATATTTTCCCAATTTGTAGTTTGTCTCTTTAATATCTTTGTGTTGTCTTTTGAGGACTAAAAGGTCTAACTTATAATGTAATCATACTGATCAGTATTTTCTTTATGATTAATACTTTTAGGATCTTGGTAAATAAATATTTCCTTATTGCAAATTCTTAGAGCTTTTTAAGAAGGTTTTACAATTTGTTTTTTTCTTGTGTTATCTTTAGCTATAATTAATTTTGAGTGTACTTTGAAATATATATATTTCAAAATATATAGAGATTCAACATATATATATATATACTCCCCAGGAAATAGTGAGGTTTTACTAGGAGTAAGTAGGTGAAGGAAACCACAAAAGAGCTTGAAGAAGGAGGGAAGTATCCTTTAGATGCAATGATAATGCTGAAAGGCACTGTGGAATGGTTTAATAAGCTAGAAATGGGAACAAAATAAAAGGATTTATTAGGGAATGTACAGAACATTTGGAAGATTTAAAAGGTAATCATCAATAAGATGTGAGAAATTCTGAGTAGGTTGGGCTTCTGATGAGGTGCATGGAAGTGTAAGGCCCGATGACATTATTGCTGGAAACTGTGGGAAAAACATACATGGATTTAGAATTAGACTTGGATTCACATTCTATTTTTCACTATAAACAAACCAGGGAAATTTCTTCAATTTATTATTCGACTTCATCTTCTATTGAATAGGTCGTATGAAGTTTAGAGACAAAGAATAGGAGGCATCCAGCACAATATCTGGTGCATGGAAGTTACCCAATAAATGGGAACTGTTGCTACTGATTTGAGAATTAGAAGGCAATTACTAAAGCAGGTATTTTTCACCTGGAGTTTATACATGGTTGGGCCTTAGGATGTTAAAGAATACCCTAAAATGCAAGTAAAACAGGTTATCTGCACAAACACTTCTCTGGGGGAAAAGGTCTATAGCATTCACAACCTTTTTAAAGGGGGTTTTGAATTTAAAACAGTTAAGAAGAAAGAAGTGATTGAAAAAGAAAAAGTTGGCAGGAAGAGGAGAGGGAGGAAGGGAATTAATGACATGGAAAGAGGAAAAGATGGAGACCAGAGAGTAAGTCCTGGCCAGTGTGGCTCAGTGGATTGAGCATCATCCCTTGCACCAAGAGGTCACTGGTTCAATTCCTGGTCAGGGCACTTTCCTGGACTGCAGGCTCATTCCCCAGTTGGGGGTATGCAAAAGGCAGCCGATAGATGTTTATCTCTCATCAATGCTTCTATTTCTCACTATCCCTTCTTTCTCTAAAAACAAAAAAATCAATAAAAATATTTTTTAAAAAAGAACAGGGAGTAAGAACAGCAACTGAACAGGAATCATAACTTTATTTTTTTTTTAATCCTCACCCAAGGACATTTTTTTCCATTGATTTTCAGAGAGAGTGGGTGGGAGGGGAAGAGACACAGAGAAACAATTATGTGAGAAAGACACATCACACATTGATTAGTTGCCTCTCTCACTCTCCCCAACCAGGCTGGGGATCAAGCCTGCAACCAAGGTACATGCCCTTGCCAGGAATCGAACCCACAACCCTTCAGTCTGCAGACCAATGCTCTATCCAGTGAGTAAAACTAGCTAGGGCTCCATTTATTTATTTTTTTAGAGAGAGTAGAAGGGAGGAAAAAAGGGGGAAGAGAGAAAAAGAAACATTGATGTGAGAGAGATACATTAATTGGTTTCATCCCACATGTCCCCACCAAAGCCAGGTATGAAACCTGCAACATAGGCTCATACCCTTGACTGGGAATTAAACCTGAGACCACTGAGCAACACTGGCCAGTGCAGAAATTGAAACTTTAAACAGGGGAATCAATGTAAAGAATTTGCAGAGAAAGGAGACCATAGCATTGACATGGTCTTGAAGAGAAGGCTGAGTGGCAGAAATGAGTAGATAAGGTCGAACAGAATTAGGAAAGCCAGGTAAAACCATTGCAGCTTTGTAAAGGGGTCTGCGGTAAGGGCGGTGATTTTTAACAATCCTGGGAAGCTATTATATTTAAAGTTTTATCTTTCCTTGTTACTCAAAACCATTTACACAGTTCAGTTTACTGTGTGATGTGTTTTGCATTGACATTTCTACCCCATTTTGAGACATTTAAGCCATCTCATTACTGTAATATTATCATAATATCTAATATAACCTGTTTTCAATAACTTTTATTAGGGTTTGATGAAGTTTATTCAAAGAGCTCTTCTCTACACAGGTTAAATGTTTAGATTTGCATTTCAATTTCTATTCTCTGACAATAAATCATTTAATTCTCTTGAATATTTTCAGAGTAGACAAAAAAGCTAATGACATTTTTCTGGAAGAGCAAACTAATCAGCTCTCTATTAAAAAGAATAACTTAGTGTTAATCAAAATTAGGTGTTCCTTTGAGAAGAAAAAACATAAGAGAAATTCTATTTGAATTAGTTGTCATTAGTAAATCATCAAAAATTGTCATCAAAACACACACACACACACACACACACTTATGAAAAGAAAATAGAAAAGGGTAAGGAAAGCATAGCAAGCTCAATTTTTGAAAATATAAAATTTTCCCCAAAGTATAAAACTAAGCGATATAAAGAATTTGGTATCAATATTAGGGTGAGAGTGCCTGATGAGAGAATGGAGCCTTGTTAAGGAGTTTTGCTGAAGAGGTGACATTTGAACCTAGGTCTGAGGAATGACCAAGTGAAGAGGAGAGAATGAGTTCCTCTCATGATAGTAGCATATGCCAGATATTCATACTAACTTTTAAAAAAGTTTTTGTTTATTGATTTTTAGAGAGAGAAGAAAGAAGGGAGAGAGAGAGACACATCAACTTAATGTTCCACCTATCTATGCCTTCATTGGTTGCTTCTTGTATGTGCCCTGTCGGGATCGAACCTGCAACTTTGGCATATCAGGATCATACTCTAACTGAGCTTCCTGGCTAGGGCTCTTATTAGCTTCTTTCATATGATATCAATATTAGATATTGAAACACAGCTGTCCAGAATATAACCGGACACTTTGGTTCTAAGTTATAATAAAGACCCAGTATAAAAGTATAAATGAAAGCTAAGTCATGAAATAGATTTCTTTCATATAAGACAACTGTACTATATGGTTTACAATTGGGGAAAAATGCTCACAGGTTTTAGCCATGTGGAATTCTTTAAAGACCTCACAAATTACTACACTTTGCCAGGAATTGTGCTAGGCTTTAGAGATTCAAAGAAATATAAGATAATGCTCCCACGTTCTGAGATTTCATAATCAAACCAAAAATCCGTAAGAGCAATGAGAAAAAATATCATATAACTATGCCGAGAGTCAAACTCATTAGCTTATTTAAGTGCTTGAATAACTTGAAGGTGGAAGCAATTACTTTTTCCTTTACTCCTTACTGAATTGTTTGGCTCTCCCTAAAGGCCCAATAAAATAGGAATAAATTATATGAGTAAACAATCAAATAGCCCTGTGTCACAAACATAAGAATATATTGTTATTGCTGTATAATTGTATAAGTGAATGTAAATTTAGCTATGTTTAACTATGCTCTGTTACTGGCCCAACAACAAAACAAAGAGAGAGCAGGCTGCCTTTTAATTCGAAGTAAATATTCTTAGTTGTAAATATCCTCTGAAAATCATTTCTCTCTCTCTCTCTCTCTCTCTCTCTCTCTCTCTCTCTCTCTCTCTCTCTCTCTCTCTCTCTCTCTCTCTCTCTCTCCATAATATTTAATGGCAACACATCATCAAAGAAGCCTTTCAAGGCAGAACTGGGAAATTAAGACCCAGGATTTGTTCTCAGGTTCTGCTGATGTCTCACTGAGTTTTCATGAGAGATTCCTCATGTGCTAGTGCCAAGAACAAGAAAATGCATTCTGTACTACTATGCACAGCAATGAGACTTCTCGGGGAACTAATATTTCAATGACTTCCAAATAATAAGTGAATATTAAAAATCCATTGAATGCAAAATAACACTAGACAGTTGTTATTAAAAACCTAAAGGTCAAAATTATTTTCAAGTTATTCTGGCATACTTTTGTTCTCTAACAATTACTATGTGTGCAGAGTTGAGCCTTCTGACATAATTATTCAGATATAATCTCTAAGAAATCTCCCATATACAAAAAAGGCTTTGGTGCTTTTCATTTCAAAATCCACACTCATGCATAACAAAGAACATGCTCCTCCTCTGAGAAGGTTTTGTCTCGAATGGGTAAGGAGAAAAAACACCAGAGTGGAGATAGTTAATAATTGATAGTGGAACTAGAGTCTTAATGAAATTTCCATCTTCCTGAAACATGAACTCTGTTTAGTACTTTGTATTATTACCTAACACTGATTGTGTAGTTACCTGCCATAGCCTAGCTGAAGCTTCAATTAGCAATATAAAATATCCGTGTTGGACATTTTTTTCAAGTACTATTCTCTCTCTGTTTATCTCAAATAAAACCATATAGGCAGTGGTGAAGAGAAAACTATCATGCTGGAAACATGTGTTCTTGCTCAACACATTTAACTTAAATAGTTGCTTGTTTTTCAGTTTCAGAAACCAATACTATTAATGGTAATATCTCATTGAAACAGATTATGTATTTTTGGGATGTTCTGTGGAGTCATCTAAACTTCAAACCATTACCTTGACAGTGATTAAATTACACTTTTATTAAAAAAAATTTAAAGATGATCATTTGCAGAATATCTGTAATATTTGGAAAGAATCCTCAAATATTAGGTCCATTCCCAATTTTGTTATTGTTGTTAATCCTCACCTGGGGATATTTTTCCATTGATTTTTAAAGAGACTGGAAGAGAGGCAGAGAGACAAAGAAAGAGAAACATCAATGTAAGAGAGACACATTAATTGGTTGCCTCCTGCACGTGCCCTGACCAGAGCCAGGGATTGAGCCCACAACCAACCAGAATCAAACCCAGGACCATTCAGTCCACAGGGCGACATGCTATCCACTGAGCCAAATGGGCTAGGGCCCATTCCAACAAAGAGCCCTAGCCAGGAAACTCAGCTAGAGTATGATCCTAATATGCCAAAGTTGCAGGTTCGATCCCGACAGGGCGCATACAAGAATCAAATCTGAAAATACTCAAGCCCAGAAAGAAATGAACTTCAATTGCCTAATGTTCTAGAATCAAAGATGATAAAAATGAGCAGTATCCTTAGAAGCCCATCATCTCAATGAAGCAACAACCTAACATGAGAGACAAGTAAGCATCTGGTATCTGCTGGCATTCTTCCAAGAACAGGGAACTACAAACTGCTCCCAAACCGTACATGCCATTTTTGAACAATGCTACTTGTAACTTTTATATATTGGTTCATATTCTGCCCTCTTTGTCTCACACATTCTTTCTCTCTTCCACACTGTCTTTCACTTCTGAAACACTCACAACCCTTTGGAAATCTCTCCTGCCCATTCTTAACAGTTCCCCCAGGCCTCATAAGAACTTTCCTTCAAATTTTAAATCTTCCATTGAGTCTTTCTCTAAGGATTTTATTCCATCGATTTCCCTTCAAAAATATGATATCAAGAATAAAGACTATAATAGTTCGATTTTTATCTTATTGGACACAGTAGAGTTCATTATACAATTCATGTAACTGTGAAAATATAAATTTCACAATTACATGAATTGTATAATGTACCAAATTATGATTTTTAAAAATTATATATTATCTTACGTTAGCATTATGTTATTTGTAGCATTTCTTTAAAGATGACCTTAGATACTCTAAAGTCTGATTATTAATAATAGTGTCCCCATTATAAGCACATTTTATAAAATTATTTTATTATATTTTTATGGGGACTTGGGGTATTTGCAATGAGCTAGAAAGAATTAATTTAGAAGCAGTAGCCAATTAAGGACTTTAAGGATTGTAGTACTTTAATATAATTGAAATCATTCTATAGCAATGGATAAAGTAGTAATTATGCAATTTCCTCAGCCCAGAAGAACAGAACCTTTGTAAGGGCCAAATTGTTGAAGCTGCCTTCCTAATATGTAGGTCAGACTTGAGCTGGAGGCATCTTGAAGCATGTTAAGCATTCATTAACATTATGTGAAAACACTGCTACTGTAAGGAAACAGTGCATTTCCAAAGAAGATGCCAATATTTCTGAACATATTATTTACAAATGAGTACTGTTTCCTCATCAATAAATTGTTAATGCAAATAAATAATATTAACTGAGTGCTTAATTTGTGGTAGTCACCATGCTCAATCTTCTTCTATGTATTATCTCTTCTATTTCTTAAAATGTTTTGAATTCTATAATACTATTAAATCCATTTTACAGTTGAGGAAAAATAAAGTTGATAGAAAATAATTTGCTAATGATCATAATTCTAGTTGGCAGCAAAGATAGCACTTGAACTAGGTATGTCTGACACCAAAACACAACTGTTCTGCATGAAAACACTAGGATGGCAGTTTTTCGAGTTATTAAAATATTTCAAAGGAACAAATTCCATTAACTTAGAGGTTTCTCTTAGTAATAGCTAGGGCTATTACTAGTTTTCAAGTTTTAATTGTATAAATATTTTTCTCTCTCATTGTACTCCATAAAGCACTTTTTAATTCTCAAACTATAAGCATTCTTTCATTTGAAATTTCCCCAAATGCCCAGAATTTGACCACTATATTTTGCCTTGTTAAATTGTTTCAGCAAAACAGTAAATGCATATTGAAACTCCAGCCTCCTGGTTACTCTCCATTTCACAAGACTAGCAAGAAAACACTTGCATGATGTTGTGGATTTTAAGTGAAGCCAGTGACACTGAGCCCTAAGGCACATCTGTGACTTCCAACAAACACATGTAGCTGGTGTGGGTGTTTCTGTTGCCATGTCCCTGGGAGTTACCGAAGTGTGACACAAATGAAAGAAGCATCCTGGCAGTAGAAATTACCCTGCCCATATAATTCAAATATTGAAAACAACACACCCCTTTGAGAGCCCACATGTATGTTATGCCTTTTCTTGAGAAAGCACTGTAGATAGCTAAGGTGGAAATCTTTCAGTTAATCACATAATTCAAAAATGTATGTTGTATGCCTACTGCACATGAGTCATTTCAAGGGTCATGATGGATACAGAGACAAGATTCCAAGACAAACTTAACCATATGGGCCTTACAATCAATTTGTTTACAAAAAAAAAAATGCATGTGCAAATGAAAATTAAATGGCATAAAATCAAATGACAAGATAATAATGCAAAAGGTACTGTGTTCTAACTCAATGCCTTACATATAGGGGATAGTCAATACAAATTGGTTGTTATGATTAATATACTAGTTGAGTTGTGCACACCAATGAGTGCTTTTAGAGTCTAGCCAGGGATCATTACTGGGGAGTATTCAGGAAACTTGAACAGGTGTGTGGAGGTAAGGATCAGTAGGGCTTGAGATAGTGAATTTAATCAAGGCACCCTCTCTATTTAATACCTACCTATTGAAACTTATTAGGTTGAGGAGTCTTTAGTTTCACTTGAAAGATATACTCTGAGTGGCCACATCATTGTGCTTCTTATGAGCAAATAAAAGAAAATAACTGCTTGGGCTTCATTGAAACTGAAATGGTTAAAAAATATGTATAAGGTGTTCCAATTATTAAACTGATTTAGATGTTCCAGACTCTGATATTTTTCTCTGTCATATTTTAAAATGATGCTTTATTATTCTGAAATAATTATAAGAAATGAAGTTATAAGAAATAATACAAAGAGATCCCATGTACCCTTTACCTAATTTCCCCCAGTGGTAACACCTTGCAAAAATGCAATAAAGCAACCAGGATATTATCATGGATAGAATTAAGATAGGAAACATTTCTATCAAAGGATCTCTTAGGTTGCCTTTGTGATCACTGCTACTTCCCTCCTGTCCCAATGTCCTGCTTAATCTCTGGCAACCCCTAATCTGTTCTCTAGTTCTATAATTCTGTCATCTCAAAAATGTTATATATAAATAGAGCAAAATAATACAGTATTTATCCTTCTTTTCCTCACTCAGCATAATTCCCTGGACATTTATCCAGGTTTTATCATGCATGGGTAGTTGCTTTTATTGCTGACTAGTATTCCATGGCACGGATGTATCAGAGTTTGTTCAATCATTCATCTACTGAAGGACATCTGTGTTATTTCTAGGATTTGGCTTTTATAAATAAAGCTACTATAAAAATTCATGTACAGGTTTTGTGTGAACATAAGTTTTCATTTCTCTGTGATAAATTCCCAGGAATACAATCGCTTTATTAGATGGCAGGAACATGTTTATGTTGTAAGAAAGTGCCAAACTGTTTTAGCGAGTGGCTTTACCATTATACATTCTCATGGGCAATGAATGAGTGATCCAGTTCCTCTACACCCTCATGAGCATTTGGTTTTGTCAGTATTGTTTATTTCAGTATTTTGATAGCTGTATAGTGATATTTTATTGTGGTTTTAACTTTCCTTTCTCTAATTGTCAATAAGATTGACATGTTTTATATGATTATTTGCCATAAGTATATTCTCTCAAGTGGAGTGTCTGTTTATGTTCTTGTTATTTTCTAATTGAGTTGTTTATTTCTCTATTGCTGATCTTCTTGAGTTATATAGTATGCCATAGACTAGTCCTTTGTTGGTTATGTGTTGGTATGTGTAAATGTTTTCTCCCACTCTGTAGCTTGTCTTTTTACCAAAGTTTTTTAGTTTTAATGAAGTCCAAGTTATCCATTTTTCCTTTGATGGGTCATGATTGTGATGTTAAGTCTAGATCTTAAGGATATTATCCTATTTTAAAAAAGTGTAGCCTTATATTTTACATTTAAACTTGTAATACATTTCAAATTAATTTTCATACAAGGCGCGAGGTTCAGGTCAATATTTTTTGTTTGTTTGGTTGGTTAGTTTTCTGCCTATGGATGGGATGCCCAATTACTCCAGCTCCGTTTGTTGAAAACGTTACCTTTCCTCCACTGAATTGCTTCTGCATCTGTGTAAAAAATAACGAGGGGGTTGCTCGGCTGGTGTTGCTCAGTGGTTGAGCATAGACCCATGGACCAGGAGGTCACTGGTTTGATTCCCAAGGCACATGCCCAGATTTAGATGTTTGGTGACATGTAATATCTCATATGTCTCTTCCACTAACGTAAGATAATAAAAGGAATAGTCTACAAAGCAGACACTTACTAGTACCTGGCAAGCTACAGAGGACTTAATCCCTCAACCCGCAAGCTCTGCTCAAGGAGATAAGAGGACCACCTTATATAAAGGAAGAATTGACTGGTGAAGAGAGAAGCCATAAATGTGAGATGTCTCCAAATAAAAACATAAGGATGGGATTCTTCCTAACCATATATGTGAAAAATGATACTATTGACTGTCAGAGACCAGAACAGAAGGCACAGAGGAAGTACATTTTAATGTAGGCAAAGTGATAGGGGTTGTGAGGAATAAAGAAGAATGTCTCAGCATTGAGTCCTCTTGATTGAGGTCCTAATTAATTACCTAAAACAAAACGGACCCTTCCTGTATGATTCTTAAAGTAAGAAGAATGAAAGAGAGAGGGGGGGAAAGGTAGCCAGGTGGTCCTAGATTAGGAGTAGGAATACTTTGTGGAAAGGTGGAGGGTTAAGAGTTAAATTGCAAGTGACAATGATAAGCTGTTACTCAGTAGTATGTGTCAGGCTGGCCTAGCAAAGCATAGTGCAAGACTTAGGACACTGGAGGAAAAGAGATTGAGTACCTCAAATAATTTGTAAGCTAATCCAGTGGGATTGTTTGGTTCCATTCATTTCAATTGATGTATTGCTTCTATTTATATGAAGAAAAACTACCTAAAAAGCAAACTGACTATAGTCAGTTTATTAAAAATTACACTGGGCGATGTGGCATACTGAATTTTAATGTTCAGCCATTTGTTTGGCATTAAAATAAATCATCCAGGCCTGGAAACAAGAGAGAAATGTTTATCTAGACAGTGAGAAAAAGAGAATGTGAGAAACCAGCCAAGCTTGATTTTGCATGGATTAGAAAGCATGAGGAGTGTCCAGCAACCAGCAGGAAGCAGCAATCAACAGGATACTGGCTCTTTGGTTGATAGCACTTGGCAACAGCTGTAATAAATGTCCTACAAACAGAATGATTCAGGTAAAAACTGGAAAACATTCAGTGAAAATCTTTCCTCAGAGGAAGATGAATGCTTTATATACATTTAATCAGTTCTTCATTTCTGTCCTTGGCTAAGATTCTGACTTACCCCTTATTTGATAATGCTGATTTTAGGCTGTCTTCGGGAAATAATGTTGCTTCATAAAATGCTCTCATTGTCAATTAGGAAAATGTGCTAGATAAATACTAGGAAACATAAATTTGGAAAGGAGACATTTTATGCATGGATTCTAAAATACCTAAAATCAAAGTAGGTGCAAAAAGGAAGCTCTAATTAAATGGACATGGCTCTTCCAGCAAGGTGAAGTGACTTTTTGTTGTATTTTTTAAAGTGAAAAAAAAATTATTCTCATTAATTGGAAGAAAAGAGAGAGCCCACATAAGAGGCATATTTGATAGCTTTTTATGGCAGCAAGATGTTTTCAAAAGCACTTTTAGCTTGTTGGTAAAAACTGATGGTTTTCTCTCACATAGCAAGAGAACAACAGAGTTTTCCAGCAGCTGCTCAAAAGTGAGAAACTTCAAATGCATAAAGCAATAAAGAATCAGACAGTTTTGCTGAAAGTTTTATCAGTGGTTATTTTGTAGAAAATGAAATGAGGGGAATTCTGGGTCAAGATTTTCTATTTTTCACTAGGTAACAAAGACAAAGATGTAAATAGATCACTTTTGACAACGTTATTATCTAAAAAGAATTAGTAGAAATTGTGACTAAAATGGCAAGGCAGCATTTCTGAGCCTGTGTAGGTGACTGTGAAATCAACACTAGGATTTGCAAAACTTTAAGGTCAAAATAAGGATTAAACTCATTGAATGTTAGGGCAACAGATAATTCAGAGCACCCCAGATCAAGTTGGAATAGGCAATGATTATACATCTGTACAGGGAATGAGACCATAAAATGTATAGTATTTCCTTTTGGACCTATTATTATTATCCCCAAGAATGGTGATTCCATTGCATTTGTCTCCCACTATATTTTAAGAAACTTAAGGAAAGAGATTATGTCTTACCTATTTTTGTAAATTAAAGTCTAGCTGGTTTATTGGCACATAATGCATTTAAACATTCACTGAGAAAATTAAACTATAGAGTAACTCCAAAATATGACTTCTATGTCAGATGTATTAAATCAACATTGTTCAATAGAAATTTCTGTGATGGAAATTTTTGGCACTGCCCAATTTGATAGCTGATAGCCACATATATCTATTAAGCACTTGAAATATGGCCAATGCAACTAGGAACTTAATTATTAACTTTATTTTATTTTAAATAATTTAAATGTAAAGTTAAGTAGTCACATGTTGGACAGTGTGGTGCTACATTTTGCAAAAGAATAGAAGAAGCAGAAGGTATTGGATGTATAACCTGATTTTTAAAATACTACTTGACTATTATCTGTTCCCCATCTCAATTTATCATCTTTCATCAAGTAAGAAATCCAAAAGAAAAATAAAATAATCTCATATATCAGGTTAGATAAATTTGACCAGTTGTTTCCTTGTTGACTTATCCATCTCATCACCATTGACTATGTGTCTATGGCAGAACTCAATGGAAGACACTAAGCACACAGACCTGTTGATACCTTGGGTCAGTTAAGTACTTGCAGAGTATCTGGGTATGTTCCTTAAATCCCCTGAGTCTAGTCCCCTCATCAGTGAAATGAGAAGTATACCCATTGATGGGTTGTTGGGAGGATTAAAGACATTATTCTTAGTCCTTATTGCAATGCCTGATACATAAGAGATAGTAAATGCTATGACTTTTATTTTTCTTATCTTTTGTAAAAGAAAATAATTCATTCTTATTTAGTTAAATCTATCAGATTTTTCTTTGCTTTATGATTGTTGGTTTCCATTTTATGTAGGAAGTCTTCCCCTACTTTTCAACTTCATTTACATGATTATAAAATATTCTTCTCTATTTTTATCTAATATTTTGATATTTGTTGGCAAATTTTAAAACATCAAAAAACAAAAACAGGGAAGAAAAGACAAATTTATTTATTCCAGTCCAGGTTACTGGAGGACTTAAATCGAGTGCTGCACCGCATTCGCTGTTATTATCAGCACCAACAAGGGAAGAATGTGTCCTAATAGCAGCAGCTCTGCCGAAAGCTTGCCCATGGCTACTGTGAGGCTTCCCAGCAGTCCACATGTTCATCTTCTTCATTGTGTAGTTAATGAGGCCTTTCCCCTTGTAGCAAATGGCTCCTTAACTCTAAATTCATTTTGTGCAAAGAGGAAAGAATTTGATATACTGATCATTCCTCATTGAAGCCATGACTTAAATCCTATCTCAGTATTTATCCTTATTTTCTGATTTAAAATAGAAAAAAAAGGGGGGGTAAGGGGAGAGGCAATAGAAATTACACTGTAGGATATAAAGACTTTAAATTCTAGTCAGAGTTAAATCTATTTTAAAGGTCAACTGATGGTTTGAAGGAAATAAGGACATGGAGTCCGATGGAGACATATGCGAGTTGTCTCATTGTTGGTTTCAATAATGCAGGATAACAATTCTCAACAACATTGGAGTCCACACTTGTTAGGTATGTTGTGTTGGACATGGGTAGGTAGAAGTCCAATGAAATGGGTTCTCTCCATGCCCCCATGAGAAAGAAAGAAGGCTCCTGGTTTGATGGAAAAAGCAGCTCTGTTCCCAGGTGGTGTCTGCAGCTCACAGCTGAAGTTAGCAGTGGAATGGAGTGGAGAACTTGGGAGATACAGGCACAGTCAGAGGCAGGTCATGTGACTTTATCTCCGCACTCTGGTAGTTCCATATTGGGTTTGCCTTGTGCTTCAGTTCTTTCCATAGCCTGTCCAGCTCCTTCTTCTGCTGCTCTTCCTCCTGCTGCCTGGCCTCCTCCAACTGCTGGCCTCTCTGGTCTTCTACCACAGACATTTTCTCCTCCTGCTCTTGCAGCTCCTTGGCTCTCAAGACCAGCTAAAAAGGTTCTGGAACTAGAGAACCAAAAAGTTCCTCAGCAATGGACTTTTTCTCTTTCTTGGGAGAAAAGGGCTGCTCCTGGAAGATAATGATGCGTGAACAAGTCTTGAAGCAAGTTGCTTCTTCCTGCTCTCCAGTTCTTCTTCCAGCTGGTGCTTCCAAGTCTGTGCCTTCACAGCACCTCTTTGGTCTGTCTCCTAGCAGAAAAGCTCAATCAGGGTTTCCCTCTTCATGTTCTTCTCTGGCAGGTTAATGTGTTTAAATGAGGCTAAGGAAGTGCCTTGAACTCGGGAACTTTCCCTTTCTGCAGTTCTTTTATTTTCTTCTCCTTCCATAACTGACGTTCTTTGTCTGGAGACTCAGAAGAGAAAGGGCATATTTCCACAGTTTTTGCCTCTGGGATATTGGGCTTAAAAGGCTCCCCAAAATGTGATACTGGTTGAGCTCTTATCACTACCAGCTCCTCTTCCTCATGTTGGTGGGCATTCAGATTCTGTTCTTTAATGGAAAGGCCAGTGACTTGGGGGCAGTGATTGGAAATACATTGTTTTCAGGAACACCCACAGGATCTTCGAAGATCTTAGTCAGGCAAGGTTTGGAATGAAATTTAAAGTGTTCTTCTGACTTCTTCTTTGACTTAAAATCCTGGATTCTTTTCTTAATTTCCAAATCAAAGTCAGTAGGCTGAGGGTGTGGCTTCACAGGTGGTTTCTTGGACAAGATAGGCCCACCTTCAAGAATTCCGAGATCAAGTTCCCATGCTTTGAATTTATATTGTTGCAGTTTCTCAAGGTCCTCAGCCTTCTGATCTGCTGCACTTTTGCAGGTCACAGGAGTCAGTGGTCTCCTTGCAAGCTGTTTGGTTTGCAACACAGGAGTCTGTGGGTCTCTGGAAATCTTGGCCACAGCAGATTTGGGGGGGTAGCAAAGTGAGATCCTCCTTCTTGCTCCTCAAATGATATATATTAGAGGTTCATTTATAGAAGGATTTGACCTGCTGTGCAAAAGGCACATAGAAACGAACTGTTTCATCAAGAGTAATTTTCCTTCCTTGGGACAGGTTGAAAGACTATAATGGTGCATCCTTTGGTCACTTGGGCAGGAAATAGAGGGCGCTCTTACAATTCTGATGGAAAGTTCACTTTCTGAAATTATATATATTATATTGAGAGGAAGGAAGATGAAGAGAGAGATAAAAAAGTTCACTTCCTAATACACCGCCTTGTTCATAGGATGTTCTTTGATGCACTCTCTGTGCATAAGTGGAAGTCAGCTGATTGCTTACCTGGCTCACTGATTTCTTCACAGATTGCCCTGCTTTTGCAAGAGCAAGTTTCTTGAATTCTTCATTATTTTTTCTGCATCTCCATCACCTTCTATATTTTCATGTTCTTGCTCCTCAGTGCTTTTTAGAATTGTTTGCCTTACAGGTGATATACAAGGCACAGTATGTCTGTCCTTGGCTCTCTCTGGGGAAGACTCATTCTTTCCAAAAGTATTTTGATGAGCACTACTATCTTCCTCTTCTGGCTTCTTTTTATATTTAGAGACTTTCATTCTTCTGGAGGTGGAATTTCACTGATGATTATTGTAATTACACATTTTTACATGGCATAGGCATAGCATTCATTTTTACATGGTGTTTTCCTTTGTGTGCCAAATCCTTCTCAGCAGAGAGTCTAACATATCATCTCTGAGGCTGGGTTGGAGTATTTCTTGAGATGGTTCTCTTGACCTCCAGGGAAGGACAAGCATTTGGAGAAATTGACTGTTGTATCAGATTTCCTTTTTCAGACTCTTTGTAATAAGTGTTGTCAATTGGTCTCAAAGGTGTGACAATAGCTTTCTGAGGATTTGCCTTTCTCAAAGGAGATTTGTCCTGAAAAAGCCCTGCCCTGTTTTCCCCAGGAAACTTATTCTCCAACTAGGCCTCCTCTTCAAAACAAGAATCTATCTTTGGGGGATCTTCCTCATCGCTCAAAGATGTAAAACTGATGAAGTCCATGGGAGCATCATCGAAATAAGAAGCTTTAACTTGTGACATTGTCCCTACCTGTGGTTTAATCTGCTAGTCCAATAAAAGTTTCAATATACTTTCACCTCTCTTCTGAAATCTAGAAGTCTAGCATGTACTTCTTATCAAGAACTTCTCAGCTGCAACAGCGGAGAGCCCATAGAACTGCAATGGGATTCAGTCAGTGCTGTTGAAAATTTGAACCCAGGCTCTCCAGTCCTAATATTTTGATTTTTAATCCATATAAAATCTGATAGCATAGAGCACTATAGATGATCTAATTTTATTTCATTTTAAATGATTAACTGATTGTCACAACACTATTTCTTGAATACTCTATCCTTTCCAAAAAGATTTCAATGCCATTTATTCAAGCTAATTAATATTTATTCAGATGTATTTTTCTGGAGCCTATAGTATTGAGATTTTGATTGGAATTGCTTTAAATTTATAGATTAATTTGAGAAGAAAATGACTTTCTAAATCAACTGAGTATTTAAATCTGAAGGTGATATATTTCTCTAATTATTGAGTTATTTATAGCATTGCACATTCAATAAGCTTGGAATTTTCTTCAGGTAGTCATCATGCATTCCTTTTTCAATTTATTCTCAATAATTTGTTTTTGTTATTGTTGGTATACAAATTATATTATTTTTGCCATTACATCTTCTAATTGGTGTTTCTGCTTTATAAAAAATCCATTGAGCTTGGGGAACTTACTATCTTGCTGAATAATTTTATTACTCCCATTAATTTTCACTTGATTTACATGAATTTTCCTCTTAGATCATCTTATCAACTACAAGTCAGAGGGGTTTCTGGAAATAGCTTGTTGCCCTAAAAGCTATAAAAGATCCCCCCACCATGTGAGCTCTCTCTTTACCCACCATTAGTAAGAGTAATTTTATTTTTCACTTTAAAAAGTACAACAGAAACTCACTTCACTTTTGCTGGAAGAGCCATGCCCATTTTAAGAGCTTCCTTTTTTCTCCTACTTTGATTTCTGGTATTTTAGAATCTGTACACAAAATGTCTTCTTTCCAAATGGATTTTTATAGTATTTATTTAATACATATTCCCATTGTATCCATGAATTAGTGAAAGTGTAATCATGCGGAACACTCGCCAGAGCTCTTGCATGAGGGTATTTTTCTTATGCAGCAGCCCATTGGTGAGACAGGCAAGTCATCTAATATTTGAAAGCCTGAAGGAATATGTGTGTACACATGCATGTATCTTGATTTTATATATCACTAATTCATCATTATTTTCATGCAATTTGGTGCTTTCAGTAAAAACTATGACATTATACATATGAGACTTCCTTAAATTGCATGGTCAATAAATTAGTCCTTCTTTTGATTAACAATTTCTGAATATCCAGTATGAACAAGTCACTACTACACTTTGAGACTGCAAAGGAAAAATGCTATAGTTTCTACTCTCAAAGAATTTACTCACTATAAAAATTCCATGTGACTCTATCCTGGCAATCAATGAAGTGACAGATGTCATGGCCAGATTATCCCTTAGTCCAAGCCAACCACTCAGCCACCACAAGTTCCTTAGTAGTTCCAAATCCAAGACATTAAAATGTTATTATACAATGAAATATCAAAACCACTGGTAGTCTCATATCCTTCGAGTTTTACTTTATTAAAAAAATATTTAGCTACAAATTTCAAATCATTTCTATAGACTATGTAGTATGTAGTACATAGTCTCCTCTCTCACTTCACCCACCACTCAGTCTATATCTTTTTATTTTAGCTCCTACCTCTACCTTTCATGATAAATTATTTTCTTTTGTAAACTATTCAATGTAAACTATTTAATGTAATTCCCAATATTGTAGCTCTTTCTTCTACTATCCTCATGTATAACAGAGTACTAGAAAGTTAAACAACAAAACCCTCTGGGGTGGAGTAGAGGTTGAATATTCTGGCTACCCAATTCTACTTTTTAAATCATGTAATAGCTATAAAACACTTTTTTCCCTTTGAAAAGAAATCTTGCTGCCTGGGGCCTGATTCTACCTAAAGCAGCTGTACCTCTAAAAGTCTTCACTCCTCACCAGTCCTTCACCCGCTACTAGCTTCTACTTGCCTAAAGTGGGAAAATAATAACAGGCAACATTTGTTGAATACTTATCATGTGCCAGCTAAAAATCCAAATGCTTTGTCTACATTTACTAATTTAATCTTTACAACACTGCTATGAGGCATCACTTTTTTTTTCTTTTATAGATGAGGAAATAAAGGCCCCACGGGGTTAAGTAAATTGTCCAAGGCATTTGACTAGTACAGAACAAAGCCAGGATTTGTACTCAGGGAAGTAAACTTAACAGTTACACATTTAAACACCAGGCCACTTAAAATAATCTGTAACTTGCTTTGGTATAATGAAATGAATCATTATGCAACTCACAATAAAATTAGAGAAGTTTAGGAGAAAAGCTTTAAAAATTGGTAAAAGAGCCCAGCTGGCATGGCTCAGTGGTTGAGCATGGACCTATGAACCAGGAAGGTCATGGTTCAATTCCCAATCAGGGCACATGTCTGGGTTATGGGCTCAATCCCCACTGTGGGGCAGCCGATCAATGATTCTCTCTCATCATTGATGTTTCTATCTCTCTATTCCACTTCCTTCTTCTCTGAAATCAATAAAAATATATATATTTTTTCAAATTGATAAGAGAGATGGTAAGGTTATCATGTAGGGAGTTACCAAAGAAGATTAAAATTTCTTTTTTCTGGGAAGATGTTTATGATAGTAGTCCATAAAAATAATGAAAGATATAGTTAAAATAAACAAATACTTGTCTACTTAATTTTGGAATATCAGAACTTAAAGAGGGCTTTGGAAATTTTGAGAGGTGACAATGTATAAATAAAAGGAGGGCACTGCATTGTAGCAAATGATAGCAAACAAGGTTTTACACTATGCATTTATATAAAGGTGATAACTTCCCACTTTTCAAATGAAGAACAGATCTGTATGGAATAGAGAATGAAATCTTCATTTCTCTGATCCTACAGTCCTTACTCCTAATCCTGTTCTCCTGACTCTCATAGACTCCTGAAATTACTGGGTCAAAGATAATGTTATTACCATCTACATAGTATAAACTTGATGCATTCACCTTCAAAGAATTTATAAATTTTAGTTCATTTATCACAGCCTCATAAGGTACTACTATCTCTATTTTACAGTAAAATGAGGTACAAGGAGATTATATAATTAGCTCATGTTATGACTGATTCATAGAGCTGGGCTTCAAACCCTAGTAGTCTAGCTCCAGAATCCAGGTTCCTAACCTCTACACTAATGAGTATTTTTCAGTGTGTGTTCACAGTATTAATAAGCCATACATAAAAAGCAGTTCTGTAGTCAAACCAGTTTATTTTTGTCAACACATCAAATCCTTTAATAAGAAAATGTATAATATAAAGCTTACTCTGTAAATTATCATCAAGGTTAAACGACATAATATTGCTACCACTCAACAATTTTAGATTTATAAAAATGGAAAGAAGAGACAGGTTATGGTATGCAGTATCTCTAAGCGAATTATTGAATGACATATAAACGTTTTAGAAGATCTTAATGTAGTAACTTGTAAGTAATTGAAAATACTTCTGAAAAAAATTGGAGATATGGGAAGACATCTTGAACCTTTCTAGGATAACATTATGGAAAATCACTATGCCCTAGTACCAATAACCCCTCATCAAATACAAAATACAGAACTAGGTAATCCATTAGTTTGTTTTACAACTTGCCTTACCAAAATCTTTATTTAACCTTATTATATATCCCACCCATCTCAGCCATAAATAATTCATATATTTCTCCTTAAAGACATTCGTTTACTTGCTCTCCCATTTTTGGACTAGTGTTTTTCACTAATGATTAGGATAACAGGATTAAAATGCAAAAATACTCTTCTTATACATCTTTGTTTTACAGAATAGAATCTACAGAACAATAACAAAAATCTATGAAACAAAATGTATTTGAGTCAAAGCCAAGACTCAAAGCACAATTTATATGCCAGTCCTCTTTGTTTATGAACCACATACCTGATAGCTTTTGATTTTCTGGGCATCTGTAATTAGGACTTTTTTTCTTAGATCCACAGCCAGGCTTTATGATCAACTACAACTGGCTCTTAGTGGAACATACACAAATATAAATTGGAGAATTTACTATTGCAGTCCAGAAGTGTAGATATTAAGAGACAAAATCTCAGACCTAGATGAAAACACAAAGATCAATCTCATTTTTCACCCCATTTCCAATAAGGAATGAAATTGAAACCAAAGGACGTACTAAAGCTTCTTTTGACACACAGTTATTTAATGTAATTATCCTGTGTTAAGAATAAACTAATTTAACTTCATTTGACAGCTGCCAGACTTAAAAGACTATTTGATGACACTTACTATTGATTTGCAATAAAAGAATTCCAATGTAGCTGTTTTAGACCCAAAGAAACCATCCTGTTCTGTACATCCCATTGTGATCTGGTGGCCAGTATCCTTTCCTTTTCCCTCACTGGCTCACGAAACCGGAGCCTGAATATCATCACGTGACATGACAGGATGGTACTGACCCACTTTTTCTTTATATTTTTTAATTTAAAATGTTTAATGTTGATACTATTGCAGATGTCCCTCATTCCATCCCCTTTGCTCACCTCCACCTACCCTTGCCTTCCCCGCCCTTGGCCTTCACCCCACTATTGGCCCTGTCTATGGGTTATGCATTTATGTCATTTAGGTAATCCCTTCACCTTCTTTATCCAGTCACCCCTCCTCTCTCCCCTCTGGCACCTGCCAGTCTGTTCCAGGTATTTATGTTTCTGGTTCCATTTTGTTGACCCAATTTTGACACCCCTCCCCCACCCTGTGGTGTGTTTTATGAAGGCAGAGCTGATCGCTCATCAGCATGGCAGTACTCCTATGAGCAGCTGACACAGGAATATTGTATATCTGACAATTATGCATAGGAATGGCAGTTAATTTATTTAGCAGTTTAATTTAAGCTTCTCTGCAGTTTCTAAAAGTAAGTTGGAGAATGAATAGAACAGAATGTTCTCATTTTGCAGAAATAGAATAGCAAAGTATAAACGAAGAGAGAGATTAGACTGAATATTATTTTAAGAGATTCATATGAGAAGTTGCAAGAGGAAAATACCCTATAATAGCAATTTTATCTTTTGGTATTTTGGTGACTCCTCTAATAAAAGAGATATTTGTGCTATGCATGTAATTAATGATGCAGAGAATAATACAAAATGATTAATGAACGCAACTAAATGATCTCTATTGGATTAAAATAAAAGTTAATGCCTACTTTAACTGAACAACTGCTTATGAAAAATATCTGCCTCTGGATAAATTTAACCAGCTGATAATATTTAATATTTTGTTTTTCTATATACTAGTATGTAAACACCAACACAGGATAAGTACTGAATATGTACTTATTAAATTTATTTGAAGTCTGCAAATTAAATATATATGTAGATAGTAATTATGTGTGGTTTTACACAGTCACATAGTTAATAGTGTGTAATCAGTTATAAAAATAAATGTATTAAGCACAAATTATTTTCAAATTTCCTAATACTTATATATAGGGTATTACACCTGTAAAAAGGTTCCAGTCTCTCCCGCCACTTTAAACACACAGTGAGATAAGTTCATGAATTCCTAAGTGTGACAGAGCAAAGGAGCATTGTCAGTTGAGAGAGATGTCTGTGTCCTCCTGGTGCTCATTAGATACAAGGTTATTGCCAGCAGGAGCACACAATTAGGGTCTTCCATGCCATGCATCACCCTCACATGTACTCTGACTTTAATGATGCTCTTACCCAGGATTTGAAGCAGAGGATAAAACAAGAAATCACAAAATAGAATTGTAGCTTTGCCTCTACAGAAGCTACAAGGTTAAAAATTATCGATATCCTGTGGGAGTAACTAAAAAAAAAATATTTAAACCGAAAAATACACATACAAATATATGTAAAATGGAAGAAAGAATGAGATAAGTTCATTGATAGAGGCATTTGGAAGGCAGAGAAAGAGGTTTGAGTTATTTCTGTTTAGACTGACCATATGCCTCAATTGACTGGGGGCATTCCCAGTTTATGCCTTTTGTTCCAGCATAATATGCAGTTTGAATAATACATTGTACTGAGGCTCGGTATTAGAGATTTCTTGTTTATTACTGAGCAAAGGAATTAAGTGACAGAAGACTTGTGACAGGAAGATTAGTCTATGATTTCTTGGCATCCAGAGCAATAGAGGCAAGAAAAATTGTGAAAGTGTTGCCCATTTGTATATACATGAGTTGACTGTTACTTAGTAAATAGGACACAAATAATAAGGATCCATAGTTCTATCAGAGGTGTAATCAACAGAATTTTAAAATTATTTAAAATAAATCATGGTGGAAAAGGATCTCAAAATCAGACATAAGTTATAAGTCTAGACAAATTGAGAAATGTCATTGTCAGTAACAGGGATGAAATATTAGAAGAAAAATATTTCAAAGAATAACTAAGGAGCCCACTATCTAAAATACTTTTTTCGGGGTCAAAGGCAAGCCAAGAAAGTTGTTTTATCTTATAATAATCAACAAGGGTCTAAAGAAACAGGAAATATACATTTGAAATCATCAGCATATAGATGATTTTGCATGGATGTTAAAATTTTTGGACCAAGTTGACATTCAAACCACTAGAAGGGACCTTAGAGATCATAGAGTCCCACTTCTCCACTAATACCGTCTGACATGATATCCAATATCTCTCTATATATCTGTACATCTACCCCTCTGTCTATCTTAGAGAACACATAATGATGTAATGCAAGATCGGCTAACTATAAGCAGTGGATCTGGAGACTGACCATAGGTCTCCCAGGGCTTTGGACTCGGTGCTGCATTCTAATTTCGCTGCCTCCATACAACAAATTGTGGTAAAATGCCAAAAGCTTAAAGGTTGATAACTAGTAATACTTCTGTCCCTTTACAAGGGTATAAAGATAAATAAAAGTGTGAGACTAAATAATAACAATATCCGAGCTATATGCTGTGAAATAAGTTGTCTTAATTACTGTAAAGCATCTTCCAGGATGTGGAGATTAACTTTAAAGTCTTTAGTTGTCAGCAAATACAAAAGAGAAAAAAAGAATGATTTCCTCAATGATAAGAATACACATTGGCTTATCTATTAAAAGGATCCCTTTGGGGAAAGAACATAATTGTCTTTATTTAGTTCTGAGGCTGTGCTGTCTCAGAGGAAAGCATTAATAGATTAGCTGTCATGTGGCATTGATTTTGGAGGGTTTTCTAGAGGTAGACTAGGAGAAGGGATTTGGCTTTTTGGAAGAATTGTGTATCCTGGAGTAGGTCTAATTCTGCTTGCTGTTACTTTTTTGGGAGAATTATAAAAAAATAATAATTAACTCCCCTCAAAGAGCTTTTCAGTATTACCCTTGGTCTTTGGTCCTGACGGCCCATAGGATATACCCAGTTAAAGAAATTTTGATATTTTCTAATTTAGTCCTTATTTTCCTAGCAATCTTTTTTTTTTCAGACCTTCTTATTTGTTTGGAGAATATCTTAATAAACTGGAGTATGTTGTATTTATTAAGGTGGATAATTTTTAAGTAGCTTTTTACTTTCTATAGTTAGTAAATAAATAGCCCCATGTATCTCTTGACACACAATTATTAATGAAGAGTAGGTGAATGAATGGATAGATAGATGAGGTATACATTCAACAAAAGCTGGCTAAGATTATATCTTTAAGGACAGGGTCTTTCTTCACTTGCATCTTTGTATCCCTAAGAGTGCCTGGAAGAGAGATTTACCCATGATAGAATTTTAACAAATATTGCTGAAAGAATGAACCAAAACATGCATGAATGAATATGATAATGAGCCCTAACACCACTGCCTGGTCTCTTTTTTTTAATCTAGCTCTTCATGCTTTCCCATTAGCTAATCTATATAATAATGGAACTTAAAATCAGTTTGCTGTGCTGGACAGCTTTTCATACCTCCTTTAGTGCATATAGGAGAGAATCACTGACATTTATTAAGCTACATCAGTTAGTTTGAGAGAAGATTCAATTGATTCATCAATCCATTAGTATCTGCCATTATAAATTCATATTTTTATAGAACACAAGTAATGAAAAAAATACCAAAAACTTTTAAACCAAATGTGGCGGTTTATGAAAGATTAGAGTTTGAAAAATAAGATAGACTATTTTGTCTTCCCAAAGTAAAATTGGACATTATTTTGTTTTCAAAGCAGTATTTGACTTTTTTAAAATGAATGCTTTCTTTGTATATATATTTAAACTAAACTTTTATGTCAGCTCGTGTGTGTATCGGTGTATGTGTCCTCTAAAATTATCTTTAAGATGCGGATCTTATAAATAATTAGTTTATTTCACGACATTGTAGAATCTGTGTTCTACATTCAGTACTATGGATGTAGAGGAGGAAAAAGTTTTCCTTGACCCTCTGGGGCCCCTGCCTGGGTCTGAAAATTAGACCGACAAAGATAGCTTAACAGGAGACAAGCACACACTTTATTTACTTTAACTTTTATGTTACAGGGAGCCTTCATAAGGAAACAAAGACCAAAAGAAATGTTAAATCTGAGTATTTTAAAACTAGGCTTGAGGATGAGTGGAAAGATGTGATAAAGCAAAGGGACCGAGCTGTGTGGTAAATGGCAGGGAAGGGGGAGCAAAGAGAGGGAGGGGTTGTTCAAAGGCTGGTTCCTTCAGGGTCTCCTCTGTGTCCCTTGTCTTCAGAGGTAAAGATGCTCCTATCCTCGGGGTGTAGGGAGGGCATTTCTCACATGAGGGGTTAGACTTGCTTCAGTGGAAGGTCATAAAGTCCTTTCTGCATAAGTCATTTCTCAAATTCCTTCAGCTTGAAAGTTTCCATATACAAAGGTGTCAGATATTGGGGTAGTGTGTCCTGAACCATGTCAAGGATTAGAGACTAACTCTGGTTTGCTCTCTCCTAGTTATACTGCCTCCAAGAGCAGCTGAGCATTTCTCATTCACAAAATAAACGCCTGAGGCTAAATAATAGGAAAAGAGGTAGATAAAAATTTTGTAGCTGCAGTAATCTACAAATGCATCACCTTATAATAATTTTACTATTATTATGATATATTTACTTAGAAAAATACAATCAATCTTTTCTCTCTTTATTATCCTGCTAAATAGGATAAATTAATTATATACATCTCTTTACTAAAGCTAGATTTATCTAGGAATATTTTCATTCATTTATTCTTTTATTTTTTTCTTAAATGAAAAAACAAACATAAATGTTAAAAAGCTCCCCAAATTTTAGGTTTGTGATTATCAGAATTAAGAAGCTAAAATTATAGAATTGTTAAAAATATTCTAAATGGAATATTATTTTAATAAATGCAGATTTTTCTTCTTATTTATAAATTGGATTTTATAGTTACTTATACAGATTTTATTTAGTATTAATGCACATTAAATTTAAAAGTTTGTAATTTTTTGTATGTGAAGTAACCCATTTAACCCATTAGAAATGTTACACTAATATTAATTGTGAGGCAAGTATTCCCCAAACAATTTCTGTACATCTGATTTGTGACCAGTATTAAAGTGCTCTGAAGAATCCTAACTCCAGCTCTTTTTGCATTTTTCTCAGTCTTTCTCTTTATTCTGCTATCATCTGACTCAGTGGAACCTCTGTTGGAGACCTGTTGCTTTGGTTTTTCTAAATCCTTAAAGCCAAAGACATTAGTGTTTATTGCACTCTGTCTGGCTTTTCCAATCACACTGTTAACTGACTCGCTGACTCTCAATGCTCCCCAGCCTTAAACTCCACCTTCCCAGCACTGAACAGATATAGAGCCCAAGAAACACACTCACAGAAATAAAAAGAACACAAACATGCATAACCTGAAAGCCACCCTGCGGTAATAGGTGGGACAATTGAATTTTTCTCTTTAGAATGAATCCTTATATTTTAAAGCAGAAAGGTCAATGGCATTGTGTGAAAACAACAGAGTACTTTCTTTTTAAAAAAATTATAATTTTATTGATTTCACAGAAGAAGGGAGAGATAGAAAATAATAACATCAATGATGAGAAAGAAACGTTGATAAGCTGCCTCCTTGCTTGCCCCCTACTGGGGATTGAGCCAGAAACCCGGGCATGTGCCATAACCCAGAATCAAACCATAACCTCCTGGCTCATAAGTTCTCCTCCTGCTCAACCACTGAGCCAATCCAGCCAGGCTAGGGTACTTTTTCTAAGTAGAAATAAGTTTTCATTGTAATATAAATTGTACAAGTGCTTAGATCATTGTATATTTTCCCCATGTTAAAAAGAAACCTAGGGCATAGGTCAACTCTAAAGACTTACAGAATTTGATTACTGGACTACCTTTTCATTCTCACCCACACCAACCTCATGTAACAAAGTGAGATTGAGGCTGAATACAAATCTTCTATAAGAACAAAAAGGCCAGCAAAGTTGATGCTGTAGGAAGACTTGGAAGGAATTTAGACACCCTACAGTCTGATTTGCTCATTTTCCAAATCAGAAAACCAAGATCCCAGAGGTTTAAAGTGGTATTTTACCAAAACCATACAACTAGCTGGTGACACACATGAATAATAATCCAATTTTCTGAAATTCATTAATTATCTCCTCCACCAGAGCTGATTCATTAGTGTGATTATTTTTTCACTTAAAAGATTAAGCATTCCAAGTCTTGTCTTAAAGAATCTAGATGAGGAGGGCTATGCCATCCACTCCATATCAGCCTCCACATAGGTTGGCATATAAGGAACACAGGGTTTAATATATATGAGTTAGAATTAAATTGAGTGAAATTGAATTTCACTCTGTTATTCCCATGAGTTATAAACTGAACTTTGGAAATAAATATCAGTCAAATCTGGATTGGTAGGCCACGCTCATCATAGCCAGTGCACAATGAGAATCTTTAACATTTTTAAAGATTCCCTGATTTCCACTCTAGCGATGCTTTGGAATTGAAGGCAGTTTAGAAAACCGTAGTATTAGAAGATATTTCAGCAACTTTCCTATCTCTAATTTAGTATCTTCTAATTTAGTTTGAAGTAGGAAATCATTTTGTTAATTACTTCAAAACTAACTTATAATAAGCAATTTAGGAAAGAAGTTTCACTTTTTTTGGCTAGTATATTCAAAGTATTGGTCATTTGCACATTTTTGCATGTGCATTCATAATTATAATTGCATTATAAACATTCTCCCAGAGCTAAATTTTTTTGCTGATCACAATCTTAAAAAAAGACATATACTAACGCAATGAGATTTTAATAACCTCATTGTTTAAGTACTTTAACAAAAAATAAAATGACTCTAAATAACTACATTACAAGAGTGCTGGCATAAATGATAAATAATGATAATTAAATGTAAGATTGATAGATAATACTTGCTGTGTGTGCAGAGTGGTGATATGATTCTTACTGTAGGATTATGACTTTGCCTTGCTATCTAACACTTAAGAACATTAATAAATGTTTTAAGCCTCAGGAGAATCAAACAAAGAATGTAAAAGTTATCCTGACCTTGGAGGCAAACCCTCTATAGGTTTCAGCTGCTAAGTGAGTCCCTTGAGTGATTTATATTTAATGTCTTCTCTTTTATGTAAACAGTCAACAAAGAAAGGCAATTTCCTGTTTATTTACAATTAACATGTTTGTGTGCAATGTTTGAAGTGCCGAGTGAAAAAATTAAGCCCGAAAACTGGGCATGTGTCCTGACCTGGAATTGAACCAGGACCTCCTGGTTCATAGGTCAATGCTCAGTCACTGAGCCACACTGGCTGGGCATGTATTTTATAATACTAGTATATGAGATGTATTCTATAAATTGCTTTTTCCATTCATTATGTTTTTTTACTACTTGTCCACTTCGACACATTTACTTCATTCACATCGCTAAATATTATTAGATATATAAATATATTCCACAATGTACTTAGTTTATTTGTTTTTAGCATTTAGCTAGTTGCTTTTTGTTTTGTTTTGTTTATTTCGTTTTGTTATTAGAAGGAGTGGTACTGTGATTATTCTGATATATTTCTGCCTATGAATGTTTTTTAAGATCTTCTATAGAGCAAGTGCTACTCAAGGTGTGGTGTGGACTGGGTTAATCAATAAATTACTACAGTTTTATGATGAGGTAAATATAACCACCCAGAGTAAACATTTGAAAACTTTTATAGCAATTTGACATTGCTATATTATCCATACATTTTGCAAAATTATTGAACTGTAATGGATTACACATTTAATACGTGGTTATGTGTTCTTTGTTTGTTCTTTTTATTGCTTATGAAGTATTCCTTTAGTCTATATACCCTTGTATAGATTTGTGTTGTCATAAGTATTCATGATTTGCTTTCTAAGATATTGTCAATTCTTCTTCAGAATACTTGTGCCGATTTTTATTCACACTGGAAATGTGGGCCATCTTTGCTTCTTTGTGCTCTTTTACCCCTCTTTTTCTCTGCTTATTTTTAAAACTTTCTTTTTGCAGAGATATTATTCTGATTCAATTTTATTTCTCCTTTACTATAGAATTTAAACACTATTTCTGTTCTTCTAGTAATGACCTTTCAAAAATTTAACATGTGAACTTATCTACATACATTCGCTTTCCTCTTGCATGTCATTTTAACCAGTTTTGTGCCTCAGTTTCTTTTGAGCTTTTGTCTTACTTCTGGAATAAATTTAATCATAGTAACTAAAAAGTTTCATTGATTTATTATTTTTTATTTATTCACTGAATGTCTGTTGATAGCCAATCCTTTGTGTTGTTTTGACTAAAATACATATTCTTCCCTTGAATAAAATTCTATGCAGTAGCTTTTTCTCTTAGTACATGGAAGAATTATTCTACTGTCTTCTACCTTCTAACGGTGCTATTGGGAATTTGTAGTCACTCTAATTACAATACTTTGGAGAAAATCAGCCTTTTTTTCCAGGCAGCTTTTGAAATATTCTTATTGTGTTTTGTTTCCTGCAGTTTCACTAAGGCGTGATGTGTCTAGCTATGGATTTTTTTTTTGTTTACCTAATTGATATTTATTATCATCACTCAATGGTCCATGCTTTTCGATTCTAGAAAGTACAGGTATCTGTGGTATTACTTTCCTTCCTTTCTTTCATTATGTAGAATCCTTTAATCAGAAGCCCAATTACATACATGTTAAATCATTTCATTCAGTCCTCCAGGATTCTTGAGTTCCCTGACATATTTTTCATCTTGTGTCTCCGTGATAAATTCTGGGTAACTCAATACATTATATTTATTTTCTAGTTATCCCTTTAGCTGGTGTCTGGAGTAGTCTGATATTTAAGGTTTCCACTGGATTTTAAATTTTAACTATTCATTTTTCATTTATATAAATTCTTTATAAAATAGTGACTATCTTTCAACAAAATATTGTTTTTCCATGTTTCAATCCATTTTCTCCAAGCATCTTAAATATATGTATTTACATTCTATACTCAGTAACTAAATTATTTGGTGTTCTTGTGAATCTAATTTTAATTACATGCTTTTCAGATTCTTCCTCCTGTGTTTTGTAATTATGAACTTTGAGCTCATGTTTGGCAGTACTTTATCTCTGAGAAGTCTGAGAAGTTTCATTTCCTTCTGCCAGATGTCCTGATATAATACCAATCACTACCAATTACTTATGGTAATTTGCTATCTGGGGGTCTCTGAAACCACCTACAGAGTACAGTTTTGAACTTTAAACAATGTGAATGTAAGTCATTGATTACAGATTTTTCAAGAGAAAACTTTTTCTCACTCAAGCTCACGTCAAGATAGATGAGTTTATTTGTTTTTTAAATCCACTTTTCACCAATATCTAATCTTTCATGAATTCTTACTTTATCTGGTGCTCTCTGCATTAAGCTTGCATAGCCATTAATATACTCAGTTCTCTCGCCCAGTCAGTGTGGCTCAGTGCTTGAGCATCGACCTATGAACCAGGAGGTCATGGTTCGATTCCAGGTCAGTGCACATGCCCTAGTAGCAGGCTCAATCCCCAATGGGGGGCATGCAGGAGGCAGCTAATTGAAGATTCTCTCTCATCATTGATGTTTCTCTCTCTCTCTCTCTTTCTCTCCATTCCTCTCTGAAATCAATACAAATATATTTTTAAAAATACTCAGTCCTCTTCATCACCAAGATTGGAAAACCCTTCCAAAGCAGCCACAATGTCCACATCAGCTTCCCCTCTGGATTTTAGCATGCCCTTCACTATTGCTTCTGGTTATTTCCCTTCCTCTCCTGAAAGCTGAGTTCTGAGTCTAAAATGAACATTTTCTCTATGTTATCCAACATTTCTAGTTATTTTCTATTCATGGAGTTTTTCAAATTATGTAATATGTCATAACACTGAGTATGGAAGTGAAATTTTCTCTTTCCTATTAGCCACACTCTAAGTGCTCCTGAGTCCACAGCTCTGTTCCAAACACTCATTCTTCCTGTAGTGACTTTCTCCATTATTCTGAGTCCAAAGCATAAAGTAAGATTCAACTCAATTTCTGCCCCCCTTTCTGCAGCACTTTTTAAGATCTCACTGTGAAGTGAACCTCACAATATGGACAGGAGTCAGGTATCAGTGAAGCAATGCCATTATCTATATTCCTACTCAATGTTAAGTGTCTCAGGAGAGGAAATGTGTGCTACCCTTTCTCTATATCAATCTGGTACATTGTTGTGAAGTAAAATTTCATGTTTAACTCACATTCTTCTCAAATGAGCAAGAATTTATAACTCTTTTCTCTCCTATTACTAATGTTGTCTTTCCCCTAACCTCAAGCACATCTTAATCTTAGCTGAATGCCAAACATATTCAATTATTTTTTCAGATATGCTGCTTTCATTAGTCCCTTTAAATAGTGTTAACTCAAAAAAAAACCCCATCTTTTACTATCTCATATTTCTTAGCTCATTATCCCTTTCTCAGTTCCTTTGTAGAATGCATGGGAGTATTGAAGAGTAGAGTGTGTCTTACACAACCTTGTATCAAAGAGCAAAAGTCAAAGTGTAGAGGTGTGATGATATCTTGTTACTCATGTCATGGGACCAGCTCACTTGTCCACTTTGTGTAGCTCACCCTGTTGGCACCCTTAGATAATGAATAAGGCCTATGTGACTCAGGCTCTCGTCTCTTTCTGCTCTGGTTGGGGACCAATGCATCACTGCCACACCACAGTCAGCCCAGTGCCCATAGCAAGCTCAGTGGTGGACCCAGCTTTCAAATTTCCACCTATGCCAAGTACAATCGAAGATGATTTAAAAAAATGAAAAAGTTAAACCTCTGGCATTCAGGTTTCCTTTCTTATACTGTACCCTTAATTGATGAATGATTGTGCAGTTTCTTCTCAAGATCCCTTCAGAGAGTAGGATCTGAAGTCCTTCTTTACCTCCTTTATCTAACACACCTTTCCATTTTGACAAATATTATATTTTCACTGAACCTGGCTTTCAACCATATTGTCTTACAGCTCAGTCTCTCTCTCTCTCTCTCTCTCTCTCTCTCTCTCTCTCTCTCTCTCTCTCTCTCTCTCTTTCTCTCTCTCTCTCTCGCTCTCGCTCTTTCTCTCTCGCTCTCTCTCTCTGTGTGTATGTGTGTGTGTGCACATGAGTGATTAATACCTTCTACAACAAATTTTAATTCTTACCACATTCTCACTCTCTACTTCAAGGTAAGCAAAGTGAAGGTCTAGTACTCATAATATTAAACCAATTATTATGTCAATACTTTATCAGAGACAACATGAATGAAGATAAAATAACTAAATAACCAAGTCTTATGCCTATTCTCCTATTAAGTAGATTATAACTATATTGGGGAAAAATGGGAATAGGAAAGGAGAAGATATTAACCACATGTAAGTTAATAAAATTAGAGAATTCTCATTTTCAGAAATATACATATAAAACAATTCTCTTACTGCTTTTATTTTCCATCTCAATGGCAGAATAGCATTAGTATTTAGTGAATTGTGATGGTTTTCCTGAGTGATAGGCTTAGAGATACCAGCACTCCATAGAGGCAATGTTTCTTGAAAATGATGTGACCTGAGCAAAAATAACTCATTTAGCTACTCCCTTTAGGGGATCTCTTTGAGGCTATACCCTCCTGGCAGATTTGTCCCAGGCCCAGACCAGCGCCAATACAATTACAGCCCTACCCTAACCCTCCAGCTCATTTGAATCCTCCACACTTTGAGAATCACCATTAATGTCTGGCTCTCTTTCAGAAGCTGCTATTCCACTCCCCAGTTCTCCCCTCTCTTTCCTCTACTTTCTACCAAATCTCCATTCAAAGTAGAAGAAAGCTGCAAAAAGTTTGCCTTAACTTCATTTATGCACTCTTAGCACTTTCTCCCTTAACTAAATCATTTTGCCTCTGGGCCAAAATACCTAAAATACCTTCACAGTGAAATCCAAATATATATCAATGAAAAGGTTGAACTAAGTGATCTCTAAGGGCCCTTCTAGAGACAAGTTCTATGACTTCATGCAAAGACAACAATGTACAGAAAAATTCCGACCCAGTCCTTAAAAAAATTAATATAAATATTGAATATCCATTATGTGTGAAATGCTGAGTGATAGCAGACTCAAAAATTATATGCATTTTTTTGAACCAGCAACCTTATAACCTCATTTTTAAGTATAGAAGACCTACAGGCAAGAAAAGTTAAATAATATTTGAGGAGTTCATTTACTTATTCATTAATTGATTTATTCATGAATGATAAAGGAACTGACAAAGTCTTGTGGAGCTTTACCTACAGTTGATGAAGTGAGAAGTTAATTCCAATGGGCTGCAATGGAGAAAGTAAAGGGTGCTTTCCTCATTCTTTTAGGATGAGGAAACTAGAAATATCCTCTTGGAAAAAGTGAGGTTTGGAGTGAGTGTGTGTGTGTGTGTGTGTGTGTGTGTGTGTGTGTGTGTGTGTGTGTGTGTGTGTTGTAGAGCCATCATTAAATTCCGTGATAGAGGGGACAATGGTCTAAGCAAAGGGAATAGTTCCTGTAAAGGTACAAAAGCTAGAATAAGGGAGCCTCCTTTTCAAGGTTGGCTGCAGAACATTTAAACAGCAATAGAAAACCAGACAGTGATGTGCATTTTAGAAGCTTCCATAGCAAATAACAAGTAAATAGAATGCTTGTAACATCAGAGATTGATTAACAGAAAGTACTTGAAATCCACTGTGCTAACACATATGGCGAGGGCATGATGATCAGTAACTCCTGGTACAGTTAACAGCGTGGCCAAAGGCAGAGTCAGAAGAACGCATGAATTTTTCAGGGAACTGTAGATAGCCCCTTGACTAAAGTTAGAGCGGAAATAAGAATTCACTGGACAAAATTTGCCACCTCCTACTTATTCTATCACTGAATAAAAAGAATTATGGTAGCTCCACAGAGAGCCCCACTTGTGCACTGGGAGGGATAGGAAATTATAGGCACTTAGAACATCAGAGGAAATGCCTTCTTATTGCAAGGTGGCCACATTATGCACAACTACAGTTCATATCCCAAGTGCCCTGGTTGTAGAGCCTAGAGTTTGGAATCATCCTGTGCCCATAGTACTAATTTTAGCACCATTAAAACAAATCTTATTGGGAATTAAAGACACAAAATTATGCCAGAGGGAAGGTCCTCATCAGCTAATCATGTCATCAGCTCCTCACAGAGTCCTCTCTTCTCAGTGCCAAAGCAGGCTCCTGTCAGTGGAGTTGTTCATTTTGTGCACTATATGCACATAAGGTCAGTACACAGAAATTAAAATATGTCTTCAAAATATGACACCTTTGTAAACACCCCAGCCCAAGTACACCCCAAATCCTAAATAGATTTGATACCTAATGTAATAGAATGACACTAAGAAATATAGATATGAAATATTTACTAGGTTTAGAAATAGCTAAAGGAATAAGCCAAATTTTGTAAATTAAGAAATCTTGTAAGCCAGCAGAGTCTATATTTTCAGAACATTTTAGCTATGTTCATATCCTCAAGCTGGTTGAATTCATTAGATTTGGAGGAGATCAAAGTGTTATTTTTTTGTAAAATCTAGTACTTTGAAATGTTATATCTTCATTCAAAGATGTGAGAAGTGTAAAATATTAACTATTCTGTTTTCAGGAAATGATTTGTATTAATTATAGTGTGTTGAGAATTTTCACTCAATTTAAATAAGCATATGTTAAGGGTATTAGGATATTGTCAATGAAGTGAGTAATTTCACACAGCTAACATTATTTTTCATTAATGTCATTATATGCAAAATATAAATGAGGTAATAATTCAGGACTTTTTTCTCTTTTTCCAATGTATTTTCTCTCTCTCAAAATTTAACAGCTATGCAGTAATCTTGCTTTCTGTTAATATACAAGCCATTTTTTTAATCAATTTTCAAAAACATTTGTTTTTTAAATTTTAAAATGAATGTGTGGTCATAGGTAAATAACAACATGAAGAAAACAACTTGTAATCTCACCACCTACAAATAATCACCATCATAGTTTGACATGTATTCATTTCTAGCCTGATTTTTAATCAATATATGTATTTGAAAAATTGAAATCATTATATATACACTAGAGACCCTGTGCACAAAAATTCGTGGACTCTGGGGGTCCCTCAGCCCAGCCTGTGCTCTCTTGCAGTCTGGGACTCCTAGGGGAATGTCCACCCACTGGCTTAAGCCCACTCCCCAGGGGATCCAGCCTAAGCTGGCTGTCAGACATCTCTCTGGCAGCCCAGGAGCCTAAGCCACAGTAGGACATCCTTAGCACCGCTGAGGAGGCAGGAGAGGCTCCTGCCACCGCCACTCCTGCACTGAGCGTCAGCCCCCTGGTGGTCAGTATGCGTCATAGCAACCGGTCATTCCCCATGGTTCTGCCATTAGGGTCAATTTGCATATTACCCTTTTATTATATAGGATGCTGTATCAGCCTTTTTTGGTTTCATTTACTTTGGTATTTCAAATTAATATGTACTCATGAAAACACCAGTTTTAGTAGTATTATACTACTTCAAACTATGAATGCACAATAATTTATTTAGTTATTCTCTTATTGCCATACAATTAGGCTGTTTTCAGCTCTTTTCCTAATTAATGTAACCTTTCCATTGCTAATTCTCACTTGAGAATATTTTTCCATTGATTTTTAGAGAGAACGAAAGGGAGGGAAGGGGGAGAGAGAGAGAAACATCAATGTGTGAGAGACACATGATTAGTTGCCTCGCAAAGGCACCCTGACCAGGGCCAGGAACGAACCTGCAAGAACATGTGCCCTTGATTGGGAAATGAACCAGAGACCCAGAGACCCTTAGGTGCACAGGCTGACACTCTATCACTAAGCAACACTGTCCAGGGGTAAAAATAACATTTGAATATATCTTTGTCACATCTTTTGTCTAAATGTCTGATTATTTTAATAATGTAGATTTCCAAGATAATTACTGAATCAAAATGGATGAACTTTAAAGGTTATCTTGCCACATTTCTTCTCTGGAAGGTTTTGTTTTTCTTTTAACGAATTTATTCTCAGGTATAAAATCCTCAACAGCACTATGTATTTATCTGGGTTATCATGATAGGCAGAAAATGGTCATCTACCCAAATTTACTTTGATAAGATTAATAGTGAGGTAGAACATTTTTTACATATATAACCTATTTGAATTGCTTCTATTAACTGCTCATATCCTCTGTTACATTTCCTTTTCTGTCCTATTAATAACATAGAACTTAGGATTTAAAACACTGAGTTGAAAAAAGTATTTAAAATAGATAACAGTAAATGTCACCATGTAATTAAATGAATATTTAAAAATTAAGCAACTTTAATTTCGTGTCATATATCTCAATGACAATTTTAATTAAACCGATAATTTTTAACTCAGTGTAGTTTTTGGTTTCTTTTAAGCTTGGCTTTTAATTTTGAATTCCTAAATCATGTTCTTACTGGAGACTTATACAGTGCCTCAGTTTTCTTTCACTTTACGCCCTTTCTTCTGGGTCTCATACCCCATGCCACAAGCTCAAACCTATTTTTTTTCACTGCTTAAATACCTTTATTATTTTTTTAAATTATTTGGACATTGATAGCTTTGCAAAATACTTCTCCCATCCCAAACCCTCAAACCTTTTCCACACATCCTCCCTAAAAAGATGAAATATTCATACTTTGCACCCATTCGCATCTAATTTTTAAAAACATATAACTCAAAATGAAATATTATTTTTCTTTTTCAGAACTCAGTTATTTTAAACCACAATGCAACATACTTAATGGCATTTTTTAAAAAAATTAGCTTATCAGACTATCAGTAATGTAATAACTAACAATTCCTATTGCCTAGTAGCATCCAAAAAAAGATCTGAAAAAAAAATTCATGGGCCTGAGAAATACATCTTTAATATTGGAATAAAGGTAGTGAGTGAGATTTATTTATACACAAAGGGATCTTCTGCTATGCAGCCAGCCATTGCTTATAAAATCTATCCTGAACAGAATGTTAATCTTTCTCCCACAACTATAAAGAAAAAACAACAACAACAACAACAAAAACCACAAGCATGGCTGGCGTTGCTCAGTGGTTGAGCATCAACCCAGGAACCAAGAGGTCATGGTTAAATTCCTGGTCAGGGCATGTGTCTGGGTTGAGGGCTTGATACTCAGTGTGGGGCGTGCAGGAGGCAGCCTATCAATGATTCGCTCTCATCATTGATGTTTCTATCTTTCTCCCCCTCCTTCCCTCTCTGAAATCAATAAAAATATATATATTTTTAAAAACACTATACATGGAATTTACTAAGAAGGCATGCATTATGTCTACTTAATTTACAAAAAAAATCCTGGTAAATTTGTAAACTTTAATTATCCTGAGTCCTAGTTGTGTTTAAGCTATAAGTGGAATCCCAGATTTTTTACTTGTAAAAGTTGTGGAATTTTTATCCTTTACTTTGTCAAGTCATTAATTTTTAATTGAATTTTTGAGAGAGAGAGAGAGAGAGAGAGAGAAATCAATTTTTCCCACTTATTTATGCAGTCATTGTTGACTCTTATATACACCCTGACCAGGATCAAACCCGAAACCTGGCGTATCAGGATGATGCTCTAACATACTGAGCTATCATATCAGACCAGGTCCAAGGGCCTGTTTTAATTCCAACAAAAGCAAATTATCAAGCCCTGTAACAGGGATGGTACAGGCTTCCAAAAGGAAAGGGTCAAAGCTGAAATTGAAATTTTAGCAACCAGAATGTCTTCTTACATTTAGAATATTTTCCATCAAGGAAATTATAGTTGCAGAATTTACATTAAAGCAGAATGTTAGTGTTCACATCTATCACCTTCTAGGCATCTAGAAACCACAAGGAAGTTTTTTCAAAAGACTGGAGGTTTTATTAGGTATGAAGTTAGACATTAGCAACTGGTGTGGGGCCTGCCCTAGGGACCTGCACAGGGGTGGGACCAACACTGCCTTCATACTGTCTCTCTATGGCAGTGGTCAGCAAACCGCGGCTCACGAGCCACATGCGGCTCTTTGGCCTCTTGAGTGTGGCTCTTCCACAAAATACCACATTCGGGCGCGCACGTACAGTGCGATTGAAACTTCGTGGCCCATGTGCAGAAGTCAGTTTTCGGCCTGGGCGAGTCTATTTTGAAGAAGTGGCGTTAGAAGAAGTGGGGGGTGTCGGTCTCGTTTGGTCGGTAGGGCAAAGGGAGACTCGGAGCAGGCGGGGCGCAGGATACACAGCGCAGGCGAGGTACATTGTTTTGAGGTACCATTCGCTGAGGTCCACCCTTTTCAACTCTCCCATCCACACTTGTCTATCTGAAACAAGTATACCAGACGAGTGTGGATGGGAGAGTTGGAATGGGTCGACCTCAGCAAATATACCTCAATCAGATTGAGGACGTTTTCAGCAAAGGCCAGCTTAGGAGTACCTTAATTAAGTTAATAACAATGTCCCTACCTATATAGTTTAAGTTTAAAAAATTTGACTCTCAGAAGAAATTTCAATCATTGTACTGTTGATATTTGGCTCTGTTGACTAATGAGTTTGCCGACCACTGCTCTATGGGTAGCCCAGCAGACTGCCACTGGCAGGTAGGAGCCAACTGGTTCTCAGAGCAAGCTCAGAGGAAAAAGTCATTACCTCATTGTGACCTAGTAAGGGTCCTGAGCTAATTAAAATAAAATTTGCATTTCAGTTTTGACCCCGCCCCGTGTCTATTTTTCTGTATGCATTATGGGTAAGAGTATGCCCAGAAGAAATCTAGTTTCTGCCAATCATCCCTGAAAGCAAAGGAAAGTCTCCACCCAGAAAATCCCTCTTCTAAACCCAGGAGTTTAGGGGTCTCTCTCTCTCTCTCTCTCTCTCTCTCTCTCTCTCTCTCTCTCTCTCTCTCTCTCTCCTGGCTCACTCCTCATTTGAAGTATATCTTCAGTAAACCCCACTTTGCTTTATTTTCATTTTCATTGACCTTAAAAACTTTTCTGCGTCCACAAAAAGAACCACGGTCCCAGCTGGTAATCCAATTGGTAACAGTTTTACTTTTCCTACAGATTTGAAAAATAAAAATGCCTTTGGTATTCCTTTCCCAAAGATTTCTAGTTGTAACTCCTTATTTACTACTGACCACTGGACCATTATAAGATTATGTTTGATAGCTACTAAAACAGGAATCCTAATCAGATTTAACAATTCTCCTCAGAAATGATTTATCTTGTCATAGATACAAAGCAGACTAATTGAAAAACTAAAGTAATCTGCCATCATAAGGGTGAACTCTAGCCTGTCTAGTAGTCTGTGACAGTAATTAATGCTATTTAGTTTTCTTTCCATGCTCAACCCAAGAAATCTAGTACTAATTTAGGTACATGGAAAATGTGTGTGAAGCTTCATTCATTTCAGCCAGGTAGGATGAAAAGAGATTGGCATGTTTATACTCTTTCAATCTCTCCTAAAAAATGAAGCTCCTTATAGGCACTTCCTCTTTGCAATTCTCTTTGAGTTTCACATAAGATTAAATACTTTTATATTTTCTGATGGAACAAAGAGAATTGATTAGGCACCTCTGTAGTAGCTTGTAAAAATATTTGTAATAAGTCGATGCTATTTTTGAACACAATATTTTTAGCTGTTCATCATTCTCAATTCTGATATACTACTCCTAAAACCCAGTTTTTTGTATAAACGATTAGCGTGAGGGTCTTCTTTCTTTTTCTTGCTTCCCAGATCAGATGGTCATTTTTTTTCCTAAAGCAACAAAATCTCGACTAATAAAAAAAAAATTTGGATGGAATGGATAAGAAAGATTTATAGAAAGTATAATCAAGAGGTCTAAAAGGCCATAGCTGGTTTAGCTCAGTAGGTAGACCATCCACCTGTGGACTGAATGGTCCTGGGTTTGATTCTGGTAAAGGGCAAATGCCTGGGTTGTGGGCTTGATCCCCAGTAGAGGGCGTATAGGAAGCAGCCAATCAATGATTCTCTCTCATCATTGATGTTTCTATCTCTCCTTCTCCTTCCTCTCTGAAATCAATAAAAATATATTTTAAAATGAAGGAAGTGATTTGGAGTGGAAAATAAACAGTTTAGCTTTGGACATATAGTTTATGAAGCATGTGTGGAATAGGCAGTCTGATGTGCAGGAGGAAGCTGAGAGAGAAGTAAGGGTTCCAATAGATTTGGGAATCCTTATCACTGCAAGGGTCATTAAATTCATAGGACCAAGTGAAATCAACTAAGTACAATGGTAATTGTCTATAAATCAATGCCCAGACTCCCACAGAAAAAAATATTACATTTTTTCCTAATTTTAGAACCAATGAACAACTTATTATTGAACCAAAGAAGAGATTTACTACAATGTTCATAACCACTCCTTTCTATCTTTTCTGTTCATCAATCATGACCATATATAATCAATATACACTTATTTAATTCCTAAAAATTAATTGTGGCCAACAGCCTCTATTAGGGAAAATGTGTGTTTTCTTCTTGAGCAATCAAATTTGGAAAGGAATCCCTAGTGTCAAGTTGAACTTTCTCTAGCTAAATCAGTAAATTCTACCTTATGAATGTGTTTGCCACACAGATAGTTTCATGTCAATGAGAGAAGAATCAAAAGGTCGAGCTTCCTTAATAATTTAAATGAGAGTACATATGGTTTGAGATTTTATTTTTAAGGCTTTTATTTTAACAGTTAGTATTTGACTACCACCTGTGAGAAATGCAAGCAATTCTGCAAATGCCTTTTATATATTTTAAGCACAGTACTAGAATAAATTAATAAGAGCTAATGAGTTAGCTTAGGAATTCTGGGTCTAAATCTTTCCATTCTAGAAAACCAGAATGAAGACAGGGTTAAAGCATAGAGAGTAGGGGGGAGTGATTTGGAGTAGATAGACATTTTCGAAAGGGTTATATTTCTCTTGTTCCTTAAATGAAAGTGTATAAAAATATCTCTGTGATTTTATTTTCTTTCTTGAAGATAGTGAGAATGTTTTACAACCACTTTTTGTGTTTTTCATTAATTATTTGAAAATACAGTAGAAAGACTTGGCCATGTAAATAATTAAAACACAGTATTTAATATTTTGTAAATACAACAAATATGAGAACAAAATGAGAATTTGAGAGACCTATCAAAGCCCCCACAAAGAACAGATTTTAAAATAAATAGTAAAAACTACCATGTTCTCTTAATTGGGTCATAATTTATCTTCTTGCAATCTGTGTATCCCAAATGCATAGTGCAGTCAAATTATAATTTGCTATACATTTCATACTGGTAATTTCTTTAGTCTATTTGTATTCTTGAGCCCTAGAATTCAGAGTAATAAAAAATAATAAGACTCTACCCCTTACAAATCACGGAGTTGACATCAAACTAATCTCAAACTCCTAAACTCTACCTTTCTGTTTCTCATGATAACTTCTGAGTGTGAGGATGCACTAGTCCAATTCTGGGTGTCCCTGCTGTGGTTCCAAATTGCTCCCAATGCCATTCTACGGGAATGCTACCAAAAGAGAACCCCAGCTTCTTCTCTTCACATTTCAATGTCTTAATTCTGAAAAATTGGCTTACCCCTGTCACTTTATGACATTTCATTGGGTTTTGATATTCTCAGCTTTTATTTTCAATGCTTATTTCCCCTTTTTATGGCCTCTTCATTCATTCATTCATTCATTCATTCATTGACTAAAAAAATAATTTAATATGACACCACACAGTGATGAGTTATAAAGAAAAACAATTCAGAGTAATGTGATAACTAACAATGGACTATTTTAAATAACGTGGTCATGAAGGATCTTTCTGAAAAATGAAATTGAGAAGAGACCTGAATATAGTGAAGGGATAAAACAAGTAAATATCCTGGCAGAGGGAATGTAGCAATGTGAAGTCTGCAATGGCAAAGATATGCTTGAAGAGGCTGACTTCAGTGAATGAGAAGAAGAGCAGAAATAAGGTTCAAAAGGTAAGCCTGGCCACTTAGGGTTTTGTAGGACATGGGGAAGGCTTGAGATTTAACAGCTTCCTCATGCCTGTTAGCTTGGTGACTTTCAAACATAGTTTGTGTTTTCCCACCAGCTACCCTGCCTCCGGTGGGCCCTGAAACTCTACCCTTTCTGCCTAGTGGCCTACCAGGGTTTGACTATTGCTCAGAAATTGAAAATTTCTTTCTAGGCCTCCTACTTACTATCGTTAGTCAAACTTACTGGACTTTGTTCCTTACCCACTTGGAAGGATGGAAAAAAATAAAATGAGAATGCAGCCCAGCTTGAGCATCAACCCATGAACCAGGAGGTAATGGTTCGATTCCCAGTCAGGCACATGTCCGGGTCATGGGCTTGATCCCCAGTAGGGGGCGTGAGAGGCAACCTATGTATGCTTCTCATCATTGATGCTGTTATCTTTCCCTCTCCCATCCTCTCTCTGAAATCAATAAAAACATATTTTATAAAATGTATTTAAGTAATGCATTTTATTTCAAAATATCATAATAGATTCTCCTATACGTGCCCTCCCCAGCTCTCACCCAGTGTCTTCTTCTGCAAGGACCCTCATATGCAAGTGGATACTTCTAGTTTTATTTCCTTACCCAGTCAGACTCGGGAGCACTTAATTTATTCATATCTGGTTTGTAATATTTTGGAATAGAATCCTGTATTTTTTAAACTCCCCACTAAACTCTTCATTTCTCTTCTTAAATTGGAGATTAATCTGTTTTTCAGAGAACATGAATTTAAGGATGCTACAGTGTTCATTTCTTATAAAAGTTAAAGAGGAGCATGTTGTGAAAGGTTATTAGGAAAAATAAAATACCCATGAAAGGGGGCATCCACACAGCCAAGTGCTTACAATATTCAATATAACTTGATAAGAAAAAGTCTTCCAAAATCATTAAAATTGATCAGCTATGACAGTACATTTCTTATGGCACAGATAATTGGATGAATTATTACCCTTCAAAGAAGACAAGCTAGAATAAACTTTACCATTGGTGGTCCAAACAAAAAGTTAAAAAGATTAATTATATACTTTATTAGGAAATGTGACATTTAAGAACAAAGTAAATAATGGCAAGATCATTAAAAATTACTTTTTCCATGATTTAGAAGTTTAGCTTGAGAAATGTTAAAAAAAAAAACACAAAGAAAGAACAAGAGGTTTTTTGTTTTGTTTTTAATTGGAAAGTCAGAACAGATGCAATGTACTCAGGTGATGGCTGGTGAAACAAGTTAGAGCTGAATGCCCACAACCTAGAGGTCCCTTCATCTTAAATGCAGGGACCTCTAGCCAACTGATATCATTTGCTCCATTATCTGCAAACCACTGGACACCACAGGTCACAAACTTTTACTGGTTCATATCGAGCACAGGCTCTCCAACTAGCTAGTGGAGCAGGATTCCAACTCATGATGTTATTCTCTCAGCAGGAATATTGATGTGAACTCTATGTTACCCTTTCTTTTCTTTCCTTTTTATGTTTTCATTGAATCTTAGAGCAAATAGCGGACTTTTAAAATCATATAGTTAAAGGGATAATAAATGGCATGCATGATGCCGCTTCCCTTTTTTTTATCTCCTCCTGGGAAACATCACTACTCCATGGATGTTCTTTCCTATGAAACAAAGAATCCACCATTTTTAGGAGCGCACTTATGGCAGCCAGTTCCCGTCACTTGGCACTCCTGGTGAAAACAAGCCGCCACGCCCACCTGTTCTAGTCCAGATTTCCATTTCACAGAGACCCAGAACTCATTCACAGCTGGACTGAGAAATCCAGCCTATAATATTGAAAGGGAGCTTTTCTCTATTGATCCATACAAGAAGTAAAACTTTAATCTCCTTTGCCTCATTTTCCAAGTTTCTAAACCAAAACATATACATAGAGCTCTTTGGTACTGAGCTGACAATTTGAAAGGGCTCACTTCTTTACCATTTCTACACTAGACAACAGTAATAGGGTACCAGGGAGTTGTCACTGTAACTGATTCTTTTCATACGGACAAAACAAAATTTCCCTAAATACTGGGCAACATGCTGCTTGTCTTGAGATCAGCTGGATGGTAAATCTTCAGAGGCAAAATCTTTCACCCTCAAATTATCTGGTTTGTCCATGAAATAATGACAAGGCAGAGTGCCATTATTCATCAAGTGCCCCGAGGGAAAATGCCTCCTAGGGAGATCACCTTCCTGTGTCTGCTGGGTCACATTTAACTCAGTGAGATGTCTATTTATCTTTTTCTGATACCCAGTGTGAAGAGTAAGAGGCAATCATGATAATTTAAAAATAGCACAATGTAGAACCATTGCCCCCAAGCCTCTAAGGGGTTATGTTCTGCAGAGAAAAGTCCTGGGTGCATTTAACATCTCTGTATGTGATTGATTACAAGCTGGAGAGAGTAGTCATTAAATTTGCCAAGTACATCACATCATCAGGATAGGTGGACACCTAGGAAGACAGACTTAGAATTAAAAATGACCTTGACAGTTTGAAAAATGATTGCAAGCAAATAAAATTGAGTTCCCTAGAATCTACTGTGAAGCAACGTACTTGCTAAAGAGACCTCAGGCTGTTCAAATTCAAGTTTGAAATGGACGAGTTGTTACCTAGTGAGTTGTAGACTGTCTTTGGATTAGAAAATGTAATTCTGGATTGTACAACTAAAAGAAGCAAAGTAGTCTGTACTTCATAAAATGTATGATCAAATATTTAATTAAATATAGTTTGTAATTTTGTTGATGAAAATGTAGATTAATCACTAACACTTTAAAATTAATTTATGAGGCATATAAATTAGAGTCTTGGAAACCATGGAAAAGAACCAGAGACCTAGGATGGAAATAACTACAAGGAAAGTAGAGAAAATTAAAAAGTGTTAATAAAAAGGATTTAGAAGTGTTGATAGTGCAAAGCTGGTCAGTGTCCAAAGAGAAGTGAAGAGAAATAGCTTAACATCATAAGGGTTTTAGGCCATAAATAAAAAGATCTGGAATGTTGTAAACTCTGATTTGATTTTGGAAAATTATTTTATGGAGATAGTGTTAATCCAGGCTATTAACTTACAGCTTTTCTTGGCCGCAACAGTAGGAAAGATCTAAGATACTGTGATCTTGTAAGGCAATGGTATTTATGTGGAGTTTAATTTCCCCTCACAAAGAAATGCTAATTTATGAGAAAAGTTGAGCCACATAACCTTTCCTAAAAGTGATTATAAAGCTATTACATTAGATATTGAGAAATTATAAAATTCTTGCAAAGCTTGTTTGTAAAATATTTAATATGATTTGATATAGAACATTACTAAGAATATGGGAAATTTCTTAGTAATGCTAGTATCACATAATATCTAGTGTGGAAGAAAGAAAGAAAAACTGCTGTAGAAGCTTCTATAGTACCCATTGACCTTTAATGCTAGCTAGGACTTATTTTTCCATTAATTGTTAGGGAGAGTGGAAGAGAGAGGGAAAGACAGAGAGAAACATCTATGTGAGGGAAACACATCAATTGGTTGCCTCCTGCAAGAGCCCCAACCAAGGCCTGTGCTAGGGAGGAGCCTGCAACGGAAGTACATGCCTTTGACTGGAATCAAACCCAGGACCCTTGGCCTGCAGGCCAATGCCACTGAGCCAAAGTGGCAAGGGCAAGCTAAGACTTTTAACCTAATCCTATTAATCGTTTCATTTGACACATTTAATGTAACAACCCCTTTGATAAATATAACTACTGAAGCGATGCCCACACAGTGCTCTTCAGTGCGCAGTAACACTTCTTTAAAAATTTTTCTAACCCACCTAGTAAAGGAGCCTGTACATTTATTTAAATGCACATAAAATTTTAGCCTATGTGCTGACTATAACTGCTACTGTGATTTTAAAATGTTGCAGTTTTTCAATATCTAGAGGGATTTTTTGCCATATGTAACACTGAAATAAGTTTAGCAGTTTTAAAGACTACTTATGCATTTGGATATCTATAGATTATTTTCACATTTAACAATCTTCAGATGTGTCTTTGTATAATTAAAGGACTCTTTCTCATTGTGTTCTTAATATGCTGTAAAATGTCACTTTTTTTTTTTTACAAGATTCCACCTCTGTTGTTATATCCTCAGCTTATAAACAAAGAAAAGTTTTATGGAAACTCCCCATTAACTTCATAGGCACTCTAACAGAATTACACAAAGTCTCTTCAGCACACAGCTAGTTCTGATCTGTTTAACTTGTGTATATAATGTTAGTAGCTTCTTTATCATGATAGAAATGTTATCTGCAATTTTGACTGTTTGAATCATGAGAGAAAGAAGAGAGAGGAAGTAGAAAAAGAGAATGAATATTGGTACAATGTGGGCAAGGTCTGCAGATTTGATGGAAAAACTGGGTAGTAGTTCTCTGGATAATAGTACACAGATAAACTATAATGTTCTTCTGAAAGACAGTGTCCTTTCTTACCCCAAATTTGCAAGATTTTCACCAAATTCCAAGTCTAATTCGGAATGTGATGAACTAAATGTATGCCATACAACCAAAGAAAACTGCCACCAAATGAGAAAAGACCTGGTCCCAAAAGATCACAGAAGACAGGATTCCCTGATCAAAATGATGTTACAGTACTAAGGCCATAGTCCTTCCTTCATCCTTCATATGTAAGATTAGCCAGTCAAGTGCAAGTGCAAGAAAGAGAAAATAACACTAGAATGAAAATATGCAATATTTGAATGAAAGTGTGCAATATCTGAGTAATTGTCCATGGATATATTGAGTCAATAAATATATATATTTGTCTGTTTTGAAGTTAATTTGATTCAACTAACTCTTCTTAGTTATGAGATTGAGTCTTTGACAAGTATTATTTAAAAAAATGTAGAGAAAACATCTTCAATTTTATTTTAGAAATGAGAACTCTGCAAATTGAAAATGTCAACTAGGCACAGCCTTAATATTGTTGGTATTAGTTATCAAGACTAAAGATTTGGCCTGAAAGAAGGAAATAAGAGGTGGAAAATCATATTCTCACAAATGAGAAATGGCAGTCCAACTTCTTATTCTAGTCCAACTTCCTCCAACTTAAACAACCAAATAATAACATTAAAGATGGCATTTCAGAATTATGTAGAGTGCCTTTCCTAGAAACAAACAAAAATCTTTGCTACCAACGTTAAATTGGATCACAGTTTTATCAAAGATTAAACTAGACTAGACTAAGATGGACTGCCTTACTGTGGGCATTTAGAAACATTTAACATTCTTACTCTCAAAGTGAGTCTTTTCTCCCAAAATACAGAACACTTGTCAGTTCTGTCTGCCTACATTATAATCCCCATTATACTGAGGGGAAAAAGTGAAGCTTTTTGGTTGAAACAAAGAAATTTCTTAAATATCTTTTCTATTACTTATGACAAGGGTCAGCAACTTAAGGTCCATGGGCCAAATTCAGCCTGCAACCTATTTTTATATGACCCTTAAAGTAAGAATGATTTTTATATTTTAAGAGATTAAAAAAATTATGCAGTGTCAGAGATATCATAAGAACAACACAACCTAAAATATTTACTATTTAGCTCATCATAGGGTTATTAATAATATTGCTCATTTAAATGTAACAAGTTATTGATTATTAGTAAGCTAAATTATTTGTATAAAAATTGGAATGTTTCTAACCCTAGAAAATAGAATGCACTCTTATTTCACTTATAAAATGTTGTGATATGCTTCTAATATGGAATTAGTTGTGAGGTGTCAAACATGCATCAATATTTTGATATCAAGAAGGAAAAAGATTTTATATTTGTAAACTTGGCCAGCTCAACAGAAGGTAATACATTGACAAGGCAAATCTTTGCCATTATAATCCATAAATAGGAGTCAGAAAATAAAATCTCTATATATACATTTTATAAATATATGTATATACAGTTTAACATCATTATAGTAACATAGGCAGACAAATAAAGTAGCGTTAAATTCTCTAGTCAGTAAATAAAGGCTTGGGGGGGCAACTATAAGGAGAGACTGTAAGTATTAGTTGCAACCAATTCATTCTTTTTTAAAAATATATTTTTTATTGATTTTAGAGAGAGGAAAGAAGGAGGATAGAGAAATAGAAACATTGATGAGAAACATCAATCAGTTGCCTCCTGCCCACCACCTACTGGGAATTGAGCCCATAACCCAGGCATGTGCCCTGACCAGGAAGGGAACCGTGATCTCTTGGTTCATGGGCCAACACTCAACCACTGAGCTATGCCAGCCAATTTCTTGGCACCTGTCCCTGCCATTAAATTTCTAAGCCAGCCTATTGCCCTTAGCCAAGTACTCATCTTCACACAGCATTTCAGAATCTGTAGGAAGAAGACTCACAAAGAAGACCTGATAAACAAATACACTGTTTTCCCATTGTCCCTCCACAAGTCTGGGACCCTACGTACTAGGCTGGATGCTGATCCTATGATGTCTTCCCTGCCCCTGATAGTTCCCACCTCTTTCCTAGCCAATGCACCTACAAATGCATCTGTCTCCTCACCTTAGTATAACTCCAGCGCCCATTGCAGGTTGTGGGTGAAACCTTTGTCTATCGGGAAACTAGGAATAGATCTGGTCTACACTCAGCACAACTCTGAATTAAGTAACTTTTTAGCTGTGGGAGACTTGAATCGCCCCATCAACCTCACACTGTTCTCAACATCTTTGTCAGTGTTTTGCTAAGTGGAAAAAGAGAGCTCTTTCTCTCTCTCTCTCTCTCTCTCTCTCTCTCTCTCTCTCTCTCTCTCTCTCTCTCGTCAATATAATAGACAGAAAGTCAAAGTGGACTGAAATCCATTGATTCTGCATGGTGCTTTTACCATAACCTGAACATTCACAAGTCTTTAAACAAGTTTCTCATAAAGTTATTAACTGGCACTGGAACTAGAAGTTAATCTGTGAGAGGAAGAGAAAGCAGAGCTAACAGGCATTGATTCTTAATGGAGTAGAAAATAAACTATTAACAATAAGGGTTTAAATTTCAAAACTGAAAAATAAGTTCTTCACTTCTTCAAAAATATGAAAGTTGTTTCAACCACAAATTTTAATTGATAAAAAATATTTTATAGATTTTTGTGTCACAGTCAGGATACCTTCAGGTACCCATTTTTAGCATAGTGACATGACGAAACTATGAGACCTAAGTCACTTGATGACTCACTGAGAGATGTTTAGCCACTTAGCAGCAGCCGCATGTGGTTTACTTAGCTGCACCACTGTGCAGATTGGCTATTTATTTTCATGTCATGGATGGTTTCTATATTGCTTTTTATGTCTTCCACAAAATATATGTAGTTGTATAGTTCTGGGGAAGAATTGCTTTAGTGAAGGTGGAATTCTGAAATAGGAACAGCTAGAAATGACAAGAGGTTATCGATTTTTAAAAATAAATGATTATTTTAAAAAATAAAGTAAAATATATAATAAAAGGGTAATATGCAAACTGAGCAAACAGTGGAACAACTGGCAGCACCCTCCCCTAAGCTGTCAGTCAGACATCTCCTGAGTGCTCCAGGACTGTGAAAGGGCACAGGCCAAGCTGAGGGACCCTCCCCTTCCCCACCGAGTGCAAGAATGCCATGCACCAGGCCTCTAGTCTATATAATAAAAGCCTAAGTGACCATTATGGCAGAATGACCAGTTGCTATGATGTGCACTGACCACCAGGGGGCATACGCTCAATGCAGGAGCTGCCCCCTGGTGGTCAGTGTGCTCCCACAGGAGGAGCACTGCTCAGCCAGAAGTCAAGCTCATGGCTGGGAAGTGCAGCAGTAATGGCAGGAGCCTCTGCCGTCTCCACGGTAGCACTAAGTAGCAGCAAGCGGAGCAGTAAGGAGCAGCCAGCAGGCAGGCTGTAAGGAGCAAGGGGTCCCGGACTGCGAGAAGGATGTCTAACTGCAGGCTTAGGCCCGCTCCCGGCATTTGGACATCCCCCGAGGGGTCCCAGACTGTGAGAAACCATAGGCCGGGCTGAGAGATGCCACCGCACCCTCCCCCCCCCCCCAAGTGCATGAATTTCATGCACTGGGCCTCTAGTATGCTTATAATGTGCTGGACACAGTCCTAAGGTCTGCAAAGACACATGTGAGGAGGATCGTTGCCTTTTAGAATCACATTGCAGTGTGAGAGTACAGACCAAAAATAAATATAAAAGAAGTTCATATGCCCTAGCTGGTTTTGCTCAGTGGTTACAGTGTTGGCCTAGGGACTGAAGGGTCCCAGTTTGATTCCTGGTCAAAGGCACATACCTCAGTTGCAGGCTCAATCCGATTGGGCACATGCAGGAGGCAACCAATGGATGTGTCTCTCTCACATTGGTATTTCTCTCTAAGTCTCTCCCCCTCCCTTCCATTCTCTCTAAAAAATTAATGAACAAAATATCCTTGGGTGAAGATTAACAAAAACAAAAGGAAGTGCATAATTTCAAATAAGGTGGATAATAAATTGGGTTCCATATAAAGAAACTAACCTTGTTGAGGAAGGTGGATTGGTTGTTCATGGAAGAGCTCCCTGAGAAGATGATAGTCTAACTGAACCTTGAATATAGAGACAGAGCCAGCCATTGAAGGGCCAGGAAAATGCATTCAAAGGAGAGAGACCAGCAAATGTTCATGGGCAGGAGTTGGGGTTGGGCCTGTTCCAGGAACAGAACATTTATTGTGGCTAAAATACTGAGAGGGGATGGGAGTAGTGAAGATGAGGTCAAATGGTAGGTGAAGGCGATGTTGATAATTTGGGTGCTAGGAAAATAATAAAAATGGAATCTGTAGTTTTGCCTTGATCATGAGGAAAACTAGATACTACAACCTTCCTTTTGTCTTCTTTTGTTATTTTTCTGGATCAAAGTTCTTGTGATATGCTTCTCTGTCACCTTCCAGTCCAAGTTGGGGCAGGCATTGATCCATCAAGATTTTCATTACATTAGAGTCTTTTCTATGTTAGAGCTAAAATATGAATCTTAAAGATATTTTCTGTTTTTGTCTCCAATTGCAAATTTTAAAAATATTTGTGCTAGCTCTCTCCTATCCACAGCTATTGCATTTGCCAGACTCCGGGAGGTGTGGCTCCCTTCCCACTCAGATGCACTAGGGTAAATGCCTAGTCGAAGACATCTTTTTCTCCCGCCATGCCATGGTTGGGAGCTTGTGCAATCTCTTTGATTTTTCGGTGGGACAAAACTATTTTTAAATATATTTCTACATAAAAGTCTCTAAAAGCCAATTTTTCTCCACTTGTTTTCATTTTCTATAGTTGAATATCTTCTCTTCGTCCTCTACTTCCAACTTCTATCCAGCTACACATATAGTGCCCATCTGGGGTTTTATCACTTAGCTAATGCCTTCTGCATCGAATGAGCTAATCTAGCTTTGCATATCTCGTGTGGTCTTCCTCTTCTTCATTTCTCAAGATAATGGTTCTTACCTTCATGTACAACTGTTTGAACAAAATGCTGCATACGTAATGATTAATAGAGGCAATAGCAGTAATGGTGCTTTGTATATCACCATTACCTATTATCTTTTGTATCAAAAGTCACCCATGCATGAAATTAGAAAATTGAGTTTATTTTATGTTAAACCCATGGCTTTTAAAGTTATTTTATCAGTGGAGCTGTTCCTCAGATAGAATCCTATGTGGAGCTCCAACCCCCAGTATGTAAAGCAGATCAGAGGAGAGCTGCTCTGAAAGAGGAAGATGAGCCACCCTTCAGTCTCTTCTATGTATTCTATGATTATGCTTCAGGCACTTATCCTCATGAAATCTCATGCTTTGAAAAATGGAATTTGAAACTCCAATTATTCTAGATATGTTTCTTTAAAATGTCAGATTTGGGGGCTTTCCTACATGTTCTACTTGTTAAGACCATAATTCACAAATACTGATGATATTTCACACACACACACACACACACATACATGCACACACCTCTTAATTTTAGGATCATGGTAATGCATGCAAGCTACAGAAAAGAATATTCTAGCCTCTGCTTCTTGATAAACACTGAAGGGAGTACTGTCTTCAAAAGTGCAGTCTTAGTCAATGCAGAATGTCGGCTATGTGGACCCTTCCCACCACTCCCCTGATTCATGCCGTTTATGGCCTCCGCTGGAGGTTGTTAGGCCCAGAAACTCATAGGGTGCCATGCCACATCGCCACTCCCCACCCAGGAGTCTTCTTGTAGTTACTCCTTTAACAACATGGTGAGGTGAATAGGGATGGAATCTGTAGTACACGTTGAAATATGAAAATCTTAGGCCACATTTAGGCAGAAAAATTAACTCTCCAGATTATCTACTCATGAAAATGTGATTGGGATGGGGCACCCTATCAGAAAAAAAAATTACAATGTCCATCACATGGGTCCTGGTATCCAAACTTCACTCCTGAGTATAGTAATCCAGGTCAAAAACTACACCTGCTATAGATCACATGGAGGGAAGGCAAGAGGACAAACAGGCTAACTGATAATTCATTGTCAATATTGGAGAAATGAATCTAGAATTTACCAGATAAATAATGGATTAAGAAAGTTAACTTTTACTTCAATAAGAATTTCATAGATTTATTACACATACCTCAATCCGACAAATACCCAACTTTTGTTTTGGGGGGTGTGTATGGAAAAGGCCATAGTCATAGTAGCATATTACTTAATAATGACATATTGGTTAATCAAGAAATTAACTAACAAATTCACAAACATTTAGATCTGCTCCACATTAAATATTATAATGAAACTACCACCTTGATCTATGTCAAAGAGAGATTACTTATTGGGTAAAGATACCATTAAAATATATTAGTTTGTTCTTTGTTTTTTTTCAAGGAAGTGACTGAATTCAGATCTGTGCTGTTTTTTAATTTTTCCCCTAACTTTTCTTCCAGGTATTATAATGTGGGTAATATTCAGAGGTGAAGAGTTAGCAATTGAGTCATCATTATCAGTGACTCTCTCAGATAACACATATGCTATGTTGCATTAGTTGCATACATTCTGTGGTCTTGTAATAGCTGGTTCAGTGCAGGAGCAGTGGGAGGAAGAAAGGATGGTTTGCCAATGGCACTGCTGTTGCTATTCAGTAGTATGGCTGCTTACCTTGTCTTGGCAGCAACTACAGATATAAAGCTGTTTCCTGGGAAATGCTCTTTTTGCAGCAGAACTTCCATGTATCTCAGTTGTGCTATACTGACTCATCATGAATTCTTGGGGTGTGAAAAACATAAAGACATAGCTAAATGAACTTGGCATCTTATACAAAAAGCAAAGGAAAGGCAAGGCAACATATATTGTGGTAAGAAGCAAATGTTTGAGTACTCCATAGATCTAACCAGTCACTACAGTGCAAAAGGGATATGCTTTTGAATTTGCTATTTATCATTACACATGCCAACGTCCTTTCTGGATAAAAATGGGGAAAGGAAACTATATAAACCAGAATAGACTCACAAGAACACAGAGAGAGCATGGATGACACAGCATATGTGTGTGTGCAGTTAAAAATAAAAGTGTTTTTGCTGCTGCTTCTGTACCTTACATTTAAAATAATCTTAATGCTAAAAGAACAAAAGCTTCACAATAAAATTAATATTAGAAAGAATCTCAGCAATGTTTTAACATAGATTCTATTAGTTCTTTTACTCAAGCTTGTGATTGCCCTAGCAAGTTATTAGTGCATGCCTAATAGACTGGAGGATATAAACATATCTTTTAAGGGAAACTTTATTGCAGTGTATTCTAAAACTTTTGTTTGGGTTTAATATGACAAAAAATATGGACTTTAAAATATCTCCTACTCCCTCTCCCTTCCTCTCTGAAATCAATACAAATATATTTAAGAATAAATAAATAAACAAACAAATAAGTAAATAAAATATCTCCCAACTAAAAAACTGATGTAGTCAAAGTGTTTGATGAAGCCTATGCAAGTTGCCCTAATGGGACTGGCAGATCACTCATAAATATGAAGTCAATAGTATAGTACAGAAGCAGAAAATTAAATATGTAAATTATGAGCAAAATAAGTGCAGCCATACTGTTGTAGTATTCATGTATATGTATTCATTTGATACCACCAGATGAAAGCCTTATTTACAAGTAACATTTAAGCAACAGAATTTGAGATGGGAGAGCATGAAGCTATTCCTTCCATGGGGGAATAAAAATGTGTATATAGTGTATGAATCGGAGTTTATATTGGACATCCAATCTTGACAGAATTTTGGCCATGACAATGATAGAAGTATGCATAAATAGGTAGAGTATACTTGATAAAGTTGATACAGATATTCCATATTTTTATATTAGATATTAAAATTGTAATGGGTTTTTATGACAGTGAAAATTATTTGTACTAGGAAATACATACATGTCACTCTATCTCTAATGTTAATTAACGTTCAATGTTGTTTTCTATTGATTTTAAGTGTAAGAAGATTCCAGGTCTGAGCCTTGACAGGTATGAGGCCTCAGCTGGAATGGCTAGGATAGCTGTGAGGCTCAACCTTTCCTTCCATGTGGTCCATCATTCCACTTTTCTTCAGACCATGGTGCTTTCAGAGTTCCAAAAGAGCAAAACAGGCTAGCCAGTTTGGTTCAGTGGATAGAGCATTGGCCTGCGGACTGAAGGGTCCAGGGTTTGATTCCTCCTATGTCAAGGGCATGTACCTCGGTTGTAGGCTCTATCCAGGCCTCATAAGGGTGGCAACCAATCGATGCATCTCTCTCACATTGATGTTTCTCTCTCTATGTCTCTCCTCCTCCCTTCCATTCTCTCTAAAGATCAATGGAAAAATATATTTGAATTAACAAAATAAAGCAAAACAACAAACTGCAAAACAGGAGCTATGAGACTTTTTGAGATCTAATCTCAACTTTTTAACAGTATCACCTCTGGCTCATTCTATTAGTCAAAGCAACTTGCAAAGCCTGCCCAGATTTAAGGGGGGTGAGGTAGAAAAGATGCTTTACCCTTTGGTGAGCAGAGCAGGGCTGTCACATTGTAAATGAGTGTGCCATCAAGACAGCTAGAACCCAGAAAATTGTTCATTATTTAATCTTTTATCCAGTTATGTCTTTTTATTTTAGTGATTTATTTAATTGTGTTTATTTATATTAGATAGAGGCTATTATTCAGGATATACTAGAGGATAGTTTAAAAATGTTTTATGAATCATTATCAAAAGATTAATTTAAATTTTATTTTCTTCCAAAATATTTGAATTATTAAAATAAAAAACTTGGTCAGATTTTTCAAGTTTGGGAAAAGTGGGTTTTTAGATATACTACATTTTTACAAGTTATGTTTTATTTTATTTTATTGTATTATTTTATTTTATTAAGCCAAGAAATTACTCAAATGTCACTTTATGCAAAGACACTTGCTGATCATGAGGGAGTAGAGAGATGGTGACAGATATACAAAGGAATAAACAGATCCTAAACCAAAGAGCTACAATCTACCAATGGGAGGTAAAAACACACACAAAATGCAAAGATGTTCAGAAAATAGAAATCAAGAAGAATATGGGCCTCAAAGTGGTCATAGTTATGTTTCCACTGTAGTCACTTAAATTGCTGGATTGAGGGGAGCAAGTTGCAAAGGGCAAAGCCCACCCCCAGCTGTCAAATCCCCATCAACCTGAGCCCAGAGCACAGACCAGCTGGGGGGAGCCCTGTCTCTGCACCTGCCCGGGGGGGGGGGGGGGGGGGGCGGGGTGGAGTCCCTCAGCATGGCTCCTTTTACAAAGCACTTTCATAGGCTCATATTCTCAGGAAACCCTGCAGCACTCAGTGAGGCAGGTAGAGAGAGCCTTTGTTTTACAGGTCAAACAACTGGCAATGAATTAGGGAAAGTGACTTGCTCAGAGCTAAACAAAAAGTAAATGAAGACAGAATTAGGGCAAAACCTAAGTAAGCCGTGTGCTCATCCCATTGCTTCTTTTTTTTCTATATGAAGAAATTGTAAGCATAATTGGTGGGTAAAAGCTTAATGCTACTATAGCAAAATGTAGTGACATGAGGATAAAACAGTAGGTGACTTTGAGATCTAGATTCCTCAGCAATAATAGGTTTCCCAGAAGGTAATGTGTGTAAAGACCAAAGGATGGGTGTAGTAGCTTCTCTTATACCATCACCTCCAGCTTCCATCGCTCTAGGATTTAGGTGACAAGACTAAATTCTCACAGATTTGTAACAAGCTCCTTTTGGGATTTCAAGAGCTAAACCACTTTGGGTGGTATCTGAGGTCCACCTTTTAGACTCTCAAATGTGTTAGATCTTGGTTCATTTCTCAGACTAGGGTCTGAGACTCTTGAAAATTCAAGGACATATTCTTAGGGCTAAGCCGATGCTCTAGAAAAATTACGTAATCATATTGAAATAAAAGAAACAATGGAGATGGACTTAATACATATATGATGTTTCCATCCCATGATAGTGCTATGTGAAAGAGGTTTTAGAGGATGTAAAATAAGTCATCTCATAGCACACTGTACCAGAGGCCTATAGGCCTATAACATGCAAAATTCTAAATGCCATAAGTTCTGAAAGCCAAAAAAAAAAAGTAAAGTAAATGCTTTTGACTCATTTGGTAGCAAACTTGATTTTACGGACCTGATGCTTTTTATAGTTCTTCTTTACTATGTCTTTTACTGTGAATATGTATGTATTTATTATGCAAAGATATTAATATCTTTGATTATCGGGTATGCCCATTTCTAAAATCTGACTTTGAATTTTGTAAAAGACTTTGAATTTTGAATGTGTCTTTGTTGTTTTGGTTGTATTCAACTTATAAATGCATTTTGGTACTAAATGTGTTAAGAATAGTAGACATTTTCAATTTATTCTAAATTTTATGTCTTTATATATTTTCCATACTATTATAATAAAAGTATTTTACATCAGCACTGGAAAGCTCACTAGGTTTTTTTTTTCTTTGCTTGTTTAAAAACAGATATATTAATCATAGGTGGGAAACTTTGTTTAACATTGTTCTTAGTAACCAGAGCAAGAATAACAAGGTAATTGCTTAGAGAGACTTTCAATCTTCTTAAGCTTTGTATACTGGCAAAATTACCCTGGGGAAAATGTAGCTATGGCCTGAAATATGACTGTGATATTTTCCTATACACCAGGGAAAACAATTTTTACTACTTGTATGCTGATGGAAGTATATCTAAGTTTTTTCCTTCATAGAAAGCATGACAAAAATCCTAGTCTTTTTCCTATAGAAAATACAAATTTTCTCTTTGCAACAAACAAGTTATCCACCCAATCTTTTCTACTAACCATCTGGTCACCTACCTGAAGCTCCTGTAGATTCTTGGAAATGGCAATTTCTCAAAATATACAGTACCTAATTACAAAAATTAATAGCTATTAGTCAAGCAGCCTTGTTTAAACAGTTGAGGGTGTTTTAAAACTTCAAAAAGACAACGAGGGATGCAATTTTGAAATTTAGCACTTACCACAGAAGTTGTCTCCATTGTTTATGCCAAAAATAGATATAAACCTCTCAGTCTTACTAGGCAACCAAAACGTAACATTTGAAAATGCTACTGAGTGTGGGAAGATTTAGGGGCAAGCAGTTGTAGCAAACTCAACTTGAATTGTTTCTGGTTTTATTTTCTAGATGCAGGTGTCATCTAATACCCAAGACAATGATCATAGAACAATCTCATCCAGTCCCTTTGATCTGAGGAGGAAAGTGAGGTTTTGAGAGGCTTTGTAGGTTGTGCATAATCACACAGCTAATTAGTGTGAGGCTCAGGTCCCCTCGCTTTGGATCTAATTGAACAGTTTTGTTTTCATTTGAAATGCTGTGCTCTATCTAAACAGAAGTAAATGACCTCATCTGCCCAAAGCTTGTGAATCGATTGTCTTGAGTGCCAAGCCAGTGGTGTAGACCAGGAACAAAGAGTATGACTCAGCCAGACTCCTTCAGCAGGGCTGGCTTCTGGCGATCTCACTGAATATTAGGTTGTAGAGTAAAGACCTTGCCCCACAAGTAAAAGAGCAGAATGCCTCAACTGAATTGTTGAGTTTCTCTAAGGAGGCTTCCTGCCATTCCTAAAGTGACCTACAGTGATTACGTTGTGTTTTATCCCTGCTAATTCTTACTAACAGGGCAAATGCTAAAGAACCGCACTATATAAGAGTTTGGGGAAATGCTCCCTAAGTTTATTCCTTTAATAAGAGCCTTCAGAAGACTCTTCTTCTATCCTAAGAAAGAATGGCAGGTTGTTTGGGGCAGTACATTCCAAAACCGAAGCATACAGGCAGCTAACTACTTGCAAGGCCAAATGGAGTCTTACATCCTGTCCCAGCAGAGATCATCCTGACCTTTTAGAATCACCTTCCTCATAAATCTCAAACTGCAAAGGGTAATATTGTGCAGCCACGCCTACCCAGCCTTGTCTAAATGGCCCTTCGGTTCACCCAACTCATTTTGCTTTGCAAGCTGGCTTATACTGGGAGATCTCCCTAGTCCTATCATCAGACACTGTGCTTATCAACTCAAATGAGAAGCCTGAAGGTGGGGGAGGGAGATTTTCAACTCAGCAGTTTATTCAGGCATGAGTAGCTCATCACTGCTTTTGATTTCTTGAGTTAGGTAGGATTCTTGTAAAAAGGTTTGAGACATCTCCCTGGATTATTGCAGTGTTGTTGTTGTTTTTTAATTATAAATCAAACCAAATTCCAATAAATTAAGATATATGATCTTATATTGTAATTTTGTTCCTGGCATTTGGTATTATACTTTCCCCAGTAATTATACATATTACTCAACAAAATAAATGTTAATTTTCAATCAGTCTAGTGATCTAACAAGATTCCATTTTGTAAATTAAAGTTTGCAACTTGGGGAAAATTTGCATTTAAATCTACTCTTTAAAAAAACCTAAAGTAGTATCAATAAAACATAAAGTAATTTTCCATGGTTGGAAAGGACAAGCAGGAAATATGACCTGCAATGTGTCTCCTTATAATAAAGCAGAGAATAAACTCTCACCTCCAAAAGCATGTGCCCCAAATACCTTCACAATGGATGCAATAAAACAATGATTCTATTTTTGCTAAGCTGTTATAATAGTGATTGGTGTAATGTTCAGTCATTTATATATTTCATGCAGTTCTGGAACAGCTATCCATTGTTATTTGATTTATTATAGTCTCTTCCATCACTTAGGGATGCAACGTGCAGCTAGCGAAGTAAATTGTACAGTATGCCATGCTTGGTTGAAATTTTTTAAAAAATACACAAAACAGGATTTAAAATGTGAAACCCTATTATGTGAAATCAAAATGGGAGTTTTACTGCTTTTAAATCAGGGAGCTACCCATGGATTTGCCAAATTTCACTTGCCTGAAGCCTGCCACCAGTGCCCGTCATGGTAACTCCACATTCTTCAAAGCCTGGGAAAAGTAGGTTACTGTATGTTCTACAGTACTTTTTCTCTCTGAGGTTTAATAATGGTATTGATATTGATATCAATATCAATAAACAGTCCATGACTCTCATTGTGCTCAACCAACATAAAAAATTTCACGCATTAAAAAAAAAAATCGGTTAGCCTCACTCTCTCCTTTCTCTATAAAAATATCACCCAGGCCTTTTGACATCCTGAGACCATTTCTGTGCAGGAATCTTACAGGTGTCTCCTATGTGTTCCTCAGTGCCTCCAGGGACACTGTGCTTAAATGTGCTCTCTGCTTTCTACCCCAGATCAGGCAAGCTCCTCCTCCTCCCTGTGGCTGCTGATGGCGGGATGGTTAAGTCTCTTCTCCCAGCAGGTCCTCTTTCTCTCATTCATGCCCTTCAGTGCTCTTCCAGGATGTGTGATGTTCACAGAGAGGACATCCTTTCTACAGCAACACGGGAACACTCTGTTTGTCATTAAAATTGTTGAGTTGAGTTGCGTCAAATAAAATTAAAGTGAATTCAGTTGTCTTGAATGCAATGGAAAGGTTTGGGCTACGATGGGCAGAATTGGAATGAGATACCTTGGTGCTAGACCCTTCTTTCTGAAGCCTCCCTGTTTATACTCTTAGAGTAAGCCCAAGGTTCACTTCTTGGGGTGATAGCTCCTTCCATGTTTTGGATTTATGGACACTCATATTTATTAAAAGTTCACTCTTATGAAATATTATATCTTCATGAGAGAGGAGAAATGAGTCTTATTTATTACTTTTAGGAACTTAGTAATATTTGTTTTGGGCTGAAAACCAACATATTATTTCAAAGTGATGGACGTGGACAGTGCACCATAAATACTGTAAACAGGTTGGCACTGCCAGAGGACAAGCATTCAGTTATAACTTAGAAAGACCTTCCTGGCTTTGAGCTATGATGCCTGCAATGCGAGCCAGGGACGGTCACGGAGCTGCCTTATGTGAACACCTTCAAAAGAATAGCCTGGGGTGCAGGGGGCCTGGCTTACAGCCGAGCCTGCCTTGAATGGAGATGGAGAAGCACTGCACGAAGTGGCAGCAGCTCTTCCTGGGGATGTTATTTTATTTAAATTTTTTCATCTACGGAAAGCGAGTTTTACTTTCCCATAAAGGATCTTTGAAAAATCATTACAAGAATATTTCATAAATAAGAACTTGTTATCTTTATGTAAAATTTTATTTTTCACGGTTCCGGTTGCTAATCTTTCTGGAGAAAAGAAAATGTGCTCTATGTATGACTTAAAATGCGATCTATCCACGTATCTGACTTGGCTAGAGTTCCTCATTAAACGGCTGCCTCTGTGGCCATTCTGAAGTACAGACATGAAGGAAGGTTCTGCGCAGACTGCCTTAGCAGTGCCCACCTTGTGAGATGTGAGCTGAGCTGGGCCCGTGATCTGCTAACATCCCTGGACTTGCTCCCCAGCTGCTTGAAGACACCCAGGGTGAGAAGCTCTACAATTTCCGTGCTGCCAGGGATAAGTCAGACTCCAGGGAGACTAAAGTGTCTCCATGCTGCTCACTCAAGCTGGAGAAAACGGATTTTTCATGTTGACATAGCAGAGGAGCAAAAAGGACATTACCTCCTTGGAAATGTGATCTCAGAAGTTGTTTCCACACACTTCATATCAACCCTGAAATGCGACATCTCCCTCTGTAGGAAGAAAAGTTGAATAAACCCGCACTTAGACCCATATTCTCTTTCTGTTCCCCAGGAGGGGTCAAGAGTGGCCCAAGCCCACGGAGGAGCCAGGTGACCTGTTTACTGTGAGCCTGGCTCTTGGGAGAAATGAGCTTCATACTCAGAAGCAGTGAAGTACCCTTTAGGCCTCATTCTCCCTCAGTCAACACAAATAAGAAACGGCTTGACTCTCTTGGGAATAATTTATGTGACGCTTAAGGATTCACACAGCCTTCATAAACCTCATAAATGACCCCAGAAAAAATAAACCTGGCATATATTTTTCTTCACGCTATGGCTGGATTTCACTGATAAATAGAATTATTTTATTACCTAGTCGGTCCAAGTGTGGGTGTTTCAGTAGACAGGTAGACATAAAGTAAAACTGATTACCTTGCCATACATAAAAATCTCATAAAAATGAATAAAAATTTAATTTTTGTTTTAAGTAGACTGAAAATAATAATAATTTCATAAGACTGTACTCATAGGAAGTCCATTTGTTTTTCCAGTTATAGCAAAGGATGCTTATGGAAGAAAGTTGCTCTCACTTTTAACATCAGGAATTACTTTTCTCTTTTATACTTGAAGTGGATATTAACCCTTAGTTTCTCTGCCATGGATGAGACAGCCTGACCTCTGGGTGCCACTGGGAGTCCACAGAAAACCCTGAAATAGGCAAAGTACTCCAGTTTCTTCTCTCACTGTCATCTAAATAAGTCCAGCCCTGGCTGCCTAAAGCCCCAGGTGTAATGCCCTACCTTGTTGGCTATACTTGGGCACTGAATTGATCTTTAAAATTATATATATATATATGTTTCAGAGAGTAAGGGAGAGGGAGAGAGGGATAGAAGCATCAATAATGAGAGAGTATCATTGATTGGCTGCTTCCCTCACACCCCACAGTGAGGATTGAGCCCACAACCGGGGCATGTGTCCTGACCAGGAATCGAACTGTGACCTGGTTCATAGGTCAACACTCAATCACTGATCCACACCAGCTTGGCTGAACTGATCTTTAGACACTGGCAAGAGCCCAAACCTGGGGGTCAGAAGCCTTGGTTGTTTCACTATCTGGTTTGCAATCAGACATGTCATTAACTCTGTGAATTAGAAATAAGCATATCTACCTTACAGGGGTATGATGAGGACTCACTATGTATGTTATTGTTCAATAAATGTTATTTTCATCTTTCTCCCTTTGCTACTGCCTCAGTTAGTGCTGAAGGGCCCTGTGCTTTCTAAAAATCTCACACAGGCACACAAACACACTCCTAGACTTGTAAGGTCAGTATTTTCTTAAGACATTCTGTCAACACTAGCCAGTTTGGCTCAGTGGATAGAGGCTCAGCCCATGGTCTGAAGGGTCCTGGGTTGCAGGCTCGATCCTCAGTCCTGGTCTGGGCACATGTAGGAGGCAGCCAATAGATGTGTCTCTCTCACATCTATGTTTCTCTTTTTCTGTCTCTCCCTCTCCTTTCCACTCTCTCTAAAAATCAATGGGAATGGGAAAATATCCTCAGATGAGCATTAACAACAACAAAAGATTCTATCAGATAGCATTTTTCACATTTTATTTGTAAATCCTTATTTACTGTGTGACTTACTTGGCTTTAAGCTCTATGAGGACAAGGGCTTTGTGTCTTTTATTCACCTTTGTCTCAATAGGACCTAGCATTGTGAAGGCATTCATTGATGGAGCAAATCATTAAATGAATGAACAAACATGCACACTACTCTAAAGCTCTCTCCCACTTCTTTGATTCATGAAATTCTCCTATCCAGAAACAAGTTATTTCAGTCCAAATAATAGATAATGAATATTCCTACGGCGGGGCTGCTTAATAACTAAATTTCTTCCCACTGAGATATAAACAAAAACAGATGTCTTATGAAAATCAGTTCTGATAGGAAGACCTCAAAAGAGAAAAAAGGCTGAAGGGAGAAAGAGTGCAGACTGGGCCCTGGGAAAGAGTCAAAACCATGCTCATCTTCTTGACAATTTTGTGAAAATCTAGCTCACCCTTTTAAGAAATGTTTCTGGCCTTGCCCCTGTGGCTCAGTTTGTTGAAGCATCTGCCCCTGCAATGAAATTCCTCGGACTCAGTTACTGGTCAGGGCACATACCCAGGTCTCCGGTTCAATTCCTGGTTGGGGTGTGTGATAGATGATCTAAGTCAGCACCGAATAAATCAGTGAAAAGGACTGGAGAAGAGAATATGCAGTTGGTGTCATGCTTCAGAGATGCCATAGAAACACTTTCTTTGGAAAATGGTCTGAATCACTGCAGGCACATTTGACTTGGGTGTGTATTGTTAGCAGATGGACTTGTGCCAATATTCCTTAGACCCAAGGGCACAGCATCCTAGTGGAAGAATCTTAGGTTAGACTGACCATAAAAGCATAGCTCAGCAATTTAAGCTTTTCACCTTGGGCAGGTGACTTAATGTTGTTAGCCTCTATTTCTTCAACTGTAAAATGAAAATATGTGGAAAGAACCTGAAGCTGATGATATAAATATGCGAAGTTTAATTATTTATTTGTTTAATGGGGAACTTGCCGAAAATTCTAGAATTCAAGAGCCTTTTAAGTAAAACTGTGCTACCTTAAGAGGGTTAGGTAAATCCACTCTATGCAGAAAGAAAGAAATGAAGTATTTTATGTGAACATAGTCTTTTGCAGTTTATAAAATACTCTCCCTAGAAATCTTCCTCATCTGAGTTAATAAAAGTCTGTGAGGAAAGGAACAGGTGATATTTTCTCAATTTGACAGGAGTAACTGAAATTAGGTTAAGTGCCTTGACTAAAACTTCAGAGAATCTCATACAAATAGGGATGGATGCAGGCCCCAGAGTCCAAAGTCCAAAGTTCAGAGCTTTTACCCAAGCCTCACCATTCCTTTGCCATCCTAGACCAGCTTCCAGAGAAGTTTCCAGAGTCGGAAATTAAAGATGTTAAGGTAATTTGATGTGGCTTTAAATGAGGGAGAGTGAGGACAGAATTTGCAAGAAGTTTATAATAAATTATGCTGCTTGAAAAAGCTTCTGTTCAACCTAATCCTACCAGGTCAAATTCAAACTTTCTTCTTTCTCTTTTTTACCTCTTGTCTCTTCAACTCCATCTCTTATTGGTAATACTGTTTTGGTCATCATCTTAGTCCCTTCTATCTCTAAACATCTCTGATACACCACTATTTTTATCTTACAAACAAGAAAAAAAATTAAGAACACTTTTGTGGTTGTGGTGGACTTTTTTTTAGAAGGAAAGGAGTGGGGTAAGGCACTTTGTTGAGGCAAACTGGATTTAAGTAAGAGATGGGAAAAGGTTAAGGCTAGATAAAAGGAAGGAGGACTGGCTAATTTCAGTAACTGTTCCAAGTCTTTGTTTTCACTTTTAAGGGACAGATTTCATTAATGAATAGGTTCCATTCTAAGTAGTTCCCTGACTCCTTAAATCTTGGGAATGTTGGAATTGAAAGACATTTTATCTCCTTCCCTTTCACTATTCCTAAACCTTCAATTTTACAGAATAAGGAAATGAAAGTCAGAAAGGTTATATAACTCAAGGGAAGTTGCAAAGAAGTTAAAGGGACAGCATTTTTTTTTTCTTATCTTTTGCCTTAAGAATTCCTAAACCAGAATCTCAAATAGTGTCAGAGAAAAAAAGCTTATCGCACCACTATTAGTAAAGTCAGGGAAATTTCCATGAGAGAATTTGAATTCTTCACATCGATTAACGGGAGGGGGGCAATGACAAACAACAGTTACTTGGTGTGCAGCCATGATCTCTGTTTATGCGAAGAATAGATGTTGCTATTAAAAAATGCACTTTGCCAAATTCCAACCTTCTTCAAAACTCATGGATTCACTTTTAAATCAAATCCAAATTATGTGATTCTCAGAGTTGTTTATGCATGGCAAAACCCATTTCCTACAAGTGAGTCAGCTGTGTGAAAGATCATTCACAATGCTTCAAGAACTGCAAAAATAATTGTTTCCTTTAAATTAATTTTACAGACCTATGGCTACCTGAAAAAGTAAAATATCTCTGTAGCTTGCTTTGGATTTTTTAAACTAAAGTAGTGGTTTGGTTTGTTAAAGGATTTTTTTTTTTTTAGTGTTGTCATTTTTCATGTTTTAACTCACACAAACGTAATCTCCTAAGTTCTGAGTAAAGATATTGTGCTCCCAGTTTATACACAAATAATTGTTCTTGTTTAATAAAGGCATGAGGAAGTATTTGAAAATGCCAGTGGTATGTAGCCAGGTAGTACAGTTACAAGCAGAAGAAAGGGGCAGATAATAGCAGCCCATCCTGAAATGTTCATCTGTTTCCTGGGGAAGTCAGTCTCTAGGATGTCAGATGTAGCTGCTGGTGCGAGGGGAAAGTTTAGCCCATGATAGAATAAAACAAGTATGAAACATGGCTGTGGGCAAGAGCTGTCTGTCCTGGGCATCATTTGGTGTAAAGGGATCCATCAGAAGTTGAGAGGGTGACTCGACAGGCATCAAAGCAGAGTGTCAGGAATTCCAGGCAGGCAGGTGGACAGTGAGTCTCAAGCAAATCTCTCTAGCAGTAACTGAGCCCCTGACAATAGATAGAAGCCAACTGAAGTTCTCATGGGACCCTATCCTACAGGAATAGAAACCAAAGCTAGTTAAAGAGACTGAAATTTAGACAAGAAAGCAGGAATAAGGACACGTGGGAAGGGAACCAGCGTTGAAGAATAAGGCAGAAGGCCAGTTATTCTACTTGATCTTCAAGGTCAGGAGCAAACTAGCAGCAGTTGTGATTTGATCCTGTGTCTCTGAATAGAAGGTTTTACAGCTCTAAACACTCCCACACACAGTCAGAATCCCAGCCGAGGATCCTGGGCTAAGACTGCCTGCCAAGGGACTTAGCTGGAGAGGAGGGGGCTGGGGCTGTACAGAGGCAATGCCTGGAATGAGAACTACAATTTTACCACAATAACAGAAAAAATCAAGAGAATGAAAGCCTCAAATTCCCAACACATCCACTGGCTTTTGATAGTATATGCCAACAATAGCTCATACAATATTGACAATTCTCATCCTCCTCAGTATTAGCATTCTACCTGAAACCTATTTGATCAGGAGATGAAACAATAGTTAAAGTTTGGCTTTTGAAAACTCAGCCTGATAATATAGAAGACTACACATGGAACTGAGTCTCCCAGAGTGGACTACAGGCATGGACCTGCTGGGACTGGCTGTGGTAACTCAGAGTTGTTCTCATTATTTGGGTATTGGCAGGATGAGCTCACCGGTTCCTTTTAGTCCCAGTTTTCCATAATGTTTTCATTTGAAAACTCAAAGGGGTAAGCACTACTCAAGTATCCAGGGATTTTTCTTCTAGACAGTTCACATGGCATTTATAGCATCAAATGCTTAAATGGAAAACTAATGATCAAACAACAACAAAAGTATTTTGCCCTCAATAGATAGCTTCTGAAAGTCATTGCAATCTATTAAGATTACATTTCAAGTGCATGTATACAACCTTATTAAGAGACCATAATGAAGGAATATTTCAGTTGTTCTATTGAGCCAACTCTCTAACAAGTACATGATTTAGTTTTTGTTCTTTTATTCTACAAAGAGAAGAAATTAAGACTTAAAAAGAAACCTATGCTAATATTAAAAAGAGACCATAAAACCCTGAAATAATGAGTTGAGACAGGCTCTTCTGTCAACTTGAAAAATGACTAATAACAAGTCAGAATTCAAAGTTCAATTTCTCTTCAGCAGTCAAATTTGCATTGTATGAAACATTGATGTTTATTAATATTTATGTATTAAGTGTCCAAGGAAAAATATACATATCCATGCCATGGAGATGCAAAATACACCTGTTTTATAAACTTGTTCAATAACTAGCTAGTGCATTATGTGATTAAAACAATTTAATATCAATATTTAAGACAAATTTCAAAATTTTATGAACATTTAGGTACTTGAGAGTCAGAAGTTTGATGATAACTTGAATAAATGAAAAATGATGACTCACAAATATGCCTATTCTGCTCTTTATTTATATCACATGCAGTTTATATAATAACTTATTCTCATGGGCATTTTTCCCCAGTGAATATATGCAGCAAAGCAATTGCCTATGTATTAAACTATAACTCAAAATATCATTGTTATTAATTGTGATTATTAAATTCAAACATTCATTCACACTTGTATTTGTTTATCTCCTCTTTTTAAGGTATTGGCGGGGGGGCTAGGTGCTGCCACAATAAAGAGCAATGGACTATTATTTCTGCCTTTGAGGGTCTCTCACCCAATCATGGCTTGATTTCAGAATTTCTCCATCTCCTATCACAATTTCCCTTTTGACCTTTCTATATATGATGACATTTAAGATACTTAAGTTCGTTTATATAAAGTTTTTTTTCTACCATTTCCCATTTCTTGAAGAAATTAGTTTCAGGGCTTATTGAAAGCAAGTATGAAAATTATTAGACTATACTTGCGTCTTCACGACTATTATTTTCGGAACCCAAAGTTATGGCTACTCACCTACCCAGAAAAATAGTTTCACTTTTATTGTGTACCCTTGTTTTCAGTATATCATTCTCATAGTTGCTGAACCAAAAATATTATACCTTGGTGTTTACAGATTTGCTCTCTCTCTCTGACCTCACCTTTGCTCATCAGAATAAAAGTCCCTCAATGGCAATTACTATCTCTTAATGTCTTTGTAGCTTCAAGCAAATACTACCTGCTCTTTATTCGGTACTTAATGAATGTTTCCTGATTAAATGAATAATGAATTCATGTTGTTTACATATGTGGTAAATTGGCAATACCTTATTTTTCCTTGCTTGTATTTAATGATCTTATTCTCATGACACCTAGATCAATTTAGGCAGATAATTTGTGGCCACAGGATAGGCCATATGGATCTGAGTCTGTGAGGAAGCCTCATTCTCATCATGTTATAAATAAATGAGCTGAAAATGGCTACAGAGCCTTTACTGAACACCTGCAAGTCCCAAAATATTACCCTGTCCTTAAATGAAATTGGACTAGGACAAAGTGACCATGCCGTACACAAAAATAGACTTAGAAAAGACATTAAACCCTGGTAAGTGTTCTGACAATGAGGCTGGTGAGCTCCACAAAGTATGATGCGGAGGGAAAACACAGAATAACAAACAACAGAGGCTTCCTTTGAGGAGGGAAGGGCTGGAGCTGGCAGTGGACTCTTAGCTTAATGTCTCTCAAAGACTTCCAGTCCTCTACTATGAGCTGTAACATGCAGAATATGGTTTCCAGAGAGATGAAGGTTACTTGTAAATATCTTAAACAATAAATAATAAGCTAATATTTATTAAATATTTAGTATACTAAGCACCTAATAGCTATTATTTAATTTATCCCCACAAAACCTTATATTATCCTTGTGTTATATAGATGAGGAAGCAAAGGCACAAAAGTCTTAGTAGTTGTGTCCAAGACCACACACCTCTGGATTACAGAGCTAATATTTGAATCCAAGGTGTGAGTACATTTTTAAACACTATTCTGTTCCCAAACTTAAATACACCAAAAAAACTCTTTGGGTGGCTCAATTTTATAAATACAATTTCACATCCCTTGTAATGCTTTTGTGAGATCAAGGATTGACTCCAGACTTGCAGTCTCCTAATGTGTGTTTGGAATCCCAGGAATACTCTACAGTATTAGAATAACTAAACCACCGTTCAACCAGTGACTACTTAATAGGACACATTGAAATCCTTCATACAGCAGCATAATGCGAACTTTTTCCTTTCCATCTTATTTTACCATTCAGTAAAAAAAGATGTCATCCTTTGGTACATTTATCAAGTTATTTTTGTATGCAGTTCACTTCCCAAAATTATATGTAAAACATTATATCCCAGTGGGGGAATATACTAAATAATTAAAATATATTTTATATTTTAAAGCTAATGTTGTCTATAACTTATGTAAATGGAGATGTTTCATATATCTAATTTTTATTTTCAAACAAAATAATTTATTTGCACATGTCACTTAAACAAGTGATGAGCAAGAAGGAAATATATCTTAAATTACCCTAAGCATCATACAGAAAAGACCTAATGCAAATCAACAACAACACACCGTGTCAATGAAAGGAGGCTGAATATTACTACTCATTCCTAGGGACAATATTCAGATACTGGCAGGCATTCTGCCAGTCTAGCCGATGGACATGTTGAAGCCCTCTACTTGTTGGTATGAAATATTAATAGCTAGGGCATCATTCCAACCTGAGAACATAAAATCAAATTACTTTGGAGGTTAAGGAGATATGCCATCACTAATCCATTGCTGAGTTGAATTAGGCTTCAGAAATAAAAATGGCTCCCAATAACATGTCTAATCCAACAATTTTCAACCTTTTTTATCTCATGGCACACATAAACTAATTACTAAACTTCTGCAGCACACCAAAAACTATATTATATATTTTTAAAAATAGATATAATTTATCCTTAGCTGGTTTGGCTTAGTGGATAGAGCATCAGCCCATGAACTGAAGGGTCCGGGGTTCAATTCTGGTCACAGGCATGTACCTCAGTTGCAGGCTCAATCCCTGGCCCTGCTCGAGGTGCTAGGGGGAGGCAACCGATTGATGTGTCTCTTTCACATCAATGTTTTTTGCTCTCTGTCTGTCCCTCTCTCTTCCACTCTCTCTAAAAATCAATGGAAAAATATTCTCACTCCTCAGATAAGGATTAACAACAACAAAAAATAGGTGTAATTTTGATGTATTCACACCAGACAGCTATTGTTGTGTTGGCTGTTGTCGTCTTTATATTATTTGACAATCTAAGGGAAAAGAATCAAGTGCTCCTGACTAAATAGGCAGGTATTGCATGTTATAAATTTTTTTGAAGCACACTGGAAGAAAATCACTGGTCTAATCTAATGCTAAAGTTATTTTAAACAGGTTAGGTTTTGAGGAGACTAGAGAGCTATTATGAATTTTCCAAGTTCATGAAATATAGAATAAGAAGTCTGATGACGAAGGAGAAATATTGATCTGAGGATGCTAAACACGAACAGAATGTAGATTGGGCCTTTAATGAATCTCAGTGGTAGAATCAAGAAGTAATTGTACATATGCAAACATATTATGTTGTATTTTCTTAATCCTAAACCAATAATCCTTCTCATTCTTAGTGTTTCCATGGTCAAGGTCACCCACAAAATATTCTGCAATATATAATAGGAGAAAATAGCCTGTATAAATGTCTCTTTAAATTTACCACAAAGGGCCTTCCCAAGTTCTCCAAGAAAGAAAAGCAGAATAGATCAATTGTATAAGCAATTTTTGGGGTTAGTGAATTCTCTTTCACCTCTCTGGACCTCAATTTCCTCAGGGGGACATGGCCTGTTTCGTGTTGGCAAAGCTCAGAAAATTAATTAAGAAGAATTCTGCAAATATAACATTCTCTTTCAACGTCTGCACTAAGGCTATAAATTGGGACTCAATTCCTGTGAAATTTCTGCTTTGTTCTTTAATCTTAGTCATGTTATTTAGACTCTCTGGGTCAGATCTGTAAATCAGTTAGAAAAATACAGATCTAACCATGCTACACAATGATTTTAGAAAGAGATTTTTTTAAAAAAAGGAAACATGGGGATGGAAAAACAGCATGAAAGAAGCAACATATATGTGGTAATTATTTTAAAAAAATGGGTAGGGGAGAAGGACATAGAAGAAAAAAATGTAATATACATGTTTTAAGTTTTGAAAGAAAGTCATTTTGCATTTTACTGGTTTGTTGCTATTAGAGAATGAATGCCTAATGAAAATTTTACTCTAGATAACAAAATGTAAGCCTCAGCTAAGAATAGCTGTGTTTTATTGGGAAAAGATATCTCTTAAATAACTTCACAATAAAACATTGCTGTAAATACTGGGCACAAGAGAATGTTAAGGGGAAAAGATAAAATTAGGAATTAATGTTTTTGTCAGTTAGATGATTGTAAGGTTCAGTCACTGTCTATAATCACAAGGAGACAATGCCATGAAGTCATCTCAGTATCTGGATGATCTCATTGGCAGAGCCCTAAGTATATACCTTTAGCCAACAACCAACATGCTGGGCTAGTGCCTTTTCAGTTTGCAATTGCTAAACTTTGAAATAAATTTTTACTTCTTATTTTTAAAGAATTAGGTAAAAACTAATATTTGGAAATTCATGGACACAGCACCAGAAGTTGTTAAATCTTTGCAAAGGTATACTTTGTCTGATAGATGTGTGCCATTTCATCCTAGAGTCACTATTAGCTAGAAAGAGCATAATTAATTGCTTTGTGTTCTAATCCGTCCAAATAAGCCCATTGCGGAGAAGCGTGTGTGTGTTTGTAATTTGTAAATTCCCATAATATGTTAATCAAGAAACACAATACAATATGGAGTAACTAAGATGTAAATGCCTGCATATCTTAAAACTGCTGTCAATTGCTGCTTACTAAATGATAGCATTTATGTGTCTAGGACTTTCCTGCAAGTCATTAGGTGAATTCAGGCTGAAAACCACCTAAAAGGGAGTTGGTATTAACTGAGTTCTCAGATGAAGAAAGCAAGTTTCCTCAGATAGTGTGTAGAAGAGATAAAATGAAAAACCTTGGCAGTTGATCCTTCCTGGGAGGTGCTTATCACTGTACCTTCAAACTCCATGAATACACCGTCTTTCACTTAGTGGCAGTGGCTTACCTTATAAATGTTGACAGTACTTGCCCTATGAAAGGGGACATTTTCAAGAAAGACCAAGACCTACTGTCATCCTCCAACATTAGCAATAGCAGTAGGATCTCCCAGAGGGCAATCATTCTTCTCTGCTCCTAAGGCCACAAGGGGTGCATGGCACAAGTGTGAACACCCAATGTGAAGAAGATTCTGGAAGGACTGAGCTTATCCTATACCATTTAAATCAGACTTTTCTAAGGGCCCAGGAGCATCATGGGGAAGACAAAGAAAGTAACATAGACATGGAAGAGCCCATTTGAGAGATCCCAGTACATTGGGGATTCCCAGCCAGCAACTTCTCTTTGGCAGAGGCCACCCTTCCCAACCACTTGGCAACATCCTCAGCTACCCCCAAGCCCAGACCCAACAGGCATGGCCCAGAGAGACATATTTGCCTTTCATGTGCTAACATCTGAACTAAGGACTGGCCTGTTTCCCCCGGTGGCTAACACCAGAAAGATCCACTCCCATCCTTTGCTTCACTGCAGCAGCCTGAACTCACCCAAAACCTCTGCTCAGCCCATTCAGAATCCAGCCCAGGACACCCAGTCTCCATGTGAGAGATAAGCGCAGTGTTCGGACAGCAGCACGTATACATGTAGAAGAAGCTATTATACTGACAAACCTACATCCTTACAGCTAAAGCCTATCTCAGTTGCCTCTTTAATATATCTGAGCAATATTTTAATAGAAGTACCTACTTTATAAATCAACTAGAAGTCCAGCATGCGAAATCACGCAGCCCCGCCCACCCGGTGCACAGCCCCGCCCACCAGCACTGGTCTTTGGTGTTATGGCGTGAGGGCCACAGTCCTTTTATAATGTAGATAATAAATTGTATTAAGATTTGGACAAATTTTTTGTATATTTCAATACAAAGTTTTCATTTTCACTAAAAAATAAACATTTGTCTTAGAGAAAATGAGATGCCGCCCTTTGCAGCAGCCATGACAACTACTACTATTACTTTGTAACAAAGCAACAGCCACAGTGAAAATAAAAAAAAAGGAAAGTGCTTAAAGGAATAAAGAAAAGGAAGAAAAGCATTTGCATTATACATCATGGATTTTCCATATAAATTAGCTGCATAATTATGGTCTTGCTAGAATATAAATAAAAATTACAGATCTGAGAGAAATCTCCCACTGAGCAAAACATTTGGTGTTATAAAATTCAACAGTCAGTAGAAACAATATTTCCAGATTGTAAAAAAAAGTGTTATTCTAATTCTATATTTTAAATATGAAGCTGGCTGATTACCCTGGTTTTGTGTAAGGATCATTTCCTTTTAACAACAGATATTCTTGCAGAGACTAACATACTGGGGGAAAAATGGCCCCATACTTAGTTATTTCAAGAAGTGTGAATCATGGAATGAGCCATTGCCTAAAGAGTTGCCTGTTAATGAGTCTCATTACAGCCCCTTTAATCTTCTGAAACTCTGCAATATTTATAAAACACAAGCATTTGTAGAAATAAAATCATTTCTATTTTGAACCAATAGCTCATGAAAGCACATTAGTTTTATCAGATTTTCCTTTAGTTTCGAGGTTGGGACTATAATACAGACATTAAAACTATGTTCTAAAAGCTATCATTCTTTTTCATAGTTGACCGGCTGTACTAGTTCAAAGGCATAACACTTTTAACCTCGAATACTGCAGGTATCCTTTTATACACAAAGGTTAAACAGTCAGAGCTGGGGCACGGTCCATTCCCTCTGTCCCTCTGTCCCCTTTTTAATCCTTGTTGCTGGCCACCCAGCTACATGCTGATTCCAGCTTTTCCAACCTGGCTAAGTGGGCCCTTCCCTTTGGACCTGTGGCCTCCCCTCTCTCCTGACTTCTCCTGGAGGCCAAAGTGGTGTGTGTACTACTTTTGCTCTTGTTCTGATAGTATGGTTAGAAGTTAGCTACTTACGTGAAGTGAAAGGAGCTTTCATCTCTAAGATCAGAGCTTTATAGTCACATTTTCTTTTTTTGAAACGGTAGAGAAATGCTTCAGAAATGTAAACTTCCCTACACAGGGGAAAACTCGGTTCCCTGATTTATAAATTTTGTAGCAATGCGATTTGGCATTTACTTAATTGAATTTTTGTTCTGGTAGTTGACATGTATTAATTGTCTCATAGTTGGAATCCTCAGTACTTCTCATCGTTTACCCCCAAATAGAATCAACTTTATCACAGACAAACATATCGGTTAAGTTTGTAAGTCAGAAACTAAATGTTTTAGAAAGCTATGACTAATGACTATTGTGGGTGTTAGTTTCTAAAGATGAAAAGAATTCTATCCTGTTTTCTTCAGCTTCAGTGTTGGAAGTGTGATATAGACATTAAAACTGTATGTTCCACAGTTTTCTAATCCATTCATCTGTTGATGAGCACTTAGGCTGTTTCCAGATCTTAGCTATGGTAAATTGTGCTGCTATGAACATAGGGAGCATATATCCTTTCTGATTGGTGTTTCTGGTTTCTTGGGATATATTCCTAGAAGTGGGATCACTGGATCAAAGTTCCATTTTTAACTTTTTGAGGAAACTCCATACTGTCTTCCATAGTGGCTGCACCAGTCTGCATTCCCACCAGCAGTGCACAAGTGTTCCTTTTTCTCCACATCCACTCCAGGACTTGTCGTTTGTTGATTTGTTGATGATAGCCATTCTGACAGGTGTGCGATGGTACCTCATTGTTGTTTTGATTTGCATCTCTCGGATGATTAGTGACTTTGAGCATGTTAGAAAACTGTGGTACATCTACACAATGGAATACTATGCTGCTGTAAAAAAGAAGGAACTCTTACCATTTGCCACAGCATGGATGAAACAGGAGAGCATTATGCTAAGTGAAATAAGCTAGTCAGAGAAGGATAAATACCACATGATCTCACTTATTTGTGGAATATATTGAACAACATAAACTGATGAACAAGGACTGATCCAGAGACGGAGAGGCATTGATTGGACTGTCGGGCCTTGGAGGGCAGGTAGGGGAGGGTGGGGGCAAGGGGGGTAGATCAACTAAAGGACTTCTATGCAAGCATATAGGCCTAACCAATGGACACGGACAACGGGGGGGGTGAGGGCATGAGAGGGGGTAGGGGATAACGTAGGGATAAGGACACATATGTAATATCTTAATCAATAAAAAATATATGAAAAAAAAACAAAAAAAAACCCTGAGTGTTCCAAAAGCTTTCTAATTCTTTTTCATACTTTTTTAACTGCACTAGCTCAAATGCATAAAATTTTTAACCTCGAATACTGCGACCACATACTTAAGAACTCTATGCATTAGATATCATTTGTGACATACTTCAGGCACACACCCACACCCTCCACTTTCTATTGTCCACATAGACCAACCTTAGTTCAGCCATACAGTCCATGCAGACACATTCGGAAGGTCACCCTTACCCCATCAGTATAGATACCATCACCATTTCATTGGTCCCACTTGTTTCCTTGTTCCCTTTCATGTTCAAAGCTGAAGCTTCAATCTTAAAGCAGTTACAACACCAGTAATGACAATGACTCAAAAGAATCAATAGGGCAACTTGGAAATCTATCCTATCTAATAAAAGAGAAACATGGTAATTACCCATATGTCTGCTACCCTTCCCATTGGCTAATGAGGACGATATGCAAATTAACTGCCAGCCAAGATGGCGGCCGGCAGCCAGGCAGCTTGAAACTAACATGAGGCTTGCTTGCTCCAGTGACAGAGGACCCCAACGTTCCCCGCCTGCCTTGCCGGCCTCTGAGCTTGCAGTTTGAAACATTGTTACAAATATAGAAGCTAAACAAAACCCCATAAACCTGCTTTCAGCCAGCAGGGATCTCATAGGTGGAGTTGATACAGTGTTTCTATTATAGAACCCAAACAAACCAGATACCTGCTTTCAGCAGCAGAGCCTCAGAGCTAGAGCCAGAGCTAAAGCTGGCCCAGAATAAAAAAAAAAAAAAAGGAGCAGTTGGGAGCTTCAGTCACCCACCAGCCTGAAAACAGCCCTCAGCCCCTCACCCAGACTGGCCAGGCATCTCAGTGGGGACCCCCACTCTGAAGGGTGTGTGACCAGCTGCAAACAGCCATCATCCCCTCACCCAGGCTGGCCAGGCACCCCAGTGGGGACCCCCACCCTGATCCAGGACACCCTTCAGGGCAAACCAGCCGGCCCCCACCCATGCACCAGGCCTCTATCCTATATAGTAAAAGGGTAATATGCCTCCCAGCACCGGGATCAGAGGAGCCGCCAGGCCTCCCGGCACCGGGATCAGCATGACAGGGGGGAGCTCCCCAAACCCCTGATTGACCCTGCTCTGTGCGTAACAGGGGGGAGCTCCCCAACCCCCTGGTCGGCCCTGCTCTATGCGTGACAGGGGGCAGTGCCCCAACCCCCGGATTGGCCCTGCTTTATGCATGACAGGGGGTGGTGCCGCAACCTCCCTATCGACCCTGCCTTGAGTGTCGGGGGCGGTGCCCCAACCCCCCAGTCGGCCCTACCCTGAGCATGACAGAGGGCAGCGCCCAAACCCCCTGATTGCCCTGCGGCTCTGTGTGTGACAGGGGGCGGGGCCACAACCTCCCTATCCGCCCTGCTCTGTTTCGTGACAGGGAAGCGCCCCAACCCCCTGATCAGGCCTGCTCTGTGCCTGATAGGGGGGAGCTCCCCAACCCCCTGATCAGTCCTGCTCTGTGTGTTACAGGGTGTGGCACCCCAACCGCCCCCCATAGGCCCTGCTCTGTGTGTGACGCCATAGAGCCATAACCTCCCCATTGGCCCTGCCCTGAGTGTGACAGTGGCAGCGCCCCAACCCCCTGATCAGCCCTGCTCTGTGGGTGACAGGGGGCGGTGCCCCAACTCCCCTATTGGCCCTACTCTGTGAGTGACAGGGGGGAGCTCCTCAACCCCCTGATCGGCCCTGCTTTGTGCATGACAGGGGGGAGCTCCCCAAACCCCTGATTGACCCTGCTTTGTGCGTGACAAGGTACGGAGCCCCAACTCCCCTGATGGGCCCTGCTCTGTGAGTGACAGGGGACAGCGCCCCAACCCCCTGATTGGCCCTGCTTTGTGCATGACAGGGGGTGGTGCCGCAACCTCCCTATCGACCCTGCCTTGAGTGTCGGGGGCGGTGCCCCAACCCCCCAATCGGCCCTACCCTGAGCGTGACTGAGGGTGGCATCGCAACCTCCCAATCCGCCCTGCTCTGTGCATGACAGGGGGCAGCGCCCCAACTTCCTAATCGGCCCTGCTCTGAGCCCGACCAGGGGCTGCACCTAGGGATTGGGCCAGCCCTCTGCTACCCGGAAGCAGGCCTAAGCCAGCAGGTCGTTATCTCCTGAGGGGTCCCAGACTGCGAGAGGGCACAGGCCGGGATGAGGGATCCCCCCTCCCCAAGTGCACAAATTTTTGTGCACCAGGCCTCTAGTATATTATATAAAAGCCTAAGCGACTGTTAGGACCAGGTGACCAGCCGGTAGCTATGACGCTCACTGACCACCAGGGGGGTGGTCAGTGCGCTCCTACAGCCAACCTCCTGCGCCTGGCCAACCTCCCGCAGTCCCTCCCCCCAGTCAGCCCCATCAGGACTGGGCTAGACGGCCTCTATCGCCAGCCAGGCTGAGGGACCCCACCCATGCACGAATTCGTGCACCAGACCTCTAGTAATATTATATTATGGTTATGGGTGTCTTGGTTGCATTAGTGTGAGGTCATAGAATGGTAAACTGAGAGAGAGATTAGCTTTTGTTTTGTTTTTTATTTACCTTTGCTTTTAAACATTCTAAAATACAATAGCTTTGCAAATAATAATGTGGGAAATAGGACTGATAGTAAATATAGAGAGTAATATGTACAATTTCTGGCATAATTCAGCACATTTATTATGAATTCTGCCATTATTGATGGCAGCTGACTCTAACATTGATTTTTTTCTCCAAATGCTTCATTAAGAGTCTTTGATATAGAGCTCTTTAAATGTGGGCCTTTAATTGAGTTCTTTAAAAATTGTTTACTACTCTGGTGTCTAGTTCCTTAAATGCTTTGGTTCAGATTCTTTATCTAAGCGGTTCTCAACCTGTGGGTTGCGACCCCTTTGGCAGCCGAACGACCCTTTCACAGGGGTAGCCTAAGACCATCCTGCATATCAGATATTTACATTACGATTCATAGCAGTAGCAACACTACAGTTATGAAGTAGCAATGAAAATAATTTTATGGTTGGGTCACAACATGAGGAACTACTGTATTTAAAGTGCCAGAAAGTTGAGAACCACTGCTTTATCTGTTAATGAGGAGCTTAAATGTGATGAATTCTAAAATCCTATGGCTCTATATAATGTAAACCATGCTTTTCCCACCTGTAGACCATCTATTTATTCTTTTGGACAAGTGCAACCCTTTTAAGAAGAGACTTTGTTTTCTATTTTAGCTTTATGTCAGAACTTCATGCACTTTATTCTGATTTCCTCGCACCTTCTTTCATGGACCAAAGCATAAATAAAAAGTTTGGGTTGGGTACGAATTCTCTAAAAAATGCATATCCGCATGACTTTTTAAATCCTCATTTGTAAATTTTCTACCACAGCACTATTCATTCCTTTCACTTATTTATTTTAAGATTTATACAGACTAAAATCGATCTAAAATTACTCACAAGCTCATGACATCTATAAAAGGCTCCTTTAACAGTGCCTTAAACTTATAAGAATTTCAAAAAAGCTTTGTTTTTGCAAAACACCAAATTTGAGTAGGGCGCATGAAAAGTAGGACACATAAAATCCTAGGATTTTTAGTATAACGTTTTATTTTTAATCAGACTTTCTACATTGTAATGTGTGATCCTTTTTCTCTCTAATTAATATAATCTGATATGCCTCTTTTTCAGATTCTTCCTCTTGTACTGAAAACATTCATAGTATGATAGCCCTCAGTATGTGTGATACCCAGCGCTTTATGCTGCAGTGGGTAATTGCAACTTGAGCGAGAAAGTAGCATTATTCTGATGGTCACCTCATTGGGGTTTCATTATAGTTCTGGAGAAAAGTGACAGAGTGGTAGAAGGAAAAGAGAGTTAAAGTCCTTTCAAAACTGCTATAGAAGGTAGGCAGGTGACTCAGATCAAGAGCACTGCCATGTTAGAGAGAGGAAGACCAAGTGGAAAGAGGAAAGCCCAGCTTGAGCACTCCGGAAAAATCATAGTCCCTGCTCAGCTGCTGTGGAGCAGAGAGCCCCTGGGAGGAACGCACACTGCGGGGTCCCTGTGATCGCTGCCCCCAGCACAGTCTTCACTTGATCATGAGCTTGCAGGAGGGTGAATAATGTAATTTTGATTTTTTTTTTAATATTTAGTTTCAAAATCATCCCATCGTGTAGGAGGGGGGGAAACATTTATTTTAAAGGTACTTCTTATAAAGTTCCCAAATGATATCCACATCAATCTAAGTAGAAATTAACCTCAAATTTTTGTAATTTTAAAAAGCACTGTGTGTGCTACTTTTTATCAGTAAAAATCAAATGTTGGGTCAATTGTCCCCCAAAACAGATCTCACAGTTAAAGTAATAGCCACTTTTTAAAAAAAATTGATAGTTTTTTAACATATTTTTGTTGATTTTAGAGAGGAAGGGAGAGTGATAGAGAGAGATAGAAACATCAATAATGAGAGAGAATCATTGATCAGCTGCCTCCTGCACGCCCCGCACTGGGGATCAAGCCCGCAACCCAGGCATGTGCCCTTGGAGGAATCGAACCCAGGACCCTCCAGTCTGCAGACTGATGCTCTATCCACTGAGCCAAACCGGCCAGGGTATAATAGCCACTTTGAAGAATGCTTTTTAGAAGTAACACTGTTTTCCCAGGGATTTAATATATCTTTTGTGATTTTTAATATCTTATTAGACATGATTATCGAAAACCCCACCTGTTTTATGTAACAGGTTGTTAATTGGGAAGATATTTTGGAAACTATAATTCTATTTATTAATTTATATTTTGATATCTGCTTAATGCTTATGTAAGATTTGGGAATGTTCCTTTTCTTTCCACCAATATTCAGTCTACATCCTCATGAATCTCTAGATACCTCTTGGGTATGTAGCTGTGATATGTATTGTTATGTTAAGAAAAGGAAAGGAACTGGAAAATTTTTAAATTCTATCTCTTTGCAGAAGGAAGTGTCAATTAAAGCACTATATGTTATTCTTTCTGCAATACACATGTTTTATAAAAATAATTTAGCATTTAAAATCTTCACAAGATGATGTAATATTTGAAGATTGAATTTTAATATTTTATGTACAATGAACATACTTTTATTTATTTTTTAATTAAATCTTTAGTGTGGAAAGTATTACATAGGTCCCTCTTCCTCCCCACCTCCGCGCCCCCCCCCCTCCCCAATGACCTCCTCTAGCCCGCCTCCACTCCCTGACCCAGGCCTTCACCACTCCATGGTCTATGTCCATGGGCTATGCATATATGCATACAAGTTCTTTGGTTGATCACTTCCTACCCACCCACCTTCCTAAATAGTTGTTTCCCATAATATATAAAGATAAATTTGCTTGTGATTTAAGAGGTCATGTCAAAATATGTCTGTGTGCAGTGCTACCTCCTATTTTTAGGGGAAATATCATATTCTTTAAATTAGGGGGACTATTTTAAAAAAGCTTTACTGAATTAATTATTTATACACATACAAAGACATACCTCTCCATTCTAGTTTCGGATCTTAAATTCTAAACATAAAATTAATCTACCAAACTTTTTACTGTAAAACTTCCTATGGACTTGATTAAGTGTTACTATACTTCATTAAGGGCAAGGGCTATACCTGAGCTTGTTTATCTTTAAATACTTTGTTCAGTGCCTGGCACATAGAAAGCTCTCCTAGCCTGTTTGTTGATTAAATGAATTAACTACCTTAACTTGACCAAATTGCCTGTAATAGCTTAATCTCCTCCATTATTACTGCGATCATATAAAGGGTACTTTAGTTATTTTCTGAGTATGTTTCAACACATATTTAGTTTAAGAATAGGAATTAGGCCCTAGCTGGTTTGGCTCAGTGGATAGAATGTTGGCTCGAGGACTGAAGGGTCCTGGGTTCAATTCTGGTCAAGGGCAGGTACCTCAGGGTTTCTCCCTCTCTCTGTCTCTCCTCTCTCTTTTCATTCTTTCTAAAAATTTAATGGGGAAAATATTCTAGGGTGAGGATTACCAACACCAACAACAAAAAAAGGACAGGAACTAAAATTTTAATCATTGCTTGTTTAATCTCAGGCATGGTGAGAGAAGGTGTCAAGTGCAAGGGTCTTTCTGCCACATGTTAATATTTGCTTATATAATGAATTCAACAATTAATATTTAGTGAGCACCTTCAGTGTATGAATTTGTGAGCTAGGCAATGAGAAACAAATATTTTTAAATATTTATTTTTTAAAAAAAAATTGCCTCCAGGACCTTTCAGTGAAGCAGTATGTGATTCCTATATTGGACTATAATAGATCGTTTTATCGTTTCTAATTATTTAATCATCTTTTTGTAAAAGGATTAAGCATCCTTGACACATTGAGGTTGAGCTTCACCATAGAATATGTTTTGGGCTAATGAAATGTGAGTATAAATGGCATATATCAAATTTGAACAAAAATTTTAAGAGCCGTCATGTGGTTCAGTTGTTGTGTTTTCTCTCTGCCATTAGAACAATTGGTCTTGTCAATAAAGAAGGGTCTAGGTAGGAGCAGAGACACAGACAGCTCTTAGCTGCTTTAGTCCATGTTGGACGGGTGCAAAAATAAGCCATTTTTGGAGTGGGCTACTGAGATTTGGGACATAGCTTTGCCCATAGTGTATTGTAGTCTTCCAAAGGAGACTAATATAGGGACAAATTCAACAATAACTTCCCAGGCAATGTTAATGACAGAAAGGTATTCTCACCAAGTGGTTTTCTGCCTTAAAAAATTATAGCCATTCTTACCAATTACACTGATCAATAAAAGGTGCATCTGTCTGACTCTATACCTTCTCTGCTGTGCCATATTGTCTTTCTCAGGTAATATTAATGATACTTGCCATAATAGAAGTATGCGCTAAGGTCTATCACTCTATTTGACTTTATTACATTTTAATCATTCCAGCAATTTTACAGGGAGGGCACTGTTATTATCTTCTGCATTTTATTTTTTTCCAGGTTAAAAAGGTCAAGTAGTTTTCTCATATTATATAACTGTCTTTCCTCTAATCCACTGACACTTCTCATCCTAGTTTCTTCACTGCTTTTCAAATAGAAAAGCCTATGAAGGGACTGTGATGCAAAGAGAAGGGTCGTGAAGACAGAAAAACCTGTGTCTTAATCCTTATTGCTAGTTATGCGACTGTAAGGACATAATTTACCTATTACTCAGCCTCCTGGTTCATAGAAAGTTTGATGCAAATTCAAAACAGAAATAGTATGAAATATCTTTATAAATTACATGGTACAAAGATGTACTTACTACAATTATACAAAATGGATGCTATTCCCTCTATATTAGATTGTCAGTAATGTAAACTGGCACATCCAGCATTATTTATAACTAGAGGCCGGATGCACGAAAATTCGTGCAAGAGTAGGCCTTCCTTCCCCCGGCTGCTGGCACCGGCTTCCCTCCGGCACCTGGGACCCAGGCTGCTTCCCTCCTCTGGCTGCTGGCAGGCACTCGGGACCCGGGCTGGCTTCCCTCGGGCTTCCCACAGGCACCCAGGACCCTGGCTGGCTTCCCTCCAGCCCTGGCTTCATTAAGAAGGCAATGAGAAAGAGATCACTTGTGGTACCCAGGTTCAGGTCCAGGAATTCAACACTTCCTCTTCAATAACATAACTTTTTTACATCAAATATATCTTACAAAGACTAAATAAAATTTGCTTCTTCACTGCAGCAGGTTGCATTTTTTAAAGACAGTGTCACCAATATCTCCATTATCTCCTCTCTCTCGCCACTGTTCCATCAAAACGGGGAGCCTATTTCCATACTCCCCTGAATACAGGTGGACTGCGGCCTCTTTGACAAATAGTGCTGGTTCCGGACTTAGCCACTAATAAGCCTGGCAGCTTCCACTTTCTGTGTCTTGTAAAGCTCACAACTGAGCGCTCATTCTTGGCATGCTTCCTTTAGAAACCAAGGCACCATTCTTGGAAAAGCCTCAGACATTTGGATTTTTGACTCACAACCATCAGCCAGCTTTAACTGGCAGCCCTGTGCCATTGGATATACAGTCCAGTCCAGCCTTCAGATGACGGCAGCCACAACTGAATTCTGCCTGCAACATGAAGGAACCTAAGCAAGAATCACCTAGCTCAGAACTTAAACTCCAGAACCATGCGAAATCATAATAAATTGGCATTTTTAAATTACTAATTATTGGGTGGTTTGTGACATAGCAATAGATAACCAGAACGCCAGCTGACCTGCTGCATAACTTGTCTTTGATTCTTTCTATGAATCCATTAACACAATTTAATTAAAACCAAGCCGATTTTAAATAAAACCCTTCGTGGTTTCAGCATATTGATGCTATGTGCTTTTAAAATTCTATAAATTAATTTTAAAATGAAGATTATTATTTCACATGTTTTGCAGCTTATGCTAAAAATTAATTTTTGGAATAGATGAATTCACATGCAAACACTAAAAACAGTCATTGCATTTTTATTCAATTATCAGAGTGGATATTTTTGGATCTAATTTGAGTTTCTCTTCAAAAGTAATGGATTTTAAAGACTCAGTAATATAGGTTTTCAAGTATCCATTTCCTTACCTTTTAAATAATATATCATCAGGTAAATTGCAGCCAGGTGTTTGCAACTGATTTATTCTTTTGTGTAGAATCATGATTTTTTACCAAATGGAAAATACCTTTCTTCTTTTTCATAATTATAAAATAAATATCCATTATTGACAATTTCAACATAGGCTGTGAACAAAGGAGAGGCAGGAATCCTTTGAGTAGTCGCATCCCAAAGAGAGTGTTAGATAACCAGGTGTGTTTGGTGATTCATTTCATCTTCGTGATTCGTTGTCATCGATAAACTTAAGACAATAATGATTCATAGGCTTCCTGTGGAACTATGTAAAAGGATACATTCAAAGCATATAGAGCAAAGCCTGGAATATAATAAGTATTCTGTATGCTAGTTTTAATTAGTAACACATTGATGTCTAAGTGTGTTTCCTTCCAGATTCTATTCTAAGTATGCATAATTAAATGTATACATTTTTAGGAAAAGATTATGGAATCATAAATGCTTAGTTTTAAACTGATTTTTTAACTCTTTACTACATTATATGAACATGATTTCAGAATAATACATGTAAATATGTCTCATTCCTTTTTATAGCCATGTTGTTTTTTAATTTATCAAGAGTATGATATATATGAAAAATATCCAGGGTTCTATTTGATTTCCTTTGTTACTATTTGAACTAACAACACATAAAACACTGCAATGAACATACTTATTTTTAAATTTATCTTACACTACAGAATTCTATAAGCAAGAAAACTAGAAAAATAATTATCCTAAAAAGTATAGAAAATTTTACTCCAATAGATCAGAATAGTTTATGACCACATGACAAATGTTTTAACTCTAATCCTTATAGACACCATGAGACTGCTTGTCTTCATTCAGATCATAAAATGATGAATATGCAAAGACCACAAGAACTAGAAACACCTAAAACCTGAAATTCCCATAATATTGCCAGGACTAAGTCTTCTAAATAATCAGATTTAGTTCAATACTCTGGGTGCCTACATTTAAGATTAAGTTAAATATGTCACAAGGAGAATCTTTATTTTATTATGTCATGCAAAATTCTAATGAAAGACTAGGTTATATATTGGGTAAAGGGTATCAAATTATAAATACTGAGAAACTGAGGCAAGAACTCAGACCCTTTCTTTGCCTTTTATAGCTTTCCTAGGTCCCCTGCATCCCTTGGCTCATGGCCCTTTCCTCTATTTTCAAGCAAGCACTATAATGCTTTCAAATCTCCCTCTGACTATGACTCCAGCTTGTCAGTGAGTGAAAACAGGTACATGAGCTTATTAACATTTAAGTGACCTACAAGATAAAATAAAATGTCAAAACAGCAGGACTTACTTTATTAGTATTAACCCCAAATAAATGTCACGCCGTGGGGCCAGTCTGCATGTCTTGTCTCTTCTCCGCCCCATTCAGCAGGATTTCTAACAGGGGCAGGGGTAGAGTCTAAGGGATTTGGCTTGATGAGGGAAAGGAAAGGAAGAATGTGGCTCCAATAATTCCATTAACCCCTGTCCTCAATCTGTCTGGGAATAAATACAGAGTCCATGTAAAACTATCAAGCTTCTATGTCAGCACAGATCCATAGTAAGTTTCCTAGCTCTCGCTTTCCAACCAAGTTGCCACCTCTAAGCTCCTCTCATGTGGCAATTCCATTGTCACCACTGGCTGCTCGCAGTTTTGGAAACTTCCACACAATAAATCTTTTACATAGCGTCATGTGGATGCATCTGCAGAACGTTTTCCCAGAAGTGTTTGAATTCTTAATATCGTATGGCATCTTCTCTTTCCAGAAGTACTATAGGCAAACATACACAACTAAAGTATATCCCACGTGGTAGGCGGATAATGGCCCTGGAAAGAGGTACATGCCCCAAGCCCCAGAGCCTGGGAATATATTGGTTTACATGGCAAAAGGGACTCTGCCAATGTCATTAAGTTCAGCATCTTGAGATGGGGAGATTCTCCCGGATTTCCCATGTGGTCCCAATGTACTCACAGGGTCCTTCTAGGATGGAGGCAGGAGGGTCACAGTCAGTGAAAGTGATGTGACCCCAGAAGCAGAGGGGGAGGGAGGGAGGCAGAGGGGATAACAGAAGCAGGAGTCATAGTCGGAGGCTGATTTGATAGCATTGCATTGTTTGCTTGAACACAGAGGACAGGGCTATGAGCCAAGGGATGCAGGTAACCTCTGAAAGCTATAAAAGGCAAAGAAAGGCACAGTTCTGGCCTCCGGGTCTTACAAGGCTGAAATCAAGCTATCCATCTCAGGCAGGGGTTCTCATGTGTGCTCACGAACTCTTCAAGCGCGCTGGTTGAAGGCAGAATTCATTTCTGCCAGCTGTCAGTTCCGCACTGCACTCAGCTTCCAGGGGCTTCCCCTCTGAGCAGTTCATATAGAGTGTTTGCTTTCTTCCAAGGCAGCAGTCAAAGAAGACATCTCCCCCTCTGACCAGCCAGAGAAAAATCTGCTTTTAAAGCCCCCAAGTGCCAATCTCTCTCTCTCTCTCTCTCTCTCTCTCTCTCTCTCTCTCTCTCTCCCTGCACCTTCTTCCTTTCAGGCGTATCTCTCTGCTTTCTCTCTCCTAAGTTCCAAGGGCCCGCCTTTTGCTCTGCAACTTGTTTTCTGGGCTCACTTCTTCCAGGGCTCACTTCTTTGACCTCTGTGACTTTCTAAATAAACTTTTGCTTGTAAAACAAAACAAAAACTCCCAATAATCTCCCTTTCTTAAAGTCAGCTGTGCCATGACATAAGCTAATTGTGAAAGTCAAATCTATGAGATTCACTGTGGCTAGAATTATGCAAGGTTGTGTATGCCGAAGGCAGGAAATTTGGGGGACCATCTCAGTATTCTACCTTGTAAACACTTAAAAATTCCTAGATCTGATTGTTCCGATCATTTTTTAAACTAATTTTTATATCAGCTCCTTTATCTTTGCAAAACACTGTCCAAATCAGAATGCCATTCAAGTTTAAAACCCTCTAAACTCTCTGATAAATATCCTCTAAGTTCATTAAAAGTCGAAATGATTTATTGAAATAAACAGGGTACTTAGAACTAGACAGACAAGTCTGGATTCTACTTCTTCATGGCAATTTCACCTTGACCAGTTAGTTAAGTAGTTATGGATCCCTTTTAATCTATCTTTCTGTAAAATAGAAACCACAATTCCGAACGCTGGAGCACTCTCAGTATTTAATGGGTGTGTTAAAATTCTTACCATGGTGCTAGGTCCAGAGTGGCTAGCTAAAAATTTCTGTCCTATTTCTTTGTTTTATTTTTCTTTTCTTTCCATTTTGGTTTTGCTTGATTTTTATTTAAACTAAAATATCTCCAAGAGATGAAACAGGCCAGATTTTGCCTTACAGAAAAATGTTAATTTTCCAACAACACATTATTCTCAGCAGGGTTTTAGTACCCTACAATCCATTTCCTTGGGCAACAGCTTGCCTGGTATGGAAGCACTGTTCTAATCTGCTGGTCTCTCTTAAGTGCATATTGTGAGCATCATACTGACCAACACATGATAATTAATAAAATAAATTACATATTTCAGGTGCTGACACACACCTTGAATACTTTGAATATTAATCATGGGAGGTGATTTATTTATATTGTGTTTGTACAATACATTTAATACATCCTAGTTTTACTGTGTGGTTCTAGAACTCTTCCATATCTAGCAGAGTAAATTTTAGCTGTTTCATTTTCTCCATTCAATATATCTTCACTGATCAAATTTATTCCCCAGATCATCTTTGGTTTTTGTTGTTGTTTTTTATCATTGAATATCGTACTTAACTTAATTACCTAGGAATTCTTTGCAAATGCCCCTCATATGACTTGGGGCATAATTTTTTAAGCTTGATCTTCAACTCTTATTAGGTTTCCTGATTCTCCTTCACAATTTCTTCATTTTGAAAGGTTTTAAATGTTTTTATTGGCTTTTCTTCATTTAAGTGTGTGATTTTGCCATTTAGTCATGCAGGACTTGTGGTCAAGTTATTTTCTTGGAAATATATTGTGGTGCTTTTAAGTGACTTAAAGGTTTCCCCTGGGATATTAATTAGTACTTTTTAAAAGAATGTTTGAAATATTCTGTCATTTTTGCTATATTTTGTTTCTTTTCTATCATTAGTCACTCTCCTTCTGATGAATATTTTTAGTTCCCCTCACTTTCACTAAAATGTTGAATTTGATCATGCTATTACCCCTTGGTAATTTGAAATTCTTCTGACCACTGCTCAGAACGAAATCTATTATATTTCATTCCCCTTAAAGTTCTAAATGAATTTAATCTTGGAAAGTCATTTATCTTATCCAACTATCTGACACCCACATTTTGTCTTGATTAAGATTTCTGCCAATCTATATGGGGACAAATGTAGTGCCATATTATTCTTATCTGGCCTAATTTTCAGGGTTCTTTTTGTCTTGTCTAACATAGCCAACTGATTCTCATTATCCCCAGTTTTTTTTCCTACATCTTTACTTTTTAAATATGCAATGTCTACTTATCAAATTTTCACTTATTGTCTTTGTCCAGTAATATTTTTATCCTGTATGAATCAGTATCCAAATATTTCTGGAACACAAATCTTCATTAATTTGAGAAAAATTAATGAAAGAATAATTTGCAAAAGTGAAAGTTGGGTTTACTCTTACAGTGTCCCAGGCTTAGCAGCAGTGGAGGACCATGGAATGGGCCAGCAGAGAAACTGATAAATTACTGGAACCCTGAAATAGAGCTGTTTTCTGAGGAATGACAAGGGTATGAGATTAGTGAGAGATGCATCCAGAACTCTGCAACCCAGTAGGGCTGCAGTCTAGGGGGAAAATACTCCATCACTCCCCTACTTCACTCCAGTCTTAAGCAAGAGGATAATAGAGTCCCTTTAGCATCTTCTCTCCATTTTGAGCAGGAGCAGAAGGACGGAGAGTGAGCTGGAAAGGCAAACTGAAGAAGTCCAGCAGAAATCTAACACTGCTTATCCTCTTATCTCAATGCCCTTCTAGAGAAGGTATGGCTTAGGAGAAGCATATGCCATTGTTCAATTATTTCCCCTCCAGCTAGTTTCTGAAATGTCTTTATATATATATCTCCAAGCATTCTACATCATCTTGGCTTCTGAAATGATTTTGGAAATATTTATACCTTCTTCAATTAAGATGCAACTTGATGTTACCTCCCTGGGAAGCTTTCCATGAAATCCACATGGAGACACTTTGAAATACTGGTTGTTTCTCAGGTGCAGTTCTTAGAAGGAGCAGCATTTTAAAAAAATATCAATCAAGCCAATTCAATCTGTTCTTGTCAGTCAAAACTTTTGTTACAGACCTTTTGACTATGTTTTTTCCAGTGATGTTAGGAGATGACCAAACATTGGCTCCTCCCTTGTACTTATTAACATTAACATAACATAAATCGTAGAAAATATTGCTTCCTTTCTTTGTCCCTAGGAATTATAATAGTAAGGGGGGAAATCTAGGAAATTAATTCCTTTCATCTTAAATCTTGTAATATCTTTCTTCTGAAATATAATACATGATAGATAAACCTAGCTTGTGGTTGTATAATGTCTATTTGAAACCTCACCAATATGTTCAATCTAATATTTTCTCAGTTTTTTATTATTATTTGAGGATTGATAAAAGTCTCCATTGCCATTAAAATGTCTCTCCCATTGGCTCACCATAATGCCTGAAATTTCCTTAGAGAAACTTACCTGACATAGGACTTTATCTCCAGAAACTGCCTATCAAGTGGACTTGAATTAACTTAGAGAGGTAACAATCAATGTAGTCACTGATGAGCTTCAAAGTCATCAGGCAAAAAGAACCATTGGTATTTAGATGGAGGTTCCAGTTAGATCAGCTGAAGAGTTAAACTTTAGCTAATGGAATTAACCCTAGTTTTTTTGTTTGTTTTTAATTATTGTTTAAAGTATTACATGAGTCTCCTTTTTCCTCTATTTATCTCTCCCCTGCCACTGCTCTCCAAACCACAATCCCCCACCCTCCCCTCTACTGTCTGTGTCCATTGGTTTTGCTCATATGCATGCATATAAGTCCTACGGACTCAAGGGTCCCAGGTTCAATTCTGGTCAAGGGCATGTACCTTGGTTGCGGGCACATCCCCAATGGGGAGTGTGCCGGAGGCAGCTGATCCATGTTTCTCTCTCATCGATGTTTCTAACTCTCTATCCCTCTCCATCCTCTCTGTAAAAAATCAATAAAATATATTTTTTAAAAATTAACCCTACTTTTTATAACCAACATATTTTACCAATATAGTCATGGGTAAAACCAATCAAAATAGGACTTATCTGGCAGTTTTTCCAAAAATACCACAGTTAAGATTTATTTCAGGCAAGGCCTGAGAAGGCAACTGTATAACTAGAGGCCAGTAGGAATGGAAATATAGGGTGTAGGTAGGCAGTTAGATGTTCACAAGAAAAATGGGTAGATTACATCACATTTTCCCCTTTTCCCCACCTAAAAAATATCTGGCTTTATCTTTCAGATAATGACTTACTGACTACAGAACTAAAAATTAGTCTTTGATAATTCCATCATGATAATTATAGTTAATACTAGAGGGCCGGTGCACAAAAATTTGTGCACTCGGGGGGGGAGGGGGGTCCCTCAGCCCGGCCTGTGCCCTCTCACAGTCTGGGACCCCTCAGGGGATGACCACCTGCTGGCTTAGGCCCACTCCCCAGGGGAATGAGCCTAAGATGGCAATCAGACATCCCTCTGACAGCCTGGCAGCACTGCAACCCTCAGGGGATGTCCAGTTGCCAGCAGGGAGCAGGCCTACACTGCAGTCGGACATCCTTAGCGCTGCTGAGGAGTCATAAGAGGCTCCCACCACCACCGCTGTACTGGCAGCCATCAACCTGGCTGTGGCTGAGCAGAGCTCTGCCCATGTGAGAGCGCCCTGACCACCAGAGGGCAGCTCCTGCATTGAACGTCTGCCCCCTGGTGGTCAGTGTGTGTCATAGTGACCAGTCATTCCCAGTCCTTCTGCTGTTAGGGTCAGTTTGCATATTACCCTTTTACTATATAGGATAGAGGCCTGGTGCACAGGTGGGGTCCGGCTATTTGCCCTGAAGGGTGTCCCGGATCAGGGTGGGGGTCCTGCTTGGATGCCTGGCCAGCCTAGGTGAGGGGCTGATGGCTGTTTGTAGCTGGTCACACCCCCTTCATGGTGGGGGTCCCTACTGGACTGCCTGGCCAGTCTGGGTGAGGGGCTGAGGGCTGTTGTCAGTCTTCATGTTTAACCACTGAACACATTGCCTTTCATGGGCCCAGAAAGTATATCCTGCTCCTCATATAAACATATGGTGCTTTGTGCACATTTTAGATTATCCCCACCCCATATTTTTCTCTCTTCTCTCAATGTACAGCTAGACCATATCAGTCACTACTCCGTTGCCTTGAAAAATCACTAGGCGAGGTCATAAGTCCTGGTATGGGTCAAATACAAAAGCAGCAATAAATGTGCTTGGGATGAATTTGAAATAAAACATCTCTCTCTCTCTTGCTGTGCAACTGTATTTGGAAAAAAATATCCAGGGCAAAATGAGTTATTGCAAAGCAAGCCCTGCCATCAGGCGTCTGCTGCAGGCTCGTGCCTTCAGCAGCCTTTGAGCAGGGAACATCTGTAGCAGCCACATGCCCCAAAGCTTCGTGTCAAAGCCTGGTAGAGGATGTTCCCCACCAACACTGGCTATGGGAAGAAAGGGCCTGTTATCACTCATTTCTGGGACATCCCACCTGCTTCCTCTGCTATTAAAATGAATAGTCTAGGTAGGTGTGTAAAATAAATATGAAAATCCCATGTTATAACAAGATAATTTTTGTGAGAAGAAGGGAGGGCTAAGTTATTTAGAGAAATACCTTTAATTCCATCTTTTTCTGCTTCTATCACTTGTATCCAGACAGGCCTATATACCCTAATTTTAACTCTATCAAGGTTTGTACTCATTGTAGAGGATCCTCAGAAGCCTGACCCACTTTCAATAATTTTTGTTGTTGTTTTTTTAAAGTGTGCCTTTTTGTGCTATCTCAAGTAGAGGGTATCTATCTCAAGAATCCCTAAGGTGTGTAACCCGGGAAGAATATAGAGCTCTGTGTGATGGAGGGCATTTGGGTCACCTATAAATAGTAGAAATAAAAGCATCACTATGTTGTGTGCAGACCATGGCATGTGTTAGATCATTTCAATTGGAATCCTGACTGTCCTACAGACTAGCTGTGTGACTTGAGGGAAGTTAATTGTTCTTTCTATGTCTCAGGAACCTCTTCTCTGAAATGGGAGTATTTAGTATATGTACTTCATTAAGGCTCTTATGAAGATTAATAAGATGAAGCATGTAAAGGATTCAACATGATAAATGGCACATAGCAATTGTTTAATAAATGCCAGCAATTTGTTATTGTTGTTATCAAAATCAGAAATACAGGGCATGAGGGTAATTAAATAAGTTGTCCCAGAAGGGGCCACACATCACTCACATTTCCCTAGAGTCACCATGTGTCTTCATTGCTCATACTGTCCCCTTGACTTGCAATGGCTCCACTCCCAATTTCTACCGGTCACAATCTCTCAGGACCCAGCTTAACCAATGCTTCTCCATGAAACCTTGCACATTCCTGAGTGGAATGACTTGTTCTCTTCTCAGGCATTCCATCCACATTCTCAGTAGAGGACTGGTGCTCGAAATTCGTACGGAGGGGGCGGTGTTCCCATCAGCCCAGCTTGCACCCTCTCCAGTCTGGGACCCCTCAAGGGATGTCTGAATGCTGGTTTAGGCCTGATCCCTGACTGTCCTACAGACTAGCTGTGTGACTTGGAGGAAGTTAATTGTTTGCTCTCACTATGTTTGCTCTCACTATGTTTGGACATCCCTCTCACAATCCAGGACCACTGGCTCCTAACTGCTCACCTGCCTGCCTGCCTGATCATCCCTAAATGCCCTCCCACCAGCCTGGTCAACCCTTACTGCCCCCCTTGCCAGCAGGGTCACCCCCAACTGCCCCCCCTGCCGGCCTGGTCACCCCACGCAGCCTGCTGTTCAGTCATTCGGTCGTCCCTCACTAACCCCCCTGCCAGCCTTGTTTCCCCATGCAGCCTACTGTTCAGTTGTTTGGTTGCCCCTCACTAACGCACTTGCCGGCCTGCTCGCCCCACGCAGCCTGCTGTTTGGCCATTACTGTTAATGTGACGGAGTCCCAGACAATTTGCATATTCCTCTATTGTGTGTGTGTGTGTGTGTGTGTGTGTGTGTATTATATATATAAAACATCTCTGCTTTATTCATGTTTGTAAATCCTACAATTTTAGGAGCAGTACCTTGAAACACCAGAAATACCTAATATTAATGTTAAATTTTATTAATTTAAAATATATTGTACTCATTCTAAGATATGCAATAAACCCACATTATTCATAACTTTAGTTCTGCTCCAAAGTTGCAAACATAGTGAAAGCAAAGAATTTATTTTCAGTAATCATGAATACTCCATGAACAGAGCAAACCACGCATATGGCCATGCCCAGCCTGAGTTACCAATGACATCCACACAGTGGTGACCGGCCTCAGGATGCTAACAGACCTTGAGAGCAATGTGTGTCTACCATGGTGATGTGCAGATTCACTCATATTCTGAGTCAGTCCAGGCAGTTCAGTGTTCACGAAGTTTTTCTGAATGAATGGCAGTTTAGTGGAGTGGCCTGGCTCGAGTTACATTTGAGGCTTCGAAACATGATTACGTCTTTTGAAAAAAAAAATTGAACCAAATATTTACTTGTGTGTAAAAACCACAAAGTATTTTAAAATGTCACAAACACCCCAAAGTTCCTGATTAAAAATGTAGACTTGGCTTGCCTGGATACTGAGTATAGAGCTGCAAATTAGCCTCAGCTTGTTTTAACGCTCATATATTCCTATACACTAATTCAAATTTAAAAACTCCCAAATTAAATAGAAATCAGGTCTGGGAATGGGGTAATTAATGGTATAATAGTACATGTTAATATACAATCTGATATATAAGGCAGACAAGTGTAAGAATTTTTATTTATAATTTCAACCTCCAAATAATGTATTACTGTTTTATCAAGTACCGAAAAATAGCTGAACGTGATATTTTCAATAATCAAGTTTGTAGTATAAAGAGAACCTCATATCTGAGCATAAATGTTCACGGAGAATGTGCCAGTGGAAAAGAAAGTAAGGTCAACAAATAATTATAAGTTTACATGTGTCCAGAGATTTTGAATATGAAAGATTCCTGAGAAAACAGTGAAAATATTTCCTGGCAGATGTCAGAGTTATCTCATATAACTTAATGTACAGAGTAGTAATGGATTATTGAATTAGGGCTTTCATGTTCTAAAACCCGATCTCTATCAAGTGGTATGAACTGGACCTACGATGTGAAACACTCTATTGTGTTTTATTTAGTGATGGCCTTTCAACTTAGAGCTAGACTATAGCGAAACCATTACTGCAAGATTTGTGTCCAAATATGACAATGCTTCTTTAGTTGGGTTTCTGAGAGCTCAGATCAGAACCTGATACCAAGAAAAATAGATAGAGTGGGTGACAATGGCCTTTGCCAGTCCCTCCCCACCTGCTCCAGCCCTTTGTTCCTGGCAGCTTCTCCTCCAGCAAGCGCCCAGGTGACCGTGACATTTACTTTCCTCCCCTGCAGATGGATGTCTGAAACAGGGAGGGAGCACAACACGATTCAGTGTTTTCGAAGGACATTCCAAGAAGCTAGATGTAATCACAAATTTCTCTGAAGTAGGATTTCAGAGTCAAATAAATTTGGAAACTGCTGTATTAAACTAAGTGAATATTCTTGTGTTTTTAGAACTTCTCCAAACCTCTAATACAATAATACTCATTGCACATCTCCTAGAGGAGGACGTTTCCCAAGCTGGGTTAATTAGAGAAAGCCTTTTGCAGTAACATCTATTCCATCTCATGCTGGGGTCCAACCCCAGCAGGCCCAGGGGTCCCCAAAGGTGTGGACGGAGTCGGCGAAGAAGGAAGGACACGGAGACAGCGTTCAGTTGATCAGCAGCCTTGCCAGGATCTCTAGCCACAATCTCCTGCCAAGTTCTGTGTCCATGTTCTCTTGCTAGGTTCTCCAGCCAGGTTCTCCAGGTTCTCCAGCCAGGTTCTGTAGCCAGATTCCGTAGCCAGGTTCTTCAGCCAGGTTCTGGCTAGGTTCTCCAACCAAGTTCTGTAGCCAGTTTCTGTCCATGATCTTTTGCCATGTTCTCTCCAGCAAGGTTCTTCTGTCTCTAGAGAACGTTCTGTGTAGGTTCTGTGCCTAGGTTCTGTCTCTCTTGGGTCTGTCTTCTGAATTCTGTCTGTTGTTGTCTTGTTGCATCTGTATTTATACCAGTTGATTCCAATCCTATCAATCTCTATTCCAAAGGTTAGGGCGTTTCTTATCTCCATTCCAGGGAGAAAAGATTATGTAGCTTAAGCATGATTGTTCATAGTTAAAGGGATTAATTACCCGCCTGGCACTTAGTTGAGGGGTTTTATTCCCTCCCTAACTTCAGGGGAAAATCCCTACCTGGGGATTCAACCTTTCTCAGAGAGGTAACCTTGGTTAAAACACAGCGCCAAGAAGGTGAGCAAACATATTAAGAACCGTATGCCATATATGCCAGGTCCCTTGAAACAGCAAGGATGGACCGGCTCCCGGCAATCTCACTGCTTCGGAAACGTTGATGTAGGAGACAGTAAAAGATGCAAACGTCTGGGTTCAAATGCTCTTCTATTTACAGAAAAACTTCTCTAAGATAATTGCTCAGGAGCAACATGTGGCACACAGAAAACATTCAGAAAATAGTAGCTATGATTTAATTATGTTGTTAACAGTAATAGTAAATTAAATGTATAGGGGTTAAGGGAGTAGAGCACCTTTATTCTTAGACAGTCCAGAGCTGATAAAAAAGAGAGGAGATGGAAAATGGCCATGAGGCAGTATAGGACTGAATGGATTAAAATGAAAGATGGGGCCTGGCCAGCATGGCTCAGTGGTTAAGCATCAACCTACGAACCAGGAGGTCAGGATTTGATTCCCCGTCAGGGCACGTGCCCAGGTTGCAGGCTCAATCCCTGCTGGGGGCTTTCAGGAGCCAGCCAATTGATGATTTTATCATTGATGTTTCTATCTCTGAAATCAATAAAATTATATTTACAAATAAATATATAAAATGTTGGGTAGGGCAGGCTGGGTAAGTGGATGGTGGCAGGAGAAGGGAATTCTGCCCACACAAGGAGGGCAGAAATATGCAAGACTAAAAGACACGGGAGGAGAGTTAGTTCTCAGGCCATTCCTTATAAAGATAAAAATATATAAAGGATAAAAAATGCTTATAAAATATTGCTTATGAAAGATAACAAGAGATAAGCAAATACACCTAATTAAAAATTCATGGAATTCAGGGTTATTATTATGAAGGAATTGGAACCCAAGCATTCTGCCCCAAAGATGGGAAGGGAAAAAGTACCCAAAGATCAAGGGAAAGGAGAAACTGTGCATGGCTGACGTTTCATCTGCATATTAGAGGTGATAATGGTGTCATCATCAAATTTTGTGAAGATGTAAATAACAGTAAGGTACATAAAGCCATTAGAACAGTGGCTGGCACCCAACTAATGTTAGCTGTTATTAGCTCCCTTTTTGCAATATGTGCTTTCAAATACTGATTGTGGTCCTCCTAGAGTAAATCCAGAAATAAATATTGTTTCACACATTTCTATTATATGACAAATTCTACTGACTGTGGAGCTTCCCAAAAGCAGATGAGTTCTGCTATCAGAAAAGTTACCTAGTATATAGTATACTTTTTAGAGGCAGAAAGATAGTCTAGAGGGACAGGAGAAAAATAGCAAATAAACCAAAGGCCTCGTCACTTATAGGTAGACAAGACACTAGCTGATAAAAGGAAATCCCCTCTACTATATCCTCATCCTATTCAAATTGCTATTTGGTAAACCTTCTCATCTAAAAACTAGGGGATAAGCTGGTGAGTTCATCTCGGAAGTTCCATGGGATTTGAGTGGCTCAACATCATCATAAATTTGTGAAGGAAGTTTAACCACCATTTCAAGTTGAGAAATTGATGTTCCCACACCACTAAATCATATTAACGCTGACTTACTGCTCACTTTCTATTTCCCAGGCTCCACGCTAAGTACTTTACATGAATTATCTAATTTCACTTTCTCAACAACACTATCAGGTGGGACACTCTCTTCCTTCTCTCATTTTATAGATGAGGAATCTGAGTCTTGGGGGTGTTAAGCAATCTGCCCAAGATCACTCAGAAAGTAACAGCAGAGCCAGGTCTGTCCAACAAAACAGAGCTACTACTCACTGGCACTGCCTCACTATTTTCTAAATGTTTAAAATCATTTCATGCTAAAAGTAATTAAAATAAATCATTCATGCTGGTGGAATCTGAGAGAGCGCTAATACTACCACACAGAACAAGAATCTGACAGCCAGATCTGTGTAAATTAGGTTAGTATTTTATTTTTCAAATAAATAATCTCCCCTGGAAATTTCAAAAGGGTACTCGTTGTCACATGATATTCCAACAACTATCTCAACTATCTAAATATGTTCACAATTGTTATGATTAAATTATACTGGTTATTGTTATATTAAATCTATATATGTTGATGATTATGGTGTTCAGGTTATTTCTTTACACTTAATGTATTATCAGATGCACAGCTCAGTCCTTTTGTTAATAATGCGTCTGGAGAAAATGTTTTTATTAATTCACATGAGTTTCTCTATATGCTTTAACTGGACTTTATCAGGCTTAAGCAGTAGATTGATGAAATAAGAGAAACGGGCAAGTATTAGGATACTTGTATCCCATAAGTAGTCAAGTTTAACCCAATCTACAAGGCCAAAGAGACCATATGTGCTTGATGGAGCTGCTACTCCATTTATTGTTGTTGATATGATATTGTATACAAATTAATTAAGCCAGTCTTCTAAATGTGCCATCTGTCTCTTCAATCAAATAAATAGCTCCTGTATCTTTTGAACTTTCTTTTTTTAAGATAACTCTAGTACCTAAAACCGCCCATGTCCTGTCTGTACACTAAAATACTTCTGAAGATACTCTCACAGTTAAAACAATTCACTATATCCCAAGACCAAGAGACTGAATTCCAAGAACATAGAAAGCCATCAGGATGTGACATCCTACTGTTCAAGCCTTATCTATCACTCCCCAGCTATACTAGATGGTCTGGTATACTATTAGTCTATCTGAATGAAGTTGCTTAATAAACTAACATAAAGTGTTTCGTGTACCCATGTCTTTTTAGGGGGCCAGAGCCTATCAAATCCCTTTCTCATTCCATCTGATAGCTCTCCTTTGTCAGCCCAAACTCTTCCTTCCTCCTGGTACTCACTCCTCTTTCTCTATATTCTTCATAATATTCAATTATTTTTCTCACCTTTTAATCTACTATGTATTTCACTTATTTATTTGTCTCTCCCAACTCCACTAGATTGTAAACTACACAATGGCAAGGGTATGCATCTGTTTTGTTTACTGCTTAAAGGGAAGAGTCCTGGCCTTAAAAATAATAAATAAAATAAAGGGAAAAATTAATAAAATGCAGCTAGGAGTATGCCACAAATTTATTAATAAGGAAGTACTCATTCAGATCACCCTGAGTTTGCTGGCTCCGTTGTTACAGTTAAAAATTAACATTCTAGCTAGACATTTAATTAAAATGAGCACTATTCTTCCTGCCCATTCTTTCCCACTCTGAGAATGAGAACCTGTTAGAAGCTACTATTGTCTCCCACTCAGGAGACAATAGAGAAGTGAACGTGATTTTAAATAACATTAGGATCAAGGCAAATGTAACTTTATAATTATTGGGTAATGTTATTGTAAATAAGTTTATTAATAAACATTAGTTTTATGTGAATGCAAGGTTCATTTTAAAAAGGACTGAACTTTTTATTCTAGATTTTTTTTAGGTCCCTATTTATGCATTATTGAATGTGATTATTTTTTTCTTCATTGCTAGATTAGCATTGGCTGAATTATATTTCCATATCTCTTGCTTCTAATTTTGTATTCAAGAAAAATATTTAGAAAAATACTGTAGTGTAATTTTAAGATAATCTTAAGATAATATTACTTTACAAAGTAATAGCTTAACAGAACTTAGAATTTGTAAAATTATGCAAGTTAAAATGTTTTTGCCCTATAAAATGTACTATAGTCTCCTTTTCTAAATTACATTTACTTCCTTTCAATATCTGCTTTCCAGAAGGCTATGAAAGATGGATGGAGATATTAAATCCAAAAAACTAAAGGAGAAAAAAAGGAAATACAAGTCTTCAGTTAACTTTAGAAGAAATATGCAGGAAACAATAGTAGTGGGCAGTAAATCCAAGATAATTATACTTATTTAATATGCTTTGGGGCTAATGCATATAAACTTTTTTAATAAAGCACTGTAATTTTATGATTTCATTAGCCCTAGACAATAAGTTTACAAGCATTCGTATTGAAAAAAATTATTTTCCCCTTAACTACTGAAAACAAAATTACTCTGCTCTCTTATAAAACTGTTAGATTTCTATCCTCACATCCTTTATTGATTTCTCACAAATCTGTGCTTTATGTTTTTTGTACAGTCAGCAGTATGCTCAAATGTAACAATTTTAAACTAAGTAACAAATCTGCAAATTCACGATACTCTAAATGATCCAAGATATGTCATTTTAAGTGATAAAATCAATATGTATTTTGGTTCATTAGCAAAATACATAATGGCTATTTCTAGCATCTCCATAGACTCTGTTTAACCAATTTGTGGTGTGATGCCTGGCCTGAAGCACTTCTATTTTTAGTTCTAATGGAACATTCTTAAATTGCGTATTTTCTGTTTACTAACGTTATCCTGCTTGTTACCATGGTAACTGTGACAAGTGTTCTAGCTCACTATTTTATTAAATAAATTAAAGATGTAGCTGAAGACTGTGGAGGTTCAGCATGTCATTCTTAAAACACACTTTCCCACATCAGTAAAACCATGGTCACACTTGTAGAAAATATGAAAATAATTATAAATAACGTCTTATACATTACAGATTTGGGATGCTGTCCACATTTCAAATCTGAGTCATAACTAGCGCTTAGGTTTCTCCAACTTACAAAGTCCATGTTCTGAAAGTGTTATTGTAAATTAGTTCCTTGGAAATTGGAGTATGTTCGCCCATAGAAATAATTTCATAAATAATAGTTAGATCTCCAGGCCCACCCTCAAAAGCCTGTGATGTCTCAGGCTATATGGTAATATTAGCAGTAACTTTTGTTCTCAGCTCTGGCAGCAGGAGCCATGTTATAGGGGTGAGGAGAAAGGAAGGAGTGTTCTCATACTCATTTTGTTTTCAACAATCAAAGTGTAGATGGGGCGCCGTTTTGGAATACTCGCATCCACTGGCCTTCCCGGATGTTGGGGCCCCCAACTAAATCCTGCTATTTGCCTTTGCCCACGTCTTCAGCATCTTGGTGTCCTTTTGTTTTCCTGCATCTCCCTCTCAATTTGGTGCTGGACCCACCTTGCTGCCAACCTGTTCCTAACTCTAAAGTGAACTATCACTGTCCTGAAGAGTCAAGGCAGTCTCAACCAGTTGTTTAAAAAGAAAGCCATTGGGCTGTGCACTATCTCTGCAGGTTTAGTGACTTCTGTCATATGTCCCAGCTGCCCCAGGAACCCAGATAAAGGGCCCACCCTCAGTGTAAGTGGTTCAGGTGAGAGGTATATGAGTGGGGTCCTGGCAGGACACAAGTGGTGTTCAACAGAGGCAAGTGTAGAACATTTGCAGAGGTGTGAACAGGGTTTCAAGAGCCCCTGGAGAACTTCCAGGTACCCAGGGCCTAGCATCAGCCAGGAACCATTACCACTCTTGAAAGAGGCTGGCCTATAGGACCTGTGACCCTGGCAAGGCTGGGGGCACCGTTAGTTTCACCTTCCCACCCTCCTATCTCTTGCCATTGCCACCCATTAGCCAAATCCACCCAGAACTCAGGGTTCTGCAGGTTGAGGAATTCAGCTGCTTTGAGGCCTGGAGTAACACATAAAAAAGCAGAGGATGAATGGGGCGAGGAAACTGCCGTTTGTGACAGCATGGATGGAATATCATGCTAAGGGAGCTAAGTCAAACAGAAAAAGTCAAGAACCATTTGATTTCACTCTTGTGGCATATAAAACTGAAAGCAACAAATAAACAAACAAGCAAACAAAAACACATAGACACAGACAACAGTATGAGAGTTACCAGAGAGAAAGGGAGTCTGGTGGTAGTAAAAAAAAAAAAAAAAAAAGATAAAGGGGATCAAATATGTGATGACAGAAAAGACTTGACTTTGGGTGGTAAACACAATGCAATATACAGATGATATGTTATAGAATTGTCCACTTGAAACCTATATCAGTTTATTAACCAATGTCACCCCAATGAATCGAATTAAAAATGTGAAAAAAATAAAGGCAATCAAAATATACACTATTACTTGAATGAGAACTCTTTCTGAAGTTTTTGCATTTTAAACATACAATACTTTTGAATCCCTAACCTGTGAGATTTCTGTCACCATGACTAAAAAAATTATTCAAGATCTTGAGGGCATTATGTTAAGTGAAATAAGTCAGACAAAGACAAATACCATATGATCTCACATGTGGACTCTAACAAACAAAATAAACAAACAGTAACAACAACCAATAAAAAGCTCATAGACACAGAGAACAGATTGGTGGTTGCCAGGGAAGGGGGTGCAAGGGATAAACAAATAGGAAAAGGGGGTCAAAAGGTACAAACTTTCAGCTATAAAATAAATAAATAATGGAATGTAATATACAGCATGGTAACTATATACTGTATTTAATAATAATACCATATTGCAAATCTAAACGTTGCTAAGAGAGCAGATCTTAAAAGTCCTCATCACAAGAACAAAAAGGAAAAATATAGCTATTTGGTGACAGATGTTAACTAGATGGTGGAGATCATTTCACAACGTATACAGATATTGAATAATTATGTTATATACCTGAAACCAATATGTATAATGTTATACTTTAATTATATCTCAATAAAAAATATTTAGATCTTGCAATTATGAAGAACCTGCTTTGAGGTTATACTTAATTTGAAAAGTCAGACTCAAGAAGACAGTCAGAATTCAATTGATTTAAAGGAAGTCACTTTCTTGGCTATATTCTCTAAATCGTGAATCTTGGGTTTTCTCTTCAAGGATGGGTGGTACTAGTTGATTGTAAACTGAGTCATCCGTTTGGTAATTTCTGGATAATCCTAATAATATATCTAATTATCCCTATAATTGTTTTTATCAAAGAATTTCAACTTTTTGGTTGAAGGGATCAAATTAAAACAATAACATAGACAAAATTTTGTTCCCATTTGCTGACAGGTTACAAATCAAATAAAATTATTATAATTAGGGCATTGGGAATTTTGCACAAAAAAAGAAACAATTATTGGAACATATGTGAGAGTCAATAATCTACTGGATTATTCCCAAGAAAGTAAATGAGAAAAAGGAAATAATTCCTTTGATGCTAAAATTAGAATGGCACAAAAGGAGTTATCTTTATTGTTTATACACATATTTTGTATAAATTCAGATTTAAGCAAAATATATAAGGAAAGGCTAAGAATTTTTTCTAGAAAGTTTAAAAATATTTCTTTTTCCATATACTAATTTTTATAGTCTGTCTGACTTATTGGGGGTGAAACAAATGAGCATTCATATTCTGTTATTCCATAACATAGTACCTGAATTTGCCTGTGAATACTTTCTGACACATTTTGTGCATATTTTAAGTTAGTATATATTGAATAAAATATGAAATTAAAAAATCAAGTATTTTTTTAAGAAGTGCAAATTGATAGTTGCAAAATACTCATGGAAATGTAAAGTACAGCATAGGAAATATAGTTACTTAGATTATAAGTATGTATAGTGCCAGGTGGGTTCTACACTTATTGGGGGGTTATTTTGTAAATTATATAAATGTCTAACCACTATGTTGTACACCTGAAACTAATATAAAATAATATTGAATATAAACTGTAATTGAAAAATATACCAATTGTAAATAACATGCATGTACCATTCCTATAATCTTTTAAAATAGAAAATAATGCAGTTTTTTATGGAATGATACTTAGTATTTAGTTATAGTAAAAATTGGGGGTGGGGAGAAATGTATATGAGGTTAGTGTACCAGCTACCCTGGGGAAGGAAAGAACCAAGGTTGTGCAAATCCGTGATGTGGCTTAACATATAACTGCATTATTTATTGCAATAAAAGCATGTGCAATAAGAAGAAAATCAAAGATTTTTTAATTTAATTTCAATTATCATGTAAGAGAAAATTCTATACGGCTTTATTAAAATTTTAACATGACGATACTTCAAAATGTTGGCATATTTTTAACCTAACGCTCGTCTTTCATTTCCTCAGGGTCCACTTTCATTTGTAACACACACATAATTCCAGTGAAAAATCAAGAGGGTGTGGCTATGATGTTCATCATTAACTTTGAATATGTGACAGATGAGGAAAATGCTGCTTCCCCAGAGAGGGTAAACCCAATATTACCAGTCAAAACTATCAACCGTAAGTAAAAGTAATGTGTACATAATGTTCTTGTTATTCTGCTGTTATAAATATTTTAATACATTCTTCATTTACTATTTCAGTTCTCAAAATAAGTTTACTTTTTAAGTAAACTAACTTTCTATTTTAAAAAGCCATAGCTGAAATTTTACTTTGGTGCCTTACAGAATCAATCAGCTGCTTTCAAAGCCATTTGACTTGTATATACCATGGTAAATTCAACCAATCCCCTACTGAGGGACATTTAGGCTGTTGCAAACTTTGGCTACTACGATTAATGCCAGAATGAATTGTGCATATATATTTTCATAAGTGTATGTGTAGATTTTTGGATGAAGCATCTTTAGGTTAGGTTTTATATGTGGGATTCCTGGGTCAAAGTGTAGATGCATATGTAATCTTTTTAGATACTGCCAAACTCCCCTCCTTATGGTTTCAACCATTTTGCACTATTACAAGCAGTATGGTAGACATTTTCCCCAAAGCAATACTAACAGAGTGAGTCAGCCTTCTTGATTTTTGTCATTATGCTAGGTAAGTAGTATCTCAATTAATTTAGTTTACATTTCTGTTATTATGAGTGATGCTCATATATTTAAGCACTACAAACATTTTTCCTGTCAACTATTTCTTACATACATTATTGCTTTTTTTTGTTGTTCTTTCAAATTTTAGAATCAGTTACAAATCACTTCTGCAGCAAATACATTGTTTTTTATCTTTTTTTCCTGATTTTTGCCATGCAAAAGCAATTTTTGTTAATTTGGCTAAATTTATCAACATTTTTCCTTGTTGATTCTGAATCTTAAGTCATAGTAGAAAAGCTTTAACCATTTCTACGTTGTAACTAAATTTATTCTAAGTCTAGAAATTGTTTGGTTTTATATTTTAGGATCTCTAGTACACTTAAGTTTCGCTCGTTTTATAGTGCATGGTATCAATTTAATTTATCATTTAATCAATGGCTGTACTTTTTTATTGATTAGAAAATCTATCTTTTTACCAGGAATTTCAAATGCCACCTTTATCACATACTAAACTTCCTGTGCACTTTCATCCACTTCTCAACTTTATTCCGTCTGTTGGTCTATTTATCCTTCAGAATAACACATTTTTAAATATCTGACATGAAACGCTCTTTTTGATATTAATTTTTAGGGGTTTGGAGTTATTTCTTGCTTAACACTGTAGATGAACTTTAGAAACAACATATCTAGATAGAAAAAATTCCTTTTGATATTTTTATTAAATTCACATTACCTTTATAAATTAATTTGAAGGAATTTAAAATCTTTATAATATTGAGTCATTCTATGCAAAATTGTATTTTATGTATTTTCATTTTTAAGTCTAAATTTGTGTTTTTAGGAGTGCTATAAAAAATTTCCTCATTGTTTTGTTTGCTACTTGACATTTAACTATTTTGTTGCAGCTATTATAAATAGAATCTTCGCTTTCGTATTTTTAAGGCTACAGATTTTTTGAGTAGGTTCATTTTATATTCTACTCTCTTAGTGACGTGTCTTAGTTTGCAAGTGGCCTATACATTGACTCTCAGAGATTGCTTTACCTTTCCAACTCTTATGCATCTAATACTGTAGTTTCTCTTTTCTAATTGCACTGGCTATTCCCTCCGACATATCACTAAAAAGAAGTTGTCGGTGAGCATCTTGCCTAATTCCTAAATTTATGTGCACGTCATCAGTGTTCCCAATTAATTGAAATGATGGCATGTGGACTATGTTGTAAGTGTTTTATAATTTTAAGATAGTCTCCACTGACATATTTATTAAGAATGGGTGCCGAAATTTGTAAATTGCCTTTCAAGATCTGTCGAAATGAGTGCACTCTTATTTTTATGGTAAATTTTATAAATGAAGTTTATTAATGTGAAATCATACTTGTATCTCTAAAAGGAACCACATTTGGACATGATGAACTTTATTTGTAATATGCTGTTGAATAACTTCATCTAAAATGAATTTAGAATTATTGCATTGATATTCATTAGGGATTCTGTAATGTTTTGTGTGTATGTACAATTTCATAGATATTTATATCAATGTTATAATTCTTTAAAAAAATAATCTGGAGTTTCTTCTCTTATTTTTTATGCTACAGAACTCTTTAAATAGTTTGGGTATTATCTAGATTCAAAAGTTAAGTTTCATTCTTCTGTGAAATGATCTAGGCCAGTGGTCAGCAAACTCATTAGTCAACAGAGCCAAATATCAACAGTACAATGACTGAAATTTCTTTTGAGAGCCAAATTTTTTAAGCTTAAACTATATAGTGGGTACATTGTTATTTACTTAATTAGGGTGGTCCTAAGCTGGCCTTTGCTAAAAAAACGTCCTCAATCTGATTGAGGTACATTTGCTGGGGTCGATCCCTTCCAACTCTCCCATCCACACTCGTCTTGTATACTTGTTTCGTCTATCTCCTTTCGTTCATCCTCCCTATATGTCCAAACCACCTCAACATACCTTTCTCAGTCCTCAACACTACATCTTCTTTCACTCCACAACGTTCCCTAAAATTAACTTAATAAACTTTACTTAAAGTTTTAAGTCAACTTTGCACTATATGTGCGTGCCCGCACGTGGCATTTTGTGGAAGAGCCACACTCAAGGGGCCAAAGAGCCGCACGTGGTTCACGAGCCATGGTTTGCTGACCACTGGTCTAGGCCCAGTACTTATCAGTGTAGTAGCTTTTGAACAAGTTTGTTGTTTTTGCTTTTGTTTTGTTCTTCCTCCAGAGATTGGTCTAGTCAAATTATTCACCTCAGCCAGTATTAATTTTGTTAAATTTTATTTTCTAGAAATTATTCATGTAGACTTTAAAATTTTATTTTAATAGAATTATTCAAAGTAGTCTTTTATAATATGCTTAAGTATTTTTTTGTTTCTACAGTTATTTCCTTTGTGACAGTTCTCCGTTTTTTTGTTTGTTTCCTCCATCTAAATTTTTTATTAGTACTTTTCTTTCCAAAGAACTAATAGTTATTGGTTTATTTTTAAAAATATTTTTATTGATTTCAGAGAGGAAGAGAGAGGGAGAGAGAGAAACATCAATGATGAGAGAGAATCATTGATTAGCTGCCTCCTGCACGCCTCATACTGGGGATCGAGCCCCCAACCCAGGCATGTGCCCTGACCAGGAATCGAACTGTGACCTCCTGGTTCATAGGTCGATGCTCATCCACTGATTTATTGGTTTATTGGCTGGACTTTATTGGTTTATTAATTGTTACTTTTCCTTTTATATCAGTAAAGGGACCTTATATTCAGCTGCCTCTTTGTTTCTCTCTCCCCAAGGGACAATTCCACCTTTGAGGTTTCCCCCACCTCTCCAAGAAGTAACGCTTTTCTGAGACTACTCTCTGGGGTCTTGTGCACTTTCCAAGCCACTTTCAATTGTCTCTCTAGTAACCAGCGCTCTGTTCATTCGGGTCACTAGCCTGCTTTCAGCATTTCTTACTCAGGGGCAGCCCTCTTCTGAGAGTAAAACTACCGATATGTCTTCCACCCTCTCCGAGGAGACTTGGGTATTCCCCCTTTCCACTTATTTTCTGCCCAACGCTATTGCAGTGTGCTCTCCTGAGCCAGTTCTGCTGGTTTCGAACATTTATTTCCCTGCTTACATGTAAATTAAAGTTGGTAATGTCTCTTTCTCTAATTATTCTTTAGGCATAGTTTATGGGTATTTTTATTTGACTCCCTATTGACCTTTATGATTTTTAGGAGAATCCCTGAGAAAATTGGCATTTAGGTATCTGTCATTGTCTGTGGGAAGATGAAAGCCTTATCGCAAAACTTAATATTTTTAAAAATCTGTTATACTTTATATAAATTCAAATAAATCAATATATATAAAAATTAAAAACCACATTTTCAAAATTCATTGTTGTAAACCTAAGTATAATGCTAGATCACATGTACATCAACTGAGAATTTTTACAATACCACTTACTTTCTTAGTTATATCTAAGTGACAGTACAATATTCTGTTAAAGCAATGTTGGGAAAAATATTTTAATATAATATGATTCTAATATTCTGAATATTTTACTCTGAACAATATTACTTTTAGGGGAAATTCTCTATCAAAATCATTAATTTGTCAATTTCCCAAGTGATGTATTTAGAAATGAAAGTACCATAAAAAACATTGTGATACCAAAGTCTTATTCTTTTAAGCTGATGACTATTTTGATTTCTTTATTTTCTCACTAACAAATTCAGTCATCATTGAATGATTCCTGAGAGTATACTTAAGGTAAAGTCAGCCTGTATTTTGGTCATAAATGTCAACAAGGTAATTTGTCTCATGGGATGCCTAGTTTTACTTATTCATCATCTTCACAAATTCTTTATTTTTTTCCATAAAGTGGTTGTCTGGCATCGTTCATCAAATTGGATGGACATGAAAAAGGGAAAGTTGTATCAGCAGAATGGCAGAGAGAAGATACTTTTTTAATAAAGAAAGCATTCATTTCAAACTAAAATGTAAATGGAGAATTGAAACTTTGATCTCAAATGGAAGATAATCTATACAGTAGCCTCCCAGAATATAATACATTATCTATGCTACTCTACACTGTGACTAAAATAGCACCTCATGTGCAAGTGAGAGCGTATTCAGCTGAGATCATTTCTTATGTTGTGAACATGAACGGTTTCCCCACACTGCAGCTGTCAATCCTAAGGGAATTATTGAAGAGAGTACAGATATGCAGGTAGAACTGTTTCCAGAGCATTACAAAGGCCCATTACTTACAACCAGTAAACTGGGTTTAGATTACACGCTTCTATCATTATACGCTCTACATTTCCTTTTATTTGGTGTCAGGTTTTGAGAAGTTGATTGTTAGATCAAGCAGAAAAGTGAAAGAGAGACAAATTAAGCTTGGTAATTCTTATATGATACAATTCCTACTTTTTATTATGTCTGATCTTTGGTAACTCCTACTGATTTTTTTTCTTCAAGTATAACTTAGTAGAACTGATTAATTGCATTGGCTATTTCCAACATTGTTTTTCCAAGGATGGACAGACAATAAACAAACAAAAAGGGAGAGAGATCAACCAAAGGACTTGTATGCATGCATATAAGCATAACCAATGGACACAGACACTAGGGGGGTGAGGGCATGAGCGGGAGGGTGAGAGGGCGATGGGGCTATAAGGACACGTATGTAATACCTCAATCAATCAATCAATCAATCAATCAATACATTTAAGAAAATTAAATGTAGAGACATCTTTTTTTTTCCAGAAACATCTTATCTTCAAAATATTTAGTGTATAATCTAAATAAGGAGTGTGTATTTGTCTATAGTATGTGCCCCCAAGTGGTGGGATTTAAATGAGAGTAATAGAGAAAAGGCAACTGAGAACATGGGAGTTTCTGTATATTTGAATGCCTCTCCTGAATTGTAGACAAAATAAAGAAAAAAAAATGTGAACTAACAACACAAGAAACAAAAATGAAAAAGAAGTGAAGTATTAAATTGAGAATATTAAATAAAAGAAAAGGACCTAAATGCACAATAGAAAAGATGGATCATAAAAAGGGACTATGATACATGGGGCTTACTAAGTTCTCAAAACCTATAAACTTGCTTTGTACTAAAAGGAGTGGTGGATCATTTCTCAGGACAAATAGTTTCAGGGTTCACAGGAAACATGAAGAGCTTTCTCTAGGAAGAACTAATTTTTCACAAACTTATTCTTTGTCAAGGATATAGGATCAGTCACATATAGATGACTTATGTCCCTAGAGTGAAGCAAGTACAATGGAGAGTACTGTTTTGATAGGTATATCTATCAAACTGATAAATACTGCACAATTGAGTGAACAAATTGCTATGTAATAAATATAAATACCAAGCAACAGATATAGTTAATTTTTTTATCTCGATTGTTTCTGTAAAAACTCCACAATCTAAAAAGTAGAAATGATACAGACTAACAAAGAAAATTGTGTGATTATTTTGTTTGTTTGTTGTTTATTTTAATAACTGAAAGGAAACCACATCTAAAGGAAATAATACTAATGGGAAAAGTTCTCTTTCTCTCTCTCTCTCTCTCTCTCTCTCTCTCTCTCTCTCTCTCTCTCTCTTTCTATCTCTCTGGTTCTAATATATTTGTACAATGTTGAAAATAACCAAATTATGTGTTTTAGCTTACACAATTAATTTCAAAGTTAATTATTGTCAAGTTTAAGAAAATGCTGCTTTTAGTATTTTAACTGAAATACTTTTTAAGCTTCATATTATATTATTCACAAGTATATTTGAGTTTTCATACCAGGAATCTAGAATCACCAGTCCATTTCTCTCTCTCTCTCTCTCTCTCTCTCTCTCTCTCTCTCTCTCTCTCACACACACACACACACACACACACACGCTTTAATTTATTAAAAATTTCTCAAAGGACCTGGCCAGCATGCTCAGTGGTTAGTGTATGGGCCCCACACACAGAAGGGTTGCAGGCGTGCTGGAGGCAACCAATCAATGTGTCTCTTTCACAAAGATGTCTCTCTCTCTCTCTCTCCACCTTCCAGTACTCTAAAAATCAATGTAAAAAATATCCTCCTGTGAGGATTAACAACAACAATTTATCAAGGGAGATTGAGAAAATTTATTTTTTTCTAAATTTGTTTGTTAGTCTATTTTGATTAGATTCCACATATAAGTGAGATCTTGAGGTATTTTGATATTTGTCTTTCTCTGCCTGGATTATTTCACTTAGGATAATGCTCTCTAGGTCCATCCATGCTCTCCCCAAAGGGTAAGATTTCCTTCTTTTTTTTTTAATTAATCCTCACCTGAGGATATGTTTTTATTGATTTTGAGAGAGGGAGGGAGGGAGAGAGTCAGAGAGAGAGAGAGACAGTGAGAGAGAGATGAGAGAGAAACATCTATAGTTGCCTTCCGTATTTGCCACAACCAGGGATTAAACTCGCAACCTAGGTATGTGCCCTGACCAGGAATCAAAAGAATTTGCCACCTTTTGTTGTACGGGACCACACTTTAACCAACTGAGCACCCAGGCAGAGCAAGAGTTCCTTCTTTACAGCTGAGTAGTATTCCACTGTATATATGTACCACAGATTTTTAACCCACTCATCTACTGATGGGCACTCGGGCTGCTTCCAAATCTTGGCCATTGTAAATTATGCTGCAGTGAACATGGGGGTGCATATATTCTTCGAAATTAGTGTTTGGGATTTCCTCAGTTACATTCCCAGAAGTGGAATTGCTGGGTCATAGGCAGTTCCATTTTTAATTGTTTAGGTAACTACATACTGCCTTCCACAGAAAACCCATCTTAAATTTTAAAAATATTAATTTACCAATATACTTCTAAACAAAAAATGAATTCATTCTGTTTTTACCTTGTTCAGCTCTAATTCATGCAGTTATCCCCATTTTATAAATAGTGTGTACCTAATACTTATTCATATAACATATAAATGAATGAATATTATTATTACATTGAGTAATTAGGGGTTTGGTGTGTTTTTTTTCCTATTGAATCAGCACTAGCCAGATTGTCTAACTCAGTGGCTCTCTAAGTGTGAGACCATCAGCATCACCCTGCAACATGTTTGAGATACAGGTTCATGGGCCTTACACCAGAACAGCTGATTAAGAAATAGAGAAATTCAATAATCCATGTTTTAACAAACTTTTTAGATCATTCTAATACCCACTAAATTTTGGAAACTACTGGACTAACTTAATTAATGTTTATATAAAATTATAAAGATAAATTTTAAGTAAAACAAAATGTAAAAATTTAGCAAAATAAAGTTAAATTTCTATCATTTGTTATTCTCTCAGTAATTTTCAAAAGGGAGCTTTATATTTAATCTTATTAAGGTACTATAATTATCTTTAATTACCTTTCAAATGATTAAAATTATACTTCCCCAAATCAAAGAAGAACTTTACTTTCATCCTTACTAAAATAAAAGTTTGAATTACTCTAAAAGCTTTGACTGAAGCTGTCTCCACACACAGAATAAAGTTGATAATTTAGGGAATTATCTGGCTAATTTTAGCCTTAAAAATTTATTTCTATGATTTGGACTCAACATTTTGAATAATTAACACATAAAATATGTCTTTTCCTGAATAGCTGCATTACTCCCTCAAATTTGTATCTCAATTTTCACACCTCAAGCTCAGGAACAAATAAATTTTCTAAATAGCTGGTTCATAAAAAGGCATTCATAGTGTTTTTATGATTCTCCATTGGAGCTGAAAGTCATCCTTTAATTCAAAGATGAAAAGCTGGTATCCTATATAATAAAAGGCTAATATGAAAATCAACTGAACAGTGGAACGACTAGTCCCTATGACCCACACTGACCACCTAGGGGCAGACGCTCAATGCAGGAGCTGCCCCCTGGTGGTCAGTGCGCTCCCACAGGGGGAGCACTGCTAGGCCAGAAGCCGGGCTCATGGCTGGCGAGCTCAGCGGCAGTGGCGGGATCCTCTCCTGCCTCTGAGGCAGCACTAAGGAGCAGCGAGCTCCGTTTCTGGCTGATCGCTGCTCCCACAGGAGGAGTGCCTCTCAGCCAGAAGCCGGGCTCACAGCTGGTGAGCACAGCAGTGGTAGCGGAAGCCTCTCCTGCCTCCACAGCAGCGCTAAGGACCCCTGGGTGGATGTCCGCCTGCTGGCTTAGGCTCACATGGGTCTAAGCTGGAAGGCGGACATCCCCCAATGTGTCCCAGACTGCAGGAGGGCACAGGCCAGGCTGAGGGACCCCCCCACTACAGTGCACGAATGCTGTGCACCAGGCCTCTAGTATTAATATAGTTTCTCTCTCAACAAGCATTACCTAGAAACAATCTAATATTCACATGAATTTAATTAAAGGTTTTACAACATTGCTATGTTTTCTATTATGTGTTTGAAAGTCACCTCTTTTTAAAGATTATATTGAATATAGCAAAATGAACCATGGCATGGCTGCTAATGGAAATCTGGGAAAAGTTCAGTCATAGGTTACAATTGATTTTATGTCATGTTTCTCCCTGGGATTTGGGCAAAATTATATTTTTAAGATCAAGAAAGTTGCTAGTAGAGGAAAATCAGTACGCATTATCTCTTCATTAACAATGAATGTTAATGATCACTTAAATTAGCATATCCACACCAGAGTCCCTCCCCATATGTATATCATTTGGAAGCTTTTGTTACTTAGCAACCCCCAAATCAGGCCGAGGCCCTAGTCATACAACATTTGAGTAATGCTTGTTCCATTTGTATTTAGAATATCCTACGAAGAGAATCCCTGTCAATATTATAAACACCCGGTCATTTTGAGTCAGTCTAGGCAAACATGTTATTATTTTCACGCAATTTGAATGGATTGTTTAACTTGGCATTTGGAAAAGGAAGAAATCAATTGAAGAGAAACAAAGTAATGGTTATTATAAATCATACATTGATTTATTCAGCAGTTATCACACTGAAACCTAGTGAAGTCTATATACTAATAACACTGGTGTGTTTGCTTTCATTACCACTCCCTCCTCACTAGGGATTACAACCTTGGGTGGCTAAAAGCAGTCCATTGCCCCATCCTGGCTGTCTTATCTCCCTTCTCCCACACCTGCATTTCCTGCTTCTTACTCTCATGATGACCTGGCCAGGTGGGAAGCAGTGCCTCTCAATGTTATGTCTAACATTCCTAGGTATAATCCTAATAGAAAAATTGTTTGTAGTCAAATTGGTGCAATAGTTTTCTTCCAAATTCACTAGATGAGAACCAGCTCTGAGAGGGGGTGGCAGGGGGGGAGAGAGAGAGAGAGAGAGAGAGAGAGAGAGAGAGAGAGAGAGAGAATGAATGAACAGTTCAGATTAATGAGATATTTTCAATTGGGGAGTGTTTAGCAAAACCATTTTCTAAAGTCCCATTACCACAGGAGAGAGGATAGATTTGATTGTTATAATTTTGTGAGAACTTTCATTAGCACAAAGATATAAGCAAAGTAAGTCAAAACTGGAAGTAATATTAACAGTCAACTAATCCTAGGAGATTCTAGGGAGGTTAATAGAAGGATTTTGGTTTGGGAAAGGGGAGGAGGTCCTTATTCAATCTCTGAGATAATAAATAAAATTGTGGGTATGTATTTATCTACATTTATTTAGAAAAGAGAGTTATGATTCTAATTAGATTCTCAGGTGGATATTCATAGTCAAAAAAAAAAAACAGCAAATCTTGAATAAACTGAAATTAAATCAGGGAAACTACTGTTTTATTCTGACTTTACCCTGATTTCTTATTTGACTGTGGGCCAAGTATTTCATATCTTTCCATATTTGGTTAAAGTCATAATTCTAGAGTTCTCAAAGCAAAAGACAAGGGGAATATCAATGTGCCTTCTTGGTTGAGAAGCTCTTAGTTCAATATGACACAGGATACATGAAGATGCAGCTTCTAACTTATATTTAGCAGCTCCAGAGAAAGACCTTGTCATAATTGTTACTTATAAGTTCATGTATATCAGAAACTATATATCTTCTTATATGAAAGTGGTGTATTTAAGCAAAATTATATTCATACAAGTAGTTTATCAGTGCTTATATTTATTTTGGAGAATGTGTAAAACATGTGTAAAAACATATTCAGCTATTCTGATTTCAGATTTATTGAACATTTTAGTAAATAGGCTAACTGTATCTATTTTAGCTATTCAAGTTAGAATACATATGTAGTGAAATCTGAAGACTTGACTTACGAGGATGTTTTTCAGTGTTAAGATCCTAACAGGACTACACTCATTTAGTGTTTTCTATTTCATGCTTGAAAGTGCCAGCACTAAGCAAAATTCTCAATGTGTATTCTTTCCGGATGAACGACAGTTAGACAACTAAATCTGTAATACAATATAACATGGTCATATTAACCCAGTGATGCAGAAGAAACCATCTGTACCACCTTGTACATCACTAAACTGTATGAGCAAACTACATGCCTTGTGTGATCATTATTTAAGAAAGGCAGTGAATTGTCTTTAAAAGAAGGGAGTAATGTAAGTGATGAAAAATGAATAAAAATAGGCATTGACCTTCAGGCCATTATAATAAGCTTACAGAATTGATTTGTAAACTGCTTTATTATTCAATTTCATGTGCATTAAAAACTAATCAAATGATTCTGATGCAGTTCACTAATTTTTAACTTGCCAATTTACTTGAGCATATAAACATTGTCAGTAGAATTATGTAAAAATGCCTGCAGAACAGTTATTGTAATATGCTATCATTTAATCCCATTTGTATGGATTCATTACTCTTCTGCATTTTATTAATCAACAGCTTAATGCTCATAGATAGAGAGCAGGCAGACAGCTGGGTTGGGTGGGGGCAAAAGGATTGAGCAAAAAAGAAAAAAGAGAGAGAGAACTCATGGACATGAGCAACAGAGTGGGTGATTTCATGGGTGGAGGGGGATAGGTGAAGGTGGAAGAGACCATAATGGGATAAATGGTGATGGAAAAAACTGAAATTTTAAAAATGAGTTTAATGTTCAACATATTTGGGGTTTGTCTATGCATTGTGTCATGTCTTCTACCAGAAAGATCAATTTTATTTCAATTATATTTGACACTGTTAATTAGGTGTCCACTAGCTTACAAATGAAAGTGTGCAATAAATAATTAAACTATTTAGGTTTAAAATTTTCTGAGCGGGTATTTTTCATAAAATTCACTAGATAACGATGAGTTTGAAAACATTTGTATGCTCTAAAACAGCCGTGGGCAAACTACTGCCCGCGGGCCGGATCCAGCCCGTTTGAAATGAATAAAACTAAAAAAAGAAAAGACCATACCCTTTTATGTAATGATGTTTACTTTGAATTTATATTAGTTCACACAAACACTCCATCCATGCTTTTGTTCCGGCCCTCTGGTCCAGTTTAAGAACCCATTGTGGCCCTCGAGTCAAAAAAGTTTGCCCACCCCTGCTCTAAAATCAGAATAGTAGCAATTAATAAACACTGAAGAAAGATGAAATTTACAATACTAGTAAGAGCTGTATCAAGTTTATAGTACACAGTATACAGTTCGCCATTTCCATTAGCTACCAAGTTCAATGCAATCAATCATTTTTTGGTAAATAGGGGTCAATACAATTTCAGCAGGCTAAGATTCTCTAATTAAGTTGGTCAGAGCAATTAAATATTCTACAGTAAAGATTTTTCTACAGTAAAGATTAAAGCACATTTTCAGTTTGGCATCTGCTTGTGTAAAGTTATTTACTAAACTCAAGCATCCCGTCAGAGCTGGGGTTTGGTGAGTAAAACAGACAAGGGCCCTTCGTCTATGAGGCTACAGTCCACTAAGGGAGAGAAATAAGAAAGTCAACAAGTGTATAACTAGGGAACTGTGGTGAAAGGTATAAAGGGGATGCTAATCCAGTTCAGAAGGAAGGAAACATTTTCCAAAGGAAATAACTTTGGAGCTAAAACCTAAAGGATGTATCAAGTGGGAAGAGTAAAATTTGTCAACACAAGGTAGCCTAGAAAGAAGCATAGGCCTCCGAAGGAATTATAAAGTCCACAGGACTGGATCCTAGAGGGTGAGGGAGGAAAGATGAAGCTGCAGAACGGAGATAGGGTTGCCTTTATTCCCAATGCAGGGAATTATTGGGAGCAGTGAAATATTAGATCATAGTCTATGTCAAGCGGTTCTCAACCTTCCTAATGCCGCGACCCTTTAATACAGTTCCTCATGTTGTGGTGACCCCCAATTTCATTGTTACAAATTGAACATAATTAAAGCATAGTGATTAATCACAAAAACAATATGTAATTATATGTGTTTTCTGATGGTCTTAGGCGACCCCTGTGAAAGGGTCGTTTGACCCCCAAAGGGTCACGACCCACAGGTTGAGAACCGCTGGTCTATGTGATCAAAAGTGACTTTTTCTTAAAAGATAGAAAACTATCTTTTAAAGGATGGACAATATGATGCAATGTGGAACGTAATTGGCATCAATTGCAAGAAATCAGATGAACCTATAGTAGCTTAGACAAAAGTGAGAGCAGTGGAAATGAGAGAAGTAAAAATGATTATTATGACTATCATTAAAAAGATATTCCAGAGATTAAATGAACACAGTTAGGACACTGATAAGATATAGGGTATAAAGGTAAGAGAGAACAGTAACTACAATGAGTCTCAAGTCACAGGCTTATAGAATTAGGTGGATTGTGATGCTATTCACTGAAAGAAAGGACTGGGCTTGGAAAGATAGATCATGAGATTGAATTTTCTATGAGATTTTGAGGTATCATTAAGAATTCTAAATGAAGTTGTTGATGAGGCCCTTAGATATGCAATTTTAGACCTAAGAAAGGAGGTCGAGGCTGGAGATACAAATTTATGAATCATTAAACATGTGTGTGCATGAGACATCCACTAGAAGATCATATGCAAATAAAATGTAGGAAAGTTCATGAGTTTTGAGTGTTCTTTCACATTTTAAGACCACCTTCAATCCACTGAGGAAAAATTCATAGTAAACATATTAAAGAAAGTGGTGCCCCTGACCATCAGAGAATATAGGAAGGTAAACCAAAGACACCAACTGACTAACTAGAATGGCGACATGTAATTGGAAAGGCATGGCTGATGTGGACTGAGGCTACTAAGCTGGCAATACAAACTAGAAACTCTGCATTTTCTTGCAGACAATTCTTAGAAAATCTTTAAATTATACAATATTATTTGGATGCTTTCTCTAATATTTTCATTTCTCTTTAAGGACAGAAGTTTTACCTTTTTTAATTTATAAAAGAATGCATGCTTGACGTAACAAACAAGAGAGATGCAATATATTATATTTTCCCCACTTCCAAACATCAAGAACATAAGCCTATTCTTGTTTTTTTAAAAAATGTCATATGATTTCAAAATATAATGATGCCATAATCTATACAACCATTCTTCATCTTATGAATATTCAGATTATGTCTAGTTTTGTGGCTTGTGATATTCTATAAACGGGGTTGATGAGTCAAATGAAAAGTGTATTTTTTCATTTTAATGGATATTGTAAAATGACTTTCCAAAGAATTTGTAGCAGGTTGCAATGCTCTCCAGCATTTTTTGCCAGCATTAAATGTTATGCTTTTTTTTTTAATTTGAATTTTACTACCAATGAGTTTATGTGTTTCTTAGTTATATTCTTAGATTTCAGAACAAAAAATCAGGAAAAATGAATTCCTATCTTTACCATACATCTCTCTCTCTGAAACCAAAAGTTTTGTAAGAATTCCAAATGGAATAAGAAACATCTCATACACAGTTGACCTCACTTTTCCATCCACACTCAACTAACATTATTATCCAATAGAAACCTTCTAGCTATGTCAGGCCAGCTCCTCATCTCCACCTCATTCCCTTCCTCCCCTACTTGCAATACAGTAGCCCCCTAACACATACACATGCATACCTTATAGTCTTTTCTGTGTCTGATCCTTTTACACACAGTGCCCCATCTCTTTTTTTTCTTTCTAAACTATGCTCTTCCTTTCAAATACCCTCAAAGAATGGCTATATAGTGGATATATACTTTTAATTCATTAAAACAGAAAACCTTGTGTCATTCAAATAATGGGTTCACATCACTGGAGAATATCTACCTATAAAAACACGGTAAAATTATGTCTACTACTTTCTTACACTCACGTGATAATTTGTATTGCCCTCAGAGAAGTTTTCTACAATTTGCCTCATTCCAACTGTACATTAAATATTGACGAGTAAATCTTACACATAATTTAAATATGAACCAAACATATTTGCTTGTTTATTTTAAGGGGTGTATATTTTGTCTTATAATAATTCTCTTTTCTGTCTCTACTTTAGGGAAACTTTTTGGGTTCAAGTTCCCTGGCCTGAGAGTTCTCACTTACAGAAAGGAGTCCTTACCACAAGAAGACCCTGATGTGGTCGTGATTGATTCATCTAAACACAGTGACGATTCGGTGGCCATGAAGCACTTTAAGTCTCCTACAAAAGAAAGCTGCAGCCCCTCTGAAGCAGATGATACAAAAGCCTTGATACAGCCCAGCCAATGCTCCCCGTTGGTGAATATATCTGGACCTCTGGACCATTCCTCTCCCAAAAGGCAGTGGGACCGACTCTACCCTGACATGCTTCAGTCAAGCTCCAAGCTGACCCATTCCAGATCGAAAGAAAGCATTTGTAGTATACGGAGGGCTTCTTCAGTCCATGATATGGAAGGATTCAGTGTCCACCCCAAGAACATATTTAGAGACCGACATGCCAGTGAAGGTACGTCTGAAGTTTTTTAAAATATGAAAACATAAATTAATGGGTAATGATAGGGAATTTCGATACTGTTTTTCATTTCTACATTAATCTTTATGCCTAAGAGCAGTGATTTTCAACGTTTTTCATCTCATGACACCATACACTAATTACTAAACTTCTGCAAAAATAAATAAATTTTTTGCCTAACAAAAAAAGGGTATAATTTTGATTCAGTCACACCAGGTAGCTATTGTTGTGTTGCCTATTGTCATTTTTTTATTTGCCAATCTAAGGGAAAGAAGGTCAGCACCTTTGACTAAATAGTGTTACGTTTTAAAAATTATTGTGGCACAACAGTTGAAAATCATTGCCTGGTATTCCTTAAGGCTTAAAGGAAGAAATGTGAGTAGAGGCTATTAAAAAATATGAGTCCTACATTCAGAGTTGTTACTGATTTCTTCTTGGAACCCCAGTGACTAATTTGGTTTCTTATGGCTTATTTATCTGTGTTTCTGAAATAGTATGATAACTACTATCTGCCTACTTAATGGAAGTTTAATGAATTAATGACATAATATAAGATGTGCTTAGGTCATAATGCTATCATCTCAAGCATAATTAATCATGTTATATTTAGCAAATAGTCAAGCCCTGGGCAGAAACAGTGGTGTGCTATCACAGGACTATTTAATTGGCCAACTCTTTCCAAAGGAAGAGGTGTCTGAAATGTTCCATAGTGAGTGATCAGGAAGCTATAAATTGATTAAGGGAGCGAATAGGTAGGGGGGAAAGGTAAAAGTTTAAGGAACAAAAACAAAACAAAACAAAAACCTGAAACTCTTGATCTTAAACAAAATCAACTTGGAAAGCAAAGTCGGAATTCACTCATTTCTCCCTAGCTTCTTATTTTTTTCACATTCTTATATTAGCTAGTAGTGAAAGTCTGGGTTTATAAAAAGCATTGGCCAAAACTGTGCATGGTTAACATAATAATGAAGAACATTTGTTGAGTATGTACTATGTGAGAAGCAATGTAATTGATTGGTACGTATTAATTCTCATTTAGCTCTCATAACAACCTTATAAATTAGGAACTATTATTAAGCCCCATTTTATAGATGAAGAAACCGAGGCATACATATGCTAAATAAATAACTAGCTCAAGATTATAGAGTGTCAGAGCTGGCTTTAAACCCAAAGCCCACAATCGATTCATGTTTTTCTTTCCTCACTCCTGCTCCATAAAACCTCCCTGGACAAGGGGTCTTTTGAATCATTGAACTTTTCCCACGGTGTCCAAGATTCAGAGTGCCTGCTGCACGGACACATCAGTTTTCCGAATCCTGCAGATTTGGGATCTTGAGAGACCCATTGTCCTTTCTGTGGTATTCCTTCCTGCAAGTGCCCATCATCACTCATGCTGCTGCTTTGTAACATAAATCCGGCCCTGGGGCTCCTGAGTGAAGGGTACTAGGTACTTTGCCAGCTTGTCACCGTTATTTTTTAAGCCTCGTTTCTAGCCTCTCCAAGGCTCTCCCCCCCTGGGTATTCTATTCCAACCCTCCACAAAACTTCACTGCCTTTTCTAAAAACGTATCGTGTGCTTTCTTGGCTTCAGTATTTTGTTCTGCCAGAAGCACTCTTCCCAGCTTTGCCCCATGGCTGTAAGGACCCACTTCCCCGTCTCAAACCAGAGGAATTCAATTTGCACCTGAGTGTGCAAAGCAGTGTTTGCGTATATTACAGCATTTAATGTAGTCTACATTATACTGCATTATATGTCTGTGTCATCCCTGTTGGATATGCAAGCAAGTAATCACGTTGCTAGGAGCTCCCTGACATGGGAGTTCTGGCACAATTAGCTCCGCAGCCTCAGTATCCAGAACTGTTGCCTGTATCATGACAGGAACTCAGTAAGTGCTGGTTAAAATTGAGAGGGCCATGCTTGTGAAACATGTTCTGAAAACACACAGACATCAGGAAATGAGTTACCTGCTCCATAATGCTCTAAAATTTAAACCAAAAGCTTAGGGTTGAATCATGTGGGGATCTATATAGATCCCTTGTGAAGTAGAGAAGGCAGAAGAGGTGAAAGAAAATGAATTGGCAGGAAATTTTTCAAAGAGAAGAAAAGTCAATATCACTGAAACAGAAGGAACAGTTTTCTATCAGATAGATTTAAGAAACTCTATATAGTCAAAGAGCAATGAGCACATCCATTTTAATCTGTAGCCCAAAGAATGTCAAAAAGAGAGAAAATAAAATAAAATCAAGGACAATTTTGAAACTGGATAATTATCTAAGGCTCTAAACCATGTAGTAATTGCATGTTCGATATCTCCTGACCCAATGAGAGCTCTGAAATTTGATCTTTGAGCAATAGATCCTATGGCTGAAAAACAGTAAAATCAACATAGTAACGTAAATGACCAGCATATATTTTAATTAGTTAATACAATTAGTGTAACCATTTTTAGGAATTATGCTGACTTTTCAGAGACTGGCCTTTTTGCCTAGCACCTGAGTTATAGTATAATAACATTCAGAAACAGTACCTTTGAGTATTAAATGATACATAATCAGTGCAGTATAGACACAAACTTAGCCTGTGATTTGACGGTGATGCTAGGAGGTTAGATCAGATTTCATGATTTAACTTTACAGTTTTCAATTTTATGTGATCTCCATTTAGTGCAGTTACTGATACAATTATGGGAAAGGGTGATTTAACATTTTTTGATTTCTCAGTATGGGTTCTATACTTGGACATGAGTTGAGATCTTTAATTTATGTTATTGATCATCCAAGTTATGTTATTGTCAAAAAAATTGTATCACTTTCTTGCAGATGCTACAGTTAATGCCTGATAAAATTCAGTGGACATTTTGTACTTAGCTTCAGAATAATTTTAGCTACAACACTCATTAACATAGAAGACTACACTTCCTAAGGCTATATATTTTATATATTTTAGAAACTGAGCCACTGAAAAGTGAAAACAGAAAACTTTTTAAACTGATTTTAGTTTTATGAATTCATGTAACTGGTTAACAGGTTAACCTCCACCTGCACCAGATTTTGAATTTATGTTGTTCTCTCCTATTTCAAGAAGAACAATTTCCTCCTATGTTGGTTATCTTTGTAGCACTTTAAAAAAACTTGCAAATATATTAGGGCATAATATTTTACATTATTATTTCATTGAATCTACATTATCAAGTTCCTTAGAACTATATTTCTCAACCCATTTACAGTGAAGGACCAGAAATTTTTATCTAAGCCATCATGAACCAATATATTTGTAAATACAATAAAAATATACTACTAGAAAAATGAAATTCAAAAAAGATAGACATACAAAATATAAACCCCAATTGTTTTATACTTAGGGTGAAAGATGTAAAATTCCTCTGCCACACTGCAACAAGACTCTAAGTGCTTACTCTAACTTCTGTCTTTATGCTGCCACAGAGGAAAAACAATCAGATCTAGCTAGAAGCAGCAGAATGAACCGCATGCTCTGCCTTAGATCATCAAAGCAGCATTAACTATGTAATCTGACTATATAATGTGACTATATAACACGAATATATTTTCAAATTACTAAAAGTTCTATAAAGATAGCCAATATAGGAGGAAATTGCTCTTCTTGGAGTAGGAGACAACAATATCAATTCAAATGAGGATGTGTGTGTGTGTGTTTTAATTTTCAAAATTTTATATGTAATTTTCAGGTTTGGGAAGTAGAATTTTAATTTTTAAACTCTTGAAAGAACTTGCTATTTTACTAATGATGCTTGAATCCAGCTTCTGATGGGGATAGATAATTCTATGTAATCACGGTCTCTTCCATTGTCCCTATTTGCTTTTAATGGTCCCTCAAAGTGGGCAGAGAGTTGTCATGTAAGGTCACAGTCTTTGTGTATCTCTGTCTAAGGCAATGTCTACACTAGCGATTCAATATATCACACTATCGAAATTGCTTCAATTATAAGCTTTGAAACAATGCTAATATATCCCAAGATTTTAAACATTCCCAATATTAGCAGAGATGTCAACAAATGTTGAACAGATTTTTCAAATCTTGGATATATTTGAATGGTTTTGACATGACTTTGTTTATTTTAAGCTCTGCTTGTTTCAAAACTAGTCAGGAATATTTTGTTAGTAGCAAATATGTAACGAAGAGTCAGATTGCTAATCTCTAAATCTGAAAACACTCTGTTAGGGTTTGGCTGGTGATGTGGGCTGTGAAAGAATTCACAAGTAAAAGATGAGATGCAGAGAGGCATTTATTTACTTTCCAAGAGGGAAAGGGCCAAGCATTGCTAGTCAGTACAGGGCAGGAAAGAAAGGGGGCCTACTCTGAAGCAGTGGCTGTTGCTAAGCGACAAGGACAGGAGGGGGGTCCTGTTGAAGTTGAGCAGATAGGAGGGGGTTTGTCTTGAAAAGTTACGGTTTGTTTGTTTTCCAGGAGACAGTCCAGGAGATGTCCTAAGGAGGTATCTTATCAGTATTTTCCCCAAGCCCATAAAACAAGCTTAGAACAAAAGTTATGAAGAGTTAAAAAGAGGCTTGGTTTGAAGGGGAGGGGGAATGGAACCTTCTACTAACTAGAGACTCCTTGCTGAGAATTATCCCTGAATTGTGAAAACAACAGGAATGAGGGGGATGCAAGAATGAAGCCTTGAGAGTAGCTTATCTTATCCGTAGTTTGAACAGAGGAGCTGTTTGAATCAGAGGAGCCAACAATCTTAAGGGTTAATGACCAGGTGCTTCTCATAAACTGTGGAAGGCCAAAGCAAAGAAAAGGAAAGGCCTTTATCTATCCTTACAGACTCCATTCTGAGATTTGAAAACTTCCCATCAACACTAATAAAAGAGAAAAATGGTAATTGGCATACGAGCTACCCTTTTCATTGGCTAATCAGGGCTATATGCAAATTAACTGCCAACTAAGATTGGCAGTTAACTGCCAACAAGATGGCGGTTAATTTGCATATGTAGGCACAATTCAGGGAGGCGAAAGGGAAAGCAGGAAGAAGCCCCCTGCCACTGACAGTGATCGGAAACCCAGGGGGGAGCTAAGAGCTGGGGGGCAGGGCAAAGGCGGCCCTGGGGCCCCCCAGCCATGATCGGAGAATCAGGTGCCTTTTCCGCCCTGGCCAGTGATAGCAGGAAGTAGGGGTGGAGCCAGCGATGGGAGCTGGGCATGGTCGAAGCTGGCAGTCCCGGGAGCTAGGGGTCCTTTGCCTGGGCCTAAAGCGAAGCCCACGATCGCGGGGCCACTGCAGCTGCGGGTCCCCGCTGCCCGGGCCGGACGCCTAGGCCAGAGGCATCAGGCCTGGGCTGGGGGCCGATCCTGCAATTGGAGGGTGATGGGGGTCAACGCCTGAGGGCTCCCAGTATGTGAGAGGGGGCAGGCTGGGCTGAGGGACACTCCCCTCCACACACACCCAGTGCACGAATTTCGTGCACCGGGCCCCTAGTCTATATAGATAAAAGCATAATATGCAAATATATCAGACGGCAGAAAGACTGGCCGGCTATGACACGCAGTGGCCACCAGGGGGCAGATGGCAGATGCTCAATGCAGACGCTGCCCCCAGCCCACAGGCCCCAATCGCCTGATGGGGAACTGGGAACCAGGAGTGAGTGGCAGGGAATGTGGGCGGTGCCAGTGCCCCAATCGCCCCACAGTTCGCCCCCCACACACGGAGGGCAACCAGCAGTGGCAGGGGGCGTGGCCGGTTGCCAGCAGCTAGGGAAGATCAGCCCTGATCACAGGCCAGGCCAGGGACCCTACCTGTGCACAATTTCATGCGCCAGGCCTCCAGTTTTAATATAACAAATTTCCTAAATATTCTAGGTATTATACTGAGTGCATTATAACAACATAAATTTTAAAATCTTACATTCCCTTTGAACAGTCCAGTGTCTCACTGACTTCTTATAATTATTTTTTGCCTTGGAGTGACTCTTTGTGTACAATTTGGTATTTTCAAAATATACATTAAAGAACATTTATGAGAGGGACAAGTAATAAATTTTTGATTAATATGCAAGTTGGTTTATAAGGTAAAATGCTGTTTTAGAAATATTTTTCCTTATTGAAACTCTAGGTGAAATTATACAAAAAAATTGTTTAACATGCAAAATGTTGTGTGGTCCTTCTTTGTTAAATGATGGTTGAAGCAACACTAAAAATGGCTTCTGACAAGGTTGAAAGTTTTTATCACAACTACATGCAGCTGGGTATGTCTTTCTCCAAACTGTCACAATTATAATATCTGTATCTTGGAATCCATTTAAATTGAGGTAAAATGTTTCACATATTTTAACATGAACGTTTATGACAGCAGATACTATTTCTAGCATATGCATTTTACTTGGTTGAATAGGTCAAAATGTTAATTTCAAAGTTAAAATTTTAAGAATTACATTCTGTTTTCTCTGTTTTTGTACAGAGGTAATTCAGTGTATATGACATAATTTTAGTCTTTTTATATTTCTCTTTCCTTTTATCCTTATGTGTTCAAAACAGACAATGGTCGCAATGTCAAAGGTAAAGTACGAACTCAAATTTTAACATCTGATGCTCCCAGTGCCCCTTTACTTGGCATGCGAAGTTGCCTGCTGTATGCCCTGTTCAATGCAACATCATGCTGCCCTTAGCTAGTCCAAGTGCCTGGTGGAGACATCATGGCTTGATTTTGGCTGGAGGCATTGTTACTTTCTCAGTGGTGTTTGTTATGAACTTTTTCCTGCAAGAAGCATAAGCCTAGCTTGACAGTGAACACTTCCTAAATATTTAAATCACTTGGAAAGATACAAATATCAAGCTACACATATTCCTGTGTGGAAGAGGCACATAAGCCTATTTCAGCCAAAAAAAAAAAAATCTTTCAGTTCAAGATTAAATAAAATAAGCAAAGTGCTACATGACAGCCTCACTTTACTTGTTCCTCTTTTGTTTCCTTAAAACTAGTTTCGCGTTCCTGGATGGCAGGGGGTATGGTTTTAAGCTTACTGTAGTAGTAAACTATACATGCATGGTAGTCACCTTCCGTTTTTCTGTATTACATTGCAATCATGTTTGTGTCTTATATTAGTCTGAAATCACTGGCATGACCTATAGCTTCTACAGGGTATTGTTTAATGGAGAAATAACCTCTGGACAACCGCGAGTTGGCTAAAAATTTGAATTTTCTACTAGATCATAGTTTATACCAGGAATCACAGCCTAAAATAATCCTATATTCTCATCAAATGGAAAACTTGTGGGGCTTAGTCTTTTAACATAGGCCATGCATGCTGCTGTGGGTATGCATGTGGTGACAGTGACTCATTTTGTGCATGTGTGTTGCATGGACACGTCTCCACCAGTAACCATCATTACTTAGAACTCACTGTGTTGACCTCTTTCCTATGTGACTGCTACTCTAATCATGGTGAAGTTTTGGATATTGATTCTCAATCCCTTGTCTAATTAATTCAGAGCTGGTGACTGTGATGAATTAATATCACTAAAACTAAAGATTTTTTTTAGCAGCCCAGGATAACTTGAAAATAAGGGAAATTGTGGCAACTTCTTTCCATCCTGGTTTTATTTTTTAAGCATTTCCAAAGGGGTCTGTGCAGGTGAACTCCAATAACAGGATGAGATTTCATGTACATGCTTATTCTATCCTTGGCCTGAGATTCCTAAAAGAAAGCAAATCAGTGTCAGCTGCAGATGGTGATTTGACTTGATCTAATGCAGAACATAACCTCGAAAAACAATACAAACAGCTCTCACCAACTTGCCTCTGTGATATATGGCTGGCCTTAGCTTTAATAATTAACAATTAATTATCAAACATTAATTTTCCAGTGATCTTTTAAATAAAATTAATCTAATTAGAAATGAATCTAATTTTTTCTCAATAAATGAAAAATTAAGCTTGCTTATCTTCCAAACTAGTAGCTCACATAATTGTCATTCAAACTGCAGCAGTTCTATTTTTGTCTCAAACTAGTCCACTTATTCTTCAACTTTTTTTTTCTCAACCCTTCATTTTTAAGTAGCAGTTGTCTTTGAATGAGAATGAATCATAAAATCAGAATTTGCAATTAGGAAACTCTAAACCATTGTAGAAAGTTTTTGTATATTAATATTTATGAAATTAAATTCCCAAATTAGATAAAGCATGTGCAAATTTAATAAAAATGTAATGTACCTGTGCCCTCCAAAGTCTTCATTATTTGTTCAAGCTCTAGTTTTGAAAACAACTTGAAAAATATTTTAAGTGTCTGGCTCCTTAAAATATTCACAGAGCAATTAGTCTAATTAGATATAAGACAATAAATTAACCATGCTGTTTAAATTTTGTATTTGTTCCTAAACTACATTTAAATTAAAAAAAAATTTTAAATGAAAGACAAATTTCTACACTTCTTTGTATACAAATGCATAATTAATTTTATCTCAACTAAAAATTATTTCTTTACCAAAATAAAAAAAATAATTTAGGAAGACATTTAGAAGGTTTTTGAGATTATTTGATTCATTCCCCTTGGTCAAGGGTGTTTCTAAATCCTTTGCACAAGTGGTAGAGGCATCTTTATCTCCAGTGAGCCCATTCTTTAATTTTCTTGGGAAATCTATTTTACTGCCTGTTACACAAAGAGCTAAGCTAAATCCTTCTTGCTGAAATGTAATTTATTCCCCTTCATCTATCCTGAGTTGGACAGAGATGCTAGCTAGCTACTTCTAATCTTGATGTAATATCACAGTATAAAAACAGCAAACTGATACTCAATCTTTTCTTCTAAATTGAATAATTTCCATTTAACCTTCTTTCTTGGGATCAATTGTGTTTCCCTTTAATAAATTCTGATAGCACTCTGACTCTTTAAAATTAGACTTCAGAGATCAAAAAGTGTACCTCATTATCAAAGAGTGAAAAAAATAATTCAAATAAATTGCATATGCTATTTATTTGTGTGTCTGTGTACATTATATTTTTCACTAATTTATCTTAATATTGGAGAGGTGAACTTAATCCTACAATCACACATAAACATATTTTCATCTCCAACTTAGTGGCTTATCTGCTTATTCTGCTTTCCAAGTCATCAATAAAAATTAACCCCTTACCTACCTAGTAAATAAGTCATTAATATAATTTTACCTCTCTGTTGCTTCCACCTCCTGATCATCTCATGTAATACTGCATCCCACTGACAATGGTATGTTCAGTTTCTAACTTGTCTAAGAATCTGGCATATGAGTCAAAGCAAAAGTACTCTCCAGATTTAGTACAGCTTTTACCTTCTCTATACCACCAAAACTATCAGACTCACAACGGAAATCTGATACAAATGTTTCTCATAAACTATATTGACCATTACTGAGTATTTGTGATTGTATAAGTTGATTTGCAAGTTGATTTTTCAATGGTGATAGTTTTCTTCTGTAAATTATATGCCATGTGCTGAAACAGACAATATGATATCGACTACAAATAATTTCACTACTTATCTTTTTCTAGTCTTAAATTTTTTTCCTTATGCTATTGACAGTGTTCTTTTACAAAATTCAATTTCTAAACACTGCTCTTGCATTTCTTTAATGTTGTTACGTCAGTAACTTAGGCTTTATTAAACTTTAGCAAAATAAACTAAGCACCCTAAGAAATATTGTATAAACACCAGATGAATGAAAAACAACCTTAATCTTTATGATTTCCTCCTCTCTTGACCCATTCAGCCCTCAAGAGCAAAGATCTTAAAAAAATATATATATATATATTTTAAAAATATATTAGGTGTCCTTAGCTGTATGTCCAGCACCATCTAAAAGAGAATATATTCTCCTTTAGTATCTTGTCACTCATGATAAATTTAAAATTCTTCCTAGTTGTTGCTTTAGCCTCTAGCTTGATCTCTAAATGCAGAGAATTTCTTTGTAGCTAGAACCTGGTCTACTTTATATTTAATCAGACACTTGTGATATATTAGAGCCTTATATAGCTGCTGGTTTAGTCTTCTTAGTCACCTCATTTCCATCTCCATCAGGGCGTCCATTTTGCCAATGGTTCTCTAAAAAAACATCGAGTCTTTCTATTATATTTTTGAGTTTTACATTTCTTTCAACTGAATCCATTAGTTCGCTTTATTTCTGCCCATTTATTTTCTTTAAATTGATTTAACTTTTCAGTTTACTCTCCTTTCTTTCATAGACTCCTAAACCCCATCTCTTCATGACCACTCTCAGGGAGGCTGTCTTTCACCTCTAAATCCTCAGCCAAGCCTCTCTGAATATAGATTAGGAGGTAGGAATCCCTGTATTCTGATTTCTATCCTTGATTCTTATTCCCTTTTGGCCGCATATTCTATCTGCCTTGTTTTACAATTGGTAAAATAAAGATATTGCTAATACCTATCTTAATTAAAGTATTGGAAACTTTCTTTATTATAACTTCAATAGATTTTAGAAACAACACTGATCATATTGCACACTCTAACAGACTTCTGCATATAAACATATGCTTCAAAATTAGTGGAAAGGAACATAATAATCTTTGTTATGTACGATAAAGTGGGTTGTAAAAGTCTTATCTAAGGAGCATGCATGAATTATTTTAAGAAATATTTTAATTTTTGCTGAATTATTTAAATGGATAGATTAAATGGTCACCTAGATTAAATCTCTAACACTAAGAGCTTAAAAAACAAGAAACAGAGTAGAGTAACAGTTAAGAAAGGTTTTCCAACAGTACATAAGAAAAGCTAAAATACACACTGCAATGAATTTGTAATATTCTGAGGCCAAATCTTAGACCTATCCTCTTATTGCAACCAATATTTTTAATATGCATTTTACTATCCTGAAACTTCACTCAGAAATAATTTAACTTATTTCTAAAAGAATAACATGATTCCTTAACTGCAACCTAAAACAAAGATAAAAGAAAACAGTTTGTAATGTAATGATAATTATCTCAATATGTTAATGTCCAACAGTAACTACACTGGAAGACATAATGCAATAATTAGACATAAGAAAATATTGACTCTAAGTGCATTGAAGCCATGAGAACACTGCCCATAGAAGTACTGAACAAAATGATAGAGCAGAAATATGGGTGGATAACAAAATAAAATTCACTATTGGAATAAATAGTAACATATTGGATTTATATACATGAATTTTAAAAGTAAGAACTCATGGACAGGTACAACAGTGTGGTAACTAGAGGGGGTAGGAGGGTGGGTGGAGGTGGAAAAGGGTATATGAGGGATAAGTGGTGATGGAAAAATAATAAAATAAAATAAAGGGGAAAATACTTAAAAATGAAAAATAGGAAACAAAAATTGAATTATGAGTACTATACCAAGATAAAGTGGGTAGAAATGAGAAAGTTTAATATTGTCACAAATGAGCTGGCCCTTACTTTTAAGTGTAATGTTAAAATGATTCCCTCTTGGATAACATGCAATAGTAATGAATTGCACAGAAGAAAGAAATCTCACTAAATGTCAGGACATATATTCATTCTTCAACACTTAAGAAAGGCTTTACAGACCACATGCCTTCAGAAGCAATGGGAACTAGAAGATGAATTGGAAGAAGAAATGGGAATCAAGACATTCTGGAGAAATTATGGCAGATCTCTAGGGAGTTACTAATGAGAAATTAGAAACCAACAGGCAATACTAGGACAAATCATTTTCAAATGTTTAGTTTTTATTACATTGATTTAATTTCATGGTGTCACATAATTTTACATATATAGGACAAAAGTATGAGATATTTTAAAGTAAAATTTTATTAATGGATTTTAGTGTGACTCCTATAATCTCTGGAAATTATATAATATCTGGCTCCAACACTGTTAAAACAAGATTCAAATCTCTTTGCTTACATACATTTACATGTGACAACTACACACATAGACTCTAACTTGAAGTCTGAAATTTGTTTTGGCAACTCAAAAGCCATAACTAGTGTAGCTCTAGGTGATTTGATATTCCAAAATGGTGAATAACTTCTGGTAAAGTTCTGCATAAAAACCTTACCTTTATATGGTAGTTATAGCTCTAGAAAATTCCATATATATGAAAAGCATCTTAAAAGTACATTGTACTCTATATGTGAAACAGGTTCAAGGTTCAGATAGTTATAAACAGGCTTTTCACCAACATGAATGCCCATTGGGGCCTATGGGACAATTTTTCAAGGTGACCGAATAGACACCTAACATCATTGTGACAAATAAAAATGCCTCACAAATGCCCTTAGAGCAGCTATTTTCAAGCCTTTTCATCTCATGGCACACAAACCAATTGCTAAAACACTGTGACACACCAAGAAATATATTTCTTGCTGATGTGACAAAAAATAGGTATGATTTTGATTCATTCATACTGTACGACTATTATTGTGTTGGCTGTTGTCATTTTTTTTAATTTGACAATCTAAGGGAAAAGAGGTCAATGCCCCCGACTAAATTATCAAGTATTGCTTCTTTTAAAAATTCTTGTGCACACCATTGTGCCTTTCATGGTACCCCATTGAAAATCGCTGCCCTTAGAGTGAATTACTCTCATATTAGAGACCACTTGTTTATCTATGTAACCAATTCAGTGGAGTTTTTCCAGTGGAATGGGTCACAGGACAATCAAAGTATATTTAACAGTCTTTCTGCTGTAACATCATAGATGATCCATGTTTTTATCCAGTTTTCTAAACAACTTTGTAGATAACCTGCTGCAGAAATCCAACATATAGAAGGATGATAGAGAAAGGGAATTGAAAATTGGGCTAAAGGATTTTAAACACATTTTTTAACTTTATACTTTAACCTTATGCAATCTCTTGTCAGTATGTCTATGTACAGTAAAGTTACCTAAGGAGTGAAAATACGACATTAGAGCTGAACAATGGACAATACCAAGATATCTGAGTTCCTAGAGCATTTTACAAACTGTAAATATTAAGATATAGACTTGGAATGTAGGCATAGAAGGATAAAATAAAAAAAAGGAAACACCATTAATGCTAAGTCCCAAAGAATGGATGGCCCAACCAGTGTGGCACAGTGGTTGAGCATTGACCTATGAACCAGGAGGTCACGGGTTCAATTCCCAGTCTGGGTACATGCCTGGGTTGCCGGCTCAATCCCCAGGAGGAATTGTGCAAGAGGCAGCTGATGGATGATTCTGTCATCACTGATTTTTTTTTCATCTCTCTTCTTTCCTCTCTGAAATAAATAAAAATATAGTTTAAAAATAATAAAATAAATGAGTGCATGTAGTGGAGAGTTCCACACAGACCTAGGGTTCTGTCCCAGTCCTATCTGAAGGCTAGAACAATTTGGTACCACTTTTGGCTCTTACTTCTTTCCTTGTCATATAAACAGAAAAGAAAGTGAAATTCTACATGCAAATGAGAACATGCTAGGCAATATATATGCAGAGAACTCAATGACACTTTTCACCCAGGTGGACTTGAGCATCATCACAGAAAGAAAACTCAGGACATGAACAGAAATGCACCCCAAGAAACAAAGTGTTTGCAACCCTGATAAAAACGCTCCTTAAATAACTTCAAATGTTTATAATAATCAAATATAACTCTTAAAAAACAAACATAATGTGATTTTTCTTCAAATGAAACTAAGTGATGAGTATTTTTTTAGCATTATATTGAATCTGAGTTGATTGGTTGTTGTGGTCCAAAATACACAAACTATAAAATTTTCAACTGATTATACCTCACTTGGTGCATTAAGCACATTTTGATCCCTAAACTGTGTTAGTTTCATTCTGAACAGGGAAAAAATAAGGCAAAATGTGTTAACTAGCAAGTTCATTCATGCAATTTTTATGTTTTAAGCACTCTCTGAAGCAAAAAGTTAATGTCTGTATAATACTCATGGGCTCTGGATTTTTCTACAATTCTTCCTGATGCTAATTTCTAAGAGCTACATAGCATTACCCATTGTACAAGAACCCCTGGAGCATTTTCTGAATCTTCATAAGCAAAGAACAATAGGTTCATCTCAAAAGAAGATGTTGCTGGCCAGGGTACTTATCCTTAACAATGGGTCAGGAGTCCTGGCACCTTGCCAAATAATCTCTGTGGGAAAGGAATTTAAGATATCATGAGAGTTGGTCAAAGGGTACAAATTTCTAGCTCTAAGATGAATAAGTTCCTGGGATCAAATGTGTAGCATGGTGTTTTTTTTAAAAAAAAAAAAAGAGAGAGAGAGTCAAAGAAATAACAAGGTACTACCAACTTCAGGTATATCCTATTGCCTAGCTACAGGCACTTCAATTGTAAATTGTTTGCAAAGCATTCTTCTGGTATGGATTTTATTTCTTTTTCTCCTTTTTCCCCTCAGTAAGTGGTCAGTCAATTCTAAACAAGAGGAAAACAGAAAAAGAAGGAAAATATTTTAAAATCCCACACAGGATCCTAGAGTTTCCAAGAATAAAAAATAATAACAAAGGAAAGAGAGAAAGAAAGGCAAAGGAAAGACATTTGCCCTTCTTAGTCTTATCTGAAATTCCTCCATCTGGGCTTAGCTGCTCTCGAAGCTCTGCAAAAAACATAGCACAGAGAGGAGAATAATATGAGTTGGAGCAAGGTCGCCTGCCCATTCGGAAATTTCCTGGCCAGCATGATTTTAACCAGAGGCAAATCCTTCCTTGAGTAATCCCTGGATTATAAAAGGAAATTCTGGAGAAACTTTGAAGGTAGAATTTGGCCAATGATAGAGAGTGGAGTTGTTGTTTTATTTCCCTCTCTTTTTCTTTTATCTCATCCTTTAATGAACGAAGCTGAATAATAGCTAAAGCCTCCATCTCTCTCTGGGTGTACACCTAGACCCCATCTTATCCTCGGATACTCATGTGCTACTCTATGTGGCAGACAGTGACCCTAAACCCTATGTTTGGGTATCACCTAGCTAAATTTAGTCACACCTGAATCAGGGTCACATTAATCATGGGTCACCAACAGGTCATTCAGGACTAGTTTTTTCTTCTTCTATTTCTTCTGATATTGCTTTCACAAATACTTTCCAATTTTTTTAGGGCCTTTTAATCATATCAAGTCAAGCCTCCTGGGATCCACATCGGATTCAAACCTCAACAAATACAGCACCATTAACAAGATTCCACAGCTCACTCTGAATTTTTCAGATGTCAAAACTGAAAAAAAGAGTACATCCCCTCCTTCTTCAGATAAAACTATTATTGCACCCAAGGTTAAAGATCGAACACACAATGTGACAGAGAAAGTTACCCAGGTAGGACATGATTTTACTATCAACTTCAACTCTTTTAAAGGTTCTTTTCTGCACCATAAAAGACATTCTTTTTTTTTTCATGAATGACTATCAAGAGAGGTAAGCCATTTATTTGCATTCTATCTATAAAGTATAATTTTGTTTATTACAAGACTGAGCAAAAATAGGCTAACTTGGCATCATTGTTCCCTTTATACTGTAGAGGTGGTTAACCTGCTATTCATCATGTTTGGACATTTATTGTTTTGATGCCGACTCTTGCATTATTAAAGCATGGTATGTTATTATAATGGATGTGTCTATTGAAGCTTTAGGTGACTAATCGGAATTTACTCTTAACTGTGGCCTTCTATTTTGCACTTACTCTCCTAAGTAGAGTCAGATAAGTCAGTTAACTTGGGGAAAAGAGCTGACTGAGATGATGGAAAGTCAGAGTAAACCAATGTGTTTCCCAGTAACAATATTTTATTGTTTTCAAGTAAATATTGCATGTTGAACTAGGATAAAAAAGTACTGTCAAGCAGGAGTTATGTTTTAAGACTAGGGAAAAATTACTTGGACTTATTATATTAAAAGACCAGCCTAAGTAGTACCTAGCTTTTGCTTACAATGCTCTTAAATTGTTGGGAATTCATGACTCTAAAACTTGTGTCAAGTAAACCTTTTTTTTTTCTTATAAACAAAGTACTTAGTATATTTGCTTAGCAATTTTTTTTCATAAACTGTCACAATATAAAGATAAACTTGACCCAAATCTCTTTACCAAGCATTGAAGATTTTGAATTCATAAAGATGTTCTATAATTATAATTACTGCAAGCAACACTCTAGTAATTTGTAAGTAACCTTATTGTGTGAGCTGATAGCTACGTAATGACTGCATGTCCATTGAAAATAAACCTGAGCAGTCCCTATTGGAGATGGAAAATGGTACATGCCATACTCTGATACATACTTTGATATTTACGTAATAATGAGGCTCTCTAGCCTTGGCATTTTGTTCTTCTTAGTAAAATGAGCTAACAATGGTAAAGGAAAGTCTATTGTATTATCACGTCTATGATGCTTCAAATTTTACCTTAAAAATTCCATTATTTGTAGGCAGTAACCATCACATGGCTATATAGAAATTAAGACATTTTAGAAACTGCCCAGGAGACTGGTGGCAAATATTAGGGTCAGGGTGCTGGCAGTAGCATACCTGAGGAGTGGTGAGGGCGGCAGAGCAGGAGAGGAGACTATAGGAATTGTATAGCGCAGGGGCCGCTAATGATGTGGTCATGGAGTGTTTGACTGATGGTTTCAAATCCTCCAATTTTTAAAAAGAAGCTGGAAGCCCAGAATTTATGATTAAGCTCTTAATTTATAAAAGTTAGCAAACTAATGCAAAACACTTCTAGGCCAAACAAAGCACACTTTGAGGCCTGTGGGCAGCCAAGTGTGACCTTGGCAAAGCTCTTGGTTTACCACAGGGCCCACCCAATCCTGCCAACTCACCAGGTCCACGGTGCCAGAAGAGGGTGATGCCAGTGTGGATCAGAGGTGCCAGCTACCTGTTCTGGGGTCTTTCTAGGCCTGATGAGAGAGAAAACATTTATACAAATAGCCATAAAGAAATCATGTTAATAAAGAAATCAGGAATACAGGTTAGGGGGAAAGTAATTATACTTTAATAGGAGAATTTCCAGAGGAGAAAACAGAGATATGATGGGACATTTAAACTAGATCTAGGAACTTACTTATCAAACTGGGAAGTAAGTGACATCTGAGAGCGTAACTAGGAGTCACATACACTTGTGTTTTAATTCTGGCTAATTCATTCATTGTGTGCCATGGAGACAAGTATCAATTTTTGTGTAACATTGAGGCAAGTGTTGGCAAAACTTATTTCTCAGTATTGATATAAGACTTAAACAGAATAATGTGTAGAAAATGTTCACCACAGTGCTAAGTACATAACACTTAATTTCAGACATTATTCTGTTTTCTAATAACCCCTGCCCACCTCACCATTTCTGCAGTATTCTTTTATCCCTACATTCCCAGGGTCTAGTAGGACACCTAGTGTAAAGAGGTTCATGAAATATTTAAAGAAGGAAGGAAGGAAGGAAGGAAGGAAGGAAGGAAGGAAGGAAGGAAGGAAGGAAGGAAGGAAGGAAGGGAGGGAGGGAGGGAGGGAGGGAGGGAGGGAGGGAGGGAGGGAGGGAGGGAGGGAGGGAGGAAATTAGGAAAGGGATGTTGGCCAAGTGAATAAAGGAAGGAGTGATAACCACAGTTAGGAAAACAGCAAGAACAAAGTTCTAGAGACACAAAAGTCCATGTGTCTTATGAGAACAAATGAACCAGGGAGAGACTACTCTGGGCAGGGGCTTGTCACAGGTCAGGGAGCTGCTGAAACTTTCCCCTCTAAATGGTTCTTTACCACCTTGGGGGGCTGGGTAAAATACAATAGCTTCTTTTAAGGGCTCATACTTTCTCCTCAAATCCATGTGACTTTTTCCTTAGTTTTATGACACTACAATATTTGTTTTAACATTTTAAAAACGTGTTTTAAATGAGTTGCCACTGAAGGAATCAGAGGCCCACCGAAAGACCCCACAGTGTTCCTACGACTTCTCTACTTCACCCAAATCGTGGAGTGCCCCTCTCCACAACCTCCAAAATACCCCACTTGGGTAAGTATGATGCAGGCAAAAAACTTTTTAAGGCATTGGAAGATTGGAATTGGATTTTGTTTTATAAAGGATCCTTTTTTTAAAAAACACTGCAAAAGATACAGTGATAGGAAGGTGATTCTGGAGACAGATAGAACACTTAAGTGGCTGGCTATGTTCTGGCCAGAAATAATGAGGGACTGGAAAAAGGACGAGACAAGAAACTAGAAAAAATGATCAGTAGGAACACTCTATCTTTTTCTTAGTGCCCCCTTTAGCTCTTAGTAACAAAGCTTCCAATTGTCCACAGCCCTACCAAACAAGATAGACATCAACGATTGAGAAATTCCTCCCGCAGACATGGCCTCTGAAATGGCGTTTAAGCACTTGGAAGCTGGGTGATCCTATCACTGTTTTCTCATTTAGTGTTTGTGAAGGTTCCCGATCATGGCTCTCTCTGGAACTCCCATAGTCACAACATATAACACCATTATCTCCTAGTCACTTAAAATAACTTGTAATAACCCAAGACTTTATTATTCCCTTTGTTAGACCTGTGTGGAAATTCTCCTTATCTAGATATTCACAATATATTTGCTATGGGCAGCTAGCAGTATTTTCTTTATCTGATGTTCTTATTTGTTTTATTCCTTTAATGCATTTATGTCAATTATTTCTTCAAAAGTCTTCAGGGTTTGGTTCACAGATCATCCAACAGTGAGTTTTGTTTTTGTTTTTGTTTTTTGAATATATTTTTATTTATTTCAGAGAGGAAGGGAAAGGGAGGGAGAGAAACATAAATGATAAAAGAGAATAATTGATCAACTGCCTCCTGCACACCCCCTACTGGGAATGGATCCGGCAACCTAGATATGTGCCCTTGACTGGAATAGAACCCAGGACCCTTCAGTCTGTAGGCTGACACTCTATTCACTGAGCCAAACCAGCTGGGGCCAACAGTGAGTTTTTAATGCCCCACTGAGCACAAACAATAGTGCAAACATTATTTTTTTTTAAAAAAAAGGCATAAATGAAAGGAACATTGATCTCTGTTTATGTTATGCATTCTACCTCTTTGTGTCCCATCTCTAATATACATTGGCTAATTGCTAATTAGCCAATTTGTTGTTTGCCTCCTTAGCTAGAGTGGGCTTCTTCAGAGTAGAGATCAGGTTGTCATTCATTCATTCATCCATACATGCATGCATTCATCTATTTCAGGGTTCCTCAAACTACGGCCCGCGGGCCACATGCAAATACAAATATTGTATTTGTTCCCGTTTTGTTGTTTTACTTCAAAATAAGATATGTGCAGTGTGCATAGGAATTTGTTCATAGTGTTTTTTTTAAACTATAGTCCGGCCCTCCAACGGTCTGAGGGACAGTGAACTGGCCCCCTGTTTAAAAAGTTTGAGGACCCCTGATCTATTTACTTATCCACTTAACAAGCATATATTGACAACTAATGTTCATAGTACTAGATTCTGAGAATTCATGTTAAAAGGCAAATGTTCTGTCTTTGAGAAGTGAGGGAGATGTATGAGTACAGTACATAGGCATTAAAATGCAACATGAAGCATTACACTACAGATATGCTCAGAGTGCAGAAGTTGTGAGGAGAGAAGAGGAAACATTACCTATGTTAGTAGTTTGGGGTAGTGCTGGGGGAATATAAACTCTTAGATGAGTTTTGAAACTTGAGAAGTTTTCAAGGTTAGGAATTAGAATATGGAGTGGGGCACCCTTGGGAAACTGTGGATACCAATGAATGAGTGAAGCATGAAGTATCACTAGTGCATAGCATAATACACAACATTAAGAAGAATCTTAAAAGATTCAGAAATGGTCCACTAAATGTACTGGAGAGAATTAAATAAGAATAAATCTGTAGGTCAAAAATCCCTAAAGCAAGTATCTGTCTTCTAAATTCTCCCCTTAGACAACATTTTTGATTCTTTGTGTTGTTTTAGAGACTCATTTCATTGGCTGCTCTTACAGGACAAACTTATGGATTGCATCAGCTCTTTCTGCCATAATCCAGCTGACTTTCTCTGTTCATTAGAAAAAAATAGAAATTAGCTCTCAAAAGGTGTGGATTTTTTCAATCGTTACTGTAATCCAGCTGGGACAGACTGATGTGTAGTAAGGTCTACTGCAGGGAGGCAAGGCCTCAGTTGGCAAGTTTCTACAACTTCTTTGGAGTGATGAAGAGAAAACAATGAATTGAAAGAAAAGTTGAATACAAAACAAAGTTTTGCTTTTACTATGCAGTTGTGGTTCATAATTGACAATCAAATTCTTGGTTATATCTGCCTCCTTCTAAATAAAGTCAACCAAACTTTTCCTCTTGTATTATTTCATTATTTCTGAGGCTAGTTCTAGTTCCAGTTCAAGTGTTATGCTAATTTTTATGATAAATAAAAAGTATCATTTCTTTGTCATGTTCAGCTTTTACAAATTTAGTATTAGGTCAATCTCCTTAGATATGTATCAAGAGGGTGTATGCCCGGCTTTCATGGCTCAGTGGTTGGGCATCAACCGATGAACCAGGAAGTCATGGTTCAATTCTGGTCAGGGGCACATGCCTGAGTTGCAAGCACTATCCCTGGTGTAGGGCATGCAGGAGGCAGCTGATCAATGATTCTCTCTCATCATCTCTCTCTTCCTCTCTGAAATCAATAAAAAACATTTTTTTAGAAAGAGGGTTTTTTAGAAAGATGATAGCTCTGGATTCCAAGACTTTATTGGCCAGTCACATGACACTCTATTAGTCAATGCTATAACACAATGCCAGTAATAGAGTCCAACTGAAGCCACCTTAAGCAAAAAATAAATGGAGGAGCTACAGTTTAATGGACCATATAATCTAAATGCAGGGGCATACCTGCTTTGGGGCATGGCTGTATTCTTTGTTTAACAGATGATGACGCTCTCCCCCCTGCCCTCCCACCCATGGTCCCCATCAGCCATGCTTTCTTCTGTGTTTACATCACTAGCCCTCTGGTGGAAGCAAGGCCCTCAGACTCTCCTGGCTCACTTAATACTCATAGCTGGTGATCTGTTAAGAGAGCCGTCTCTCCTCTAGTGTCCATATCATTCCTGAGAATGTAGCCCCTGATTGGCCAACTTCAGTCCTGTGCTCATCCTCATGGTGCCTTGACTGACAACCACACCAGAAAATTTCACTGGGGGAGGAGATCCACTAAAAAGAAGAACAAATAGCAATGCCCCATTGCGGATATGAGATAGGAATTCAGACTAACCGCATCTCTCTCCCTCTCTCTCTCTCTAACTCTCTCTTTCACACACACGCGCGCACACATTGAATATGCATTATATGTGTTGAAGAGGTACTAGAGACACAGAAGTATAAAACCTAGTACCAATAATCAAGGGGTTATAACAGACTTAGAGAAACAACATACAACAAAATACATAATAATAGCACTTGTAAGCGCTAATATAAAAAATGCTACAAATCATATTATAAAAGCTAAATGTAGTTTGAGGTGTTTTTTTAAGGCTCTCTACTAGTCAAATTATGACCAAATAGTTCTATCATTTATTACTTTATTACTTAAGAGAAATGCCTGGTAAATTTAAAAGAAACCCATGTCAGGATCACTAGAAAATAATACATATGAAGGAATCTAAATGAACAGGAGATTTTAATCTGGAGAAGAGATGATGGGAATGAGATTTACCACAAGTATAGTTTTTCTATCGCATCATGAAGGAGAGTACTCAGGAAAATTAGTTTTGGGAGTAATCACAAAGAGACTTAGGTCATAAGAAAGAATGTATAAAAAGATAAAAAGCCATAAAATCTTAAAATCTATAAAGAACTTTAAAGCCAAAATAGATTTCCATTATTTTGGAATCATTTAAGAATATTATTCTCATAAAAATAGAATTATGATAGATCTAATAATAGCTGACATTGATCGAGCATTTACTATGTGCCAGGCTCTATGCTAAGTGGTTTGATAGATTATCAATTTTAATCCACATAACAGTCCTATGAGTTGGTACTATTATTATCATCTCCATTTTGTAGAAGGGGAATCTTGCTTAGAGAGAGGAAGCAGTTTATTCAGGTTACCTAGTTAATGTAGAGTAGCCTTCAAATAGGTCATCTGACTCCAAACATGAAGTTCTTAATCTCTAAGGACACCCTCTCCTGATTCAGTTGTTTCCCTATTTTTCCATTAAATATATTCAAAAATTAGCATGGCATTTGGGTATACCTGTAACATTTGACAGCATGGTAAAATGTCATAATCTGAAAGTTTAGTAGTAACTAATTAGAAAAGTGAGTCTACAGATAAATAGGAAGAGAGTCTCCTCAAACTCACCAAAAAGCTAAATAAAGCCACCCTTAAAAGGGGAGATTCATTTCAGCATTATCTCTTGTTTAAGGCTATATCCCATTTTCCTTCTATTGATTTTAGATTAGGATGAAGAGCTTTTGTTTTTTGTTGGTGACATGTGACAGTTGCAAGAAAGGCAAAATTACACAGACTACTGGCATAAAGATAAATTTAAAGATTATGGTTTCTTACTTCCCACTGATCTTTGTCCATTGTAATATGCTCATGTAATTCAATGGCTCTCAATTTACATTAATTTTGACAGAACTGAAAAACAATGTTTATAATTCAGTATTTCGTCAGAACTAGAGATGGATTTATAATAGAGAAACAGCATTGATTTCATTATACTATCTAATGTTTAAAATTAAAATGTCTGCAATTTATGTATAGCAATTATACCCTAAAAAAGCTTAAAAAAAGGGCATTAGTTATTGTTACCAGACCACTTCTGCGACAGTGGCTAGCCCTGCCCCAGCATGGCCTGGGACCGTTGCGTGTCCAGTTTCTTGACTCATGCAGGTGAAAGGTAGAGTAAGTTTATTAAAGCTTGGAACAGTGAGGCAAAGGAAGAGCCCCGGAGACAGAATTAGGGGGTAAGCCTAGGATGAGCTGCTGCTGCCCACTGCTCCCCTGGGTGCAAGCCTTATTAGACCCTTAGAGCTTAGGAGAGAAGCAAATTACATGCCTCAGGGAAGGAGGGGGCACAGGTGTGCTCAAAGAAGAGCACATAATGGCATCCTTTGTCCAGAGAGTTTTATCTATTTTCTATAGGCTGAAATTTTAGGGGACGTCCGAGAGTAGGATTTCAACAGAATATTCATTAGATCTCCAGGTGTGTCGTTTAGTATGCCTATGTATCAAAATGACTATATAGTGGGATCAGGAGCCAGTCTTTGGTTAGTTGCACCTCTATCTTGGATTAGTCTTGCTCTCCTTGTATTTTTAATCTATCTCCCTGATTAAGGCAATTTAAACCACCTGCTGTTAGATATCTTTGGTTAAGGAGGATAGATTTAGACGACTTGCTCTTAGGTATCTTTGGTCAGGGAGAACAGTCTTGTGATTTATCAGTGGACTGTTAGTTGCTTAGCCATTCGGCCATTTGTTCAACCATTTGTCTCAGTTTCTTCATTCCGCTTGCCAGGGATTACTGACCTGCCTCACTATCTCAGGCATAATAGTACATTTCTTAATGCTTTCTGTAGTTTCAAATTGGATAAACTTCATCATAAACTGTCTTCAATGATACTAATAAAAATATCTTCCCATTCTGGCTACTGTTGCTCAGGGGTGAGAGTATCTGCCTGTGCACCAAAGGGTCGAGGGTTTGATTCCCAGTCAAGGGCACATATGTGGGCTGCAGGTTTGATCTCTGGCCCCAGTCAGGTTGTGTGAGGGAGGCAACAATTCATTTCTCTCTCTCACATAGATGGCTCTCTCTCTCTTCCTCTCCATTCTTTTCTCTCGAAAATCAATTTAAACACATATTAAAAAACAAATGTCTTCCAGGTACAACTACAAATTAAAAGTGGTTTTATACTGAGCAATACTTTTCAACAATAATATCATTGTAACTCTGACTCCAATTCAGATTCTGATACCAACTGGATGTCCTACAACTTAATTCTGACACTTTCTACCTGGTTATAGCACCAGATGCCACAGGTTAAGGGTTCAGTCCCACAAGACTTCCCCTCACTTCAGACACCCATTGCAAGTCCAGGTGGTCACCTGTGCTTCTGACCCAGTGGCTATAAGTTGGAGGTTGCCATGACCCCATCCTTGGGTTCAATTAATTTGCTATAACAACTCACAGAAAGTCAGGAAGTTACTTTCTGTAGAACCCCAGTGTTATGTACAATGGAGATACAAAATGTTTAAGTCAAGGTTTTTGCTTTCAAGGGCCTTTGATTGAATACGAATCTTTGATCTTAAAGATTTGTTTTCCTCTGGGCAAATAAATACTAGTATATCCTATAATCTTTCAATAATAAGGAATCCTATACAATACTCCTAATATGCAAATCAACCAAACAGCAGAATGACCAGTCGCTATGATGCTTACTGACCACCAGGGGACAGACGCTCAACTCAGGAGCTGCCCCCTGGTGGTCAGTGTGCTCCCACAGGGGGAGCGCCACTCAGCCAGAAGCTGGGCTCTGGCTGGGCTCATAGCTGGCGAGCGCAGCAGTGGTGATGTGGCGGGAGCCTCTCCCCACCTCTGCTACAGGTGGGCGGTAAGGAGCGAGGGGTCCCAGACTGAGAGAGTCCCGGACTGCGAGAGAGATGTCCGACTGCCCAGGGGTTCCAGACTGGGCTGAGGGACCCCCCACCTCCTGCCCCTCCCCCTGGCCCCCAGTGCACAAATCTCATGCACCAGGCCTCTAGTATATAGTAAGTAACTATAGACATTTAAGTAGCAATTGTTTAATTCAAGAATGTTGTATGCTATATACATATTAAATATAAAATAAGGATATTCATTATTTTGAATAGGAAAGTAATTTTAAAAAGAAATGAGTTATTTTCCAACTATTTTTACTAAATATTATAGGCATATCAAAACTGACCATCACTTGCTGACATATATTCTAAATTAAAATAAAATTTCATTCAATCTAAAACACCTTAATTAGCTTACAAGTAATACTTATCTATACTCTAGGACTAGGTGATGAAAGAAAGTATCCATATGAATCGCTGATAGCCACTGACTAAGAGCCATAGTTTGTAGGGGAAGTGTGTATGTATAATTGCTTTTAGAAAGAACCTGTTTAGTTTTGTACATTCATCACACATTTTTAAATGAAGGAAGGAAAATATTGCCTCCTTCAAAAGTTCTGTCAGCCAAAGAAACAAGTTGAAAATAGATGCTTGAAGTAAAATATGAGTGGTCAGAAGAGATAGATAAAAATAATTTAGCTTAGCATACATTACAATTGTCTGGTTGCTATGGCAATGGCCACACAGAAAGATTGCAGATATGTGTTACCAAGATGATTCAGTTTTGGTCCCCCCCATTAGTATGAGCCTTGGGTAAAGGTCAGACTCAGGACCAGGAAGAACACACTGGCGGGAGAGTTCCTTTGCTCATTTGCCCTCATGGCTTAGAGGTTGGGACAAATGTAGTTCAATGTGAGTCGCCTAATGAAAGTGGGCAGTAGCAATAAATTTTCCATGATTCGCAGGCTGAAAATTAGGTAAAAGATCTTTGTATCAGGTATGGAAATCCATAGCACACATGTCATTTTCACACACCCAAGTAGCACAAGATCTTGTAATGTTAAGTGACTGAACTATTCCTAAGTTGAATTCAATCATGGGATATTGTTTATAATGAAAGATTTGTAATTAGATACTAAACCTATAAAACCCAATTGCTTTTTAAAAGTTCATTTAAAAGCAGTGAATCTTCATAGAATTTTAAAATTTTAAAGAAACTTTATTTTTTTATTTTTATTGTTTTATTGATTAAAGTATTACAAAGAGTATTACATATGTCTCCTTTTTTTCCCTGCCCTTGACAATCCCCTGGCTTCCCCTACCCCCAGTGTCTTATGTCCATTGGTTATGCTTATATGCATACATACAAGTCCTTCGGTTGATCTCTTACCCCCATCCCTCTTGCCCCCCAACCCTCCCCAGCCTTCCCGCTGCAGTTTGACAATCTGTTTGAGGCAGCTCTGCCTCTGTATCTATTATTATTCAAAAGTTTATAATGGTCTTTATTATCCATGAATGAGTGAGATCATGTGGTATTTTTCCTTCACTGACTGGCTTATTTCACTTAGCATAATGCTCTCCAGTTCCATCCATGCCGTTGCAAATGGTAAGAGTTCCTTCTTCTTTACAGCAGCATGGTATTCCATCGTGTAGATATACCACAGTTTTCTAATCCATTCGTCTACTGATGGGCACTTGGATATTATCCTCTCTCTTTCTCTCTTCTCTCTTCCTGCCTCCCTCTCTCTGTTCCCTGGAAACTCAAATACATTTCAATGGAGCCTGAGGATTTTGAATTTTTAACAATCTCCATTGCATTTGCAACCTCTGTTTCCACATTATTAATATCGGGCAAATTTGAAAAACATGGATGTTGCCCAATCCTTTTATTCTGCAGTTAAAGAAGCTGAAAAGAGAACCCAGTAGAGACTGAGGTTTCACATTTCTTCAGTTGGTATTGTACATTGTATTGTTTTCTGTAGATTTCTTAATGAGTCCATTGGTCCAGTTATATTTTCTTATGATGTTTTAGTTATAATATCTGTTTTTAAAAGAGATATAATTCTTGCTTATGCAAATCATACTGGATAACGGGCTTGCCTTCATCACGGAGCTACTGCCATATTGAATTCAAGAAGCAATCTTCCTCAGAGAAACAAGCTCCATTGAAAAGAGGGGCTGGGCTGGAGTGCTCTAGTACCGGCTTCTCATAAGTGTTTCCTTGAAGAAAAGTTTTCTTTGTCAAATAATACCCACTCTCCCCAGAAATTAACATGGTGAATTAGCACCTTAAAAGTTCTGAGAAGTACTAAATTCAACTCATCCACAAAACAGCTTTACCCTTTATTTCTCAAACATTTTTATGACAAAAACTGTTTTTAATTATTTGTTTATATTTTGTACCCATTCTTATCTTGAGGAATTCATATTTGAGGGGAGAATATTTAGATAATATTCTTTAGGTAATAATGTTTTTTCACAGGTGACTGTGAGTACTGATTATTCAATTCAAAAATGGATGTGTGATAAATTTTAAAACTTTTTAAAGAAAGGAGGTTGGGATAGGCGTGCGGTATGATTGGTGAGAAGGGGGTGGTACTTAATAGTATAGGAGTTGAAAACTTTAACTTCCTTCCCAGTTAGGTTCTTTAGATGGTCTAATAATTAAAATGACATAGACAGAATAATAGGCGAAAAACAAATTTTGTGTCTAGGAGCCCCAGATCATGAGACCCAAAGATAGTCAGGAAGGTGAGGCTTGTGTGCCATCCTGAATTAAGGAGAAGGGGTAGGTGTCTGCACTTCAAAGGGGGAAAAAGACAGTTCAAAGGAAGATGAGGAGTAAATGGTAAACAAATGTTTGCCTTGCTGTGCAGATAAGCCATTCTGATGAAAAGTCATCTTTGGTATTAACTCTCTCCTGTCACGAGTTCTCTATCTAAAAATTTTTAGGCATTTAAGGGGAAGGTAAACAGCCCTTCCTGAGGCTGTTAGAGCCTGATGGTCTTCAGCTCCAAATAATCCACATGCCAAAGTGATATATTTTGGAGTCACATATTCTGCTTCCCCTCAATGGGAACTATACTTTTCCTTATTGTTTTAATGAAGTCTACTAGGGTTTATTTTCTAACCATACCAAATATAGAACCGGCTTAGAGAAGGAGAAAATACCATCTGCATTTCCTTTCTTTTCTCTTTTAAATGTCATCTCTATCTCTTTTTATGTTTCAAATATATCTTTCACAAACACACCTTGTATTGTGGAGCCTACTCCTTTAGAATCACTTAGGGAAAAAAATGTGGGATGCAAGGCCATGGAGAAGAGAATTAAAAAGTGTCTAAATCTCTCTTCTGAGAATACCATAGTTAAAGCTGCCTTTCTCTTGTATTTTAGTAGTTAAAGAGTTGAGAGTAGAGAACTCTTTCTGCTCTGGTCCCAAAGTCCTGAGATCAGTGGTACAAGGAGGTACCACCAATGGAAGGGACAGATGAAGTGGCAGGCAGTGTGAGGTGAACCAGGTTACAAAGACAAGCTGTGTTTTATACTCTTGTCTCCTCTATTTCCTGTTGGTCTCTCAGTTTTCCTTTTCAGATATTGCAGAAAATATGGAAAATGGTCTACAGCCAGCTGTAGTTCCTGTTGCCTGTTGATCTTTCTCACATTGGAAGTGAAGTATCAAGCTGACAAATCCCCAAATCATTATTAGGAACACAGTCTTAATTTTCAGGTCATGGTGACAACCCTGGGTGAAATTGATTGAAATCAAAAGGAAAAAAAAAAGAATGTAATAGAGAGATACATTCTAGAGCTGTTTTTTGGTTGACTGGCAGCAGTCAGTTGAGCTGTACAATCCTGTTTAAGGTGATAAGCTGTCATTTGTAAATTATGCCCATAGCTATATCCATTATTCATGGGTTGGAATCAGAAAATAGTGTGATTTCAGGCCCCTAAATTTTCCTACCTGCAGGCACCTGAATTACTTCCAAAACTGCCTACTCTACTGCCTCTCATTTATTTTCTATCATTGTTAGATCCTACCAGCCCACTTCATGTTTCCAGTGAAGAAAGACTTCTCTTTTCTCTTTCCTATATTTCCTTCCATAGAAATGAATGAATAAGTCCTAATGAAAAGGGGACTTATAATTCTAGTAAATGGAAACATGCAAGCATAAGATTTCTGTATAAAGTTAACTAAAAATAAAGTATTTTCCAAGGAATAAATATCACTGCCTACTCTAGACAACCTATTACTTGAAAGACTAAAGCATTAGCCTCCTGGATATTAAAAACAGAGAGAGATGATTATTATATTTTTACATTTTAGAATCATTTAATATTATCCTATACTAGACGCCCGGTGCACAAAAATTTGTGCACTCGGGGTTGGGAGAGGAGGTCCCTCAGCCTGGCCTGTGCCCTCTCACAGTCTGGGACCCATCAGGAGATAAGGACCTCCTGGTTTAGGCCTGCTCCCGGGTGGCAGAGGGCAGGCCTAATCCTAGGTGTAACCCCTGGTCGGGCTCAGAGCAGGGCCCATTGGGGAGTTGGGGCCCCGCCTCCTGTCACGCACAGAGCAGGGCGGATTGGGAGGTTGCCATGCCACCCTCAGTCACGCTCAGCGTAGGGCCGATTGGGGGGTTGGGGCACCACCCCCTGTCACCCTCAAGGCAGGGTCCATAGGGAGGTTGCAGCGCCACTCCTGTCATGCACAGGGCAGGGCCGATCAGAGGGTTGGGGCTCCGCACCCTGTCACACTGATCCCGGTGCTGGGAAGCCTCGCTGCTCCGCTGATCCCAGGGCCAGGACGCCTCTCGGCTCCCCTGATCCCTGGCCCGGAGGCCTCTCGGCTCCGCTGATCACGGGGCCGGGAGGCCTCTGGACTCCGCTGATCACCGGGGCTGGGAGGCCTATGGACTCTGCTGATCACCGGGCCGGGAGGCCTCTGGACTCCGCTGGTCACCGGGGCTGGGAGGCCTCTAGGCTGATCACCGGGGCTGGGAGGCCTCTCAGCTGATCACCGGGCCAGGAGGCCTCTCGGCTCCGCTGATCACCGGGGCCGGGAGGCCTCTGGACTCTGCTGATCACCGGGGCCGGGAGGCCTCTCGGCTCCGCTGATCACCGGGGCAGGAGGCCTCTCGGCTCCGCTGATCGCGGGGCCTCCGACTCTGCTGATCACCGGGGCCGGGAGGCCTCTCGGCTCCACTGATCACCGGGGCCGGGAGGCCTCTCGGCTCCACTGATCACCGGGGCGGGAGGCCTCTCGGCTCCGCTGATCGCGGGGCCTCCGACTCCGCTGATCACCGGGGAGGGAGGCCTCTCGGCTCCGCTGATCACCGGGGGCGGGAGGCCTCTCGGCTCCGCTGATCACCGGGGGCGGGAGGCCTCTCGGCTCCGCTGATCACCGGGGGCGGGAGGCCTCTCGGCTCCGCTGATCACCGGGGCCGGGAGGCCTCTCGGCTCCGCTGATCACCGGGGCCGGGAGGCCTCTCGGCTCCGCTGATCACCGGGCCCGGGAGGCCTCTCGGCTCCGCTGATCACCGGGGCCGGGAGGCCTCTCGGCTCCGCTGATCGCCTGGGCCGGGAGGCCTCTCGGCTCCGCTGATCGCCTGGGCCGGGAGGCCTCTCGGATCCGCTAATCACCGGGGCCGAGAGGCCTCTTGGCTCCGCTGATCACCGGGGCCGGGAGGCCTCTCGGATCCGCTGATCACTGGGGCCGGGAGGCCTCTTGGCTCCGCTGATCCCAGGCCCTGAGGCCTCTCTGCCCTGCTGCTTCAGGGCTGTTTGGCTTCGCTGTGCTTGGAGCCTGAGTATGCAAATTAACCGCCATCTTTTAACTTCTATAATTGAAACATTGTATCTTTTGGAGTTGTTGCTTCAGGAGCTCAGAGCCCCTTAGCTGCGGGGATCCTTGACTTTCTCCATCGCTGGGGCAACCAAGCCTCCTATTCTCAGCTGCCTGGCTGCCAGCTGCCATCTTGGCTGACAGTTAATTTGCATATCTCGCTGATTAGCCAATGAAAAAGGTATCGGTTGTACGCCAATTACCATTTTTCTCTTTTATTAGTATAGGATGATAAAAGGGTAATATGCAAATTGACCCTAACAGTGGAATGACCAGGAACTACTGGTCGCGATGATGCGCAGTGACCACCAGGGGGCAGATGCTCAACACAGGAGCTGCCCCCTGGTGGTCAATGCACTCCCATAGGGGAAGCCCAGCTCAGCCACAAGCCAGGCTGATGGCTGTGAGTGCAGTGGTGGTGGCGGAAGCCTCTCCCACCTCCTTGGTAGCACTAGGATGTTCGACTGTGACTTAAGCCACACCCCCCATCAATCAGACATTCCCCGAGGGCCGAGCTGCCAGAGGGATGTCTGACTGCCAGGTTAGGCCCGATCCTCCGGAGAGTGGGCCTAAGCCGGAAGGTGGACATCCCCCAAGGAGTCCCGGACTGCCAGAGGGCACAAACTGGGCTGAGGGATCCCCCCCCCCCCCCAATGCATGAATTTTTGTCCACAGGGCCTCTAGTTTATATAATAAATAACCATAAGCTCTCAGCTTTGACTTCTGGTCAGTCATATAAGATTCTGAATATGTTTCTTACACATTTTCCCTCAAATTTGCCTAGATTTTGAAGCCAAACTCCTCCTTTAGAATCACGAAGGTGGAGAGGAGAAAACATCAGTGCAGAGTGAAGTTGAAGGAATGTTGCCTTGGAGGCAGTTTTGTTCCATCCTGAACCTTCAAGCCATTCTCTCCTTTTTTTCAGTTACTAAAAAAACACACAACAGAGATAAAGATTATTTTAGTTCCCGTTTAATTTCCACACAGTTATCATCTCTGGCCTATCCAATGGACAAGAAAAGAATGATCACATATTGTATGGCTAGATTAGTGTTCATCCTGACAGCAATGATTTTTTTTAATAAAGTAAGAGAGAAATGCTCTAGTGTTATTTCAGAGAAAAACCACTTTATTAAATAAAAGAATGTCTTGATGCAATTATTCCAATAGTTTTGAAACTTGAGCTCCTTAAATTATTAGATGCCAATAAAGAGGATGGGGCTCAAGGGGATGGAGCATTGAGACTTTCACACTACCCTCAGATTCAGTCAGATAAGCTTCATTCTGAGTGGTTTCATGTATTGGCTTTCCCTTAAGGGTGTGTGTGTGTGTGTGTGTGTGTGTGTGTGTGTGTGTGTGGTATGTTCTGAAAAACTTGAGTCAGGCATTCTGAATAAACTTTGGTCTAGTTCTGCTACTTATTTTGTGCTTTCCTTTATGAAAACTGCTTGGACTTCATTGATTCTGGTTATCAAGTCTTTATTTTTATAGATACTTTTCAGTGAAGTGAATTATCCAAAGTTCCATAAGTTATTGACTGCACAACTACAACTAGAACTCTCATTTCTGAATGTGTAGTATAGGGCCCTTTCCACTTGGCACTCCCACTTGGGAACAGAACCATTTTAATTCCTGTATCTCCAGAAGTGAGTTTTTAGAACTAGTTACAACCAAGTAATCAAATAGGCTACTTTTTGAAATGAATATTCTTCTATCTGCCTCAAGAATAGGACAGAAAATTAACTTTCTGGGAAAGCAAAGAATTTTTGTTTATCACAGTCACAAAAATTTAGGTTATTTCTTATTTGTTCTAAGAAGATTCTCAGAAAAAAGAATCTGATGCTACTTTTGTGCCAACAGGTTTAAAAGTAGAAGTGATATTAATTGTCAAGAAGAGACACAATATACAAGGACAAAGCAACATAGAAAACAATGAACTTCTGTTCCTTAAGAAATTATTTTTCTCTTTGAAAAATAGGATTCCTAAATGTTGTCAAGAACAATAATTCCACATTGCAGAATCCTTTTTCATTGCAAGTAAAATTGAATTCCATATAGCAAAATACATCAAAATACAAAATTACATGCCTAGGGGAATATCTGAAACTTGACTTGGCCAACATGGCTCCTTGTCCACAATATTTGAAGAGGTTATATTATAAAATGTTTCACTTATTGGCTTTAGGTAAGAGTTTTTAAAATATATTCTATGTATTTAACACTCATACATCTCTGTTTCCCATCCATATGCATTGTTAAATTAGAATTTTTAAGTTTCTGAATTTTAAGAATGAAATTTGAGAACTTATTAAAATCAGTAATATAATTTATTTTTTCTGCATTCTATTTTTATTTCCATAGCTTATGACGAGTTAATTCCTTGATAATAGGAGTTCTTCCCCATCCTCAACCCTTGAGAATAAACTCAGAACCCAATTACTGGTGCTAACAGCGCCAGGAATTTTTGGTTACAACATGTGAAAATTAACCTGCTAATAATTGGGATATGATTATATTCAGTTGGCACTTGAAATTCACTTTGTGTTCTAGCAAACTTAAGGAACACACTTTGAAGGTTGCAGGGAAACAATTATTTTTAGAACAGTTATCCAACAGAGGAAGGAAATATTCTTATTAATCTACAGAGGTTAGGAGACCCTGCTTCCACAACATTTGGTATTTCCCCAGCTTCTGTAGTTGCAGAGAGAGACAGCAGACATTCTTTTCTCTTGCTTTGGCTTACTGCGTAACTTGGGGGAATTGCCACACCTTGATTATGCTTCAACCAGTGAACTCAATATAGCTATTTAAAAGTATTAGCATTGTTTGAAATAGTTATTCCCAACCCTGTCTTAGAGAGAAAACTTTTTTTTTAATGGACTAATTCCTTTCTTGCACTATCATCCACATGAACTCACTTTAATATGTCCTTTAGAGTCAACTTTTCCCATATTCCTGAAAAACAAACACACATACAAACACACTGCAGAAGGCATTGGAGTATTTCCTCCCTTCCACCCCTTCTTACACCATGAGTGCTTTCCGCCTTCCTTGCCACTTGTATTCTCACTCCTCACCAGTTGTTCTATCTCTGGATCAACAGTCTCCTTAAAGCTCTACTTGTCCTGCTTATAACAAGACTTGAGGTTTGCTATCAGAGATTCCTAGATTTGCATTAGTGCCATTCTTTTCTCTATATATATCAAACTCTACCATGTCTGAAATCCATACCATCTCTAGTTAAATTTGTCAGGCATCCAAGCTTGCATTGACCTCTTCCATGCTTACACTCTAAGGCACTTGGTCTGTTCCCACACAACTAAAACTATGTTGTAGCTCTTGTTAGATGGGCATAAGACAGGTAGGTAGGTAGGTTAGGTAGGTAGGGACATAGACACATAGTTGGATACATAGATGCTAAATATTTCTGTGTATGTGTAGATGTATAATGAATTTTGTCATCTTCTTAACTAGAAAGCTTTGAGAAATAAGATTATAATATATTTGAAAAATATGCTCCAAAGAACTAGCACAGTGCTCACTCATCAGACTATAAAAGGGGTAAATAAAATGCCATTTTATCTGGTATATTCTTGGTACTCACAGGAGAAGATTCTAACTTCTGGTAATACTTCTTTGGTTGGAAGAAATAAGGCCCTCATGGACCCATTCATTTAAAGTTATTTCTAGGTGCCAGGTAGGTCAAATAAGATTCATGAAAATTAAGCATACTCCCCCTTTTATATATTATGTCCTTGTCTTTTCTCTCTCTCTCTCTCTCTCTCTCTCTCTCTCTCTCTCTCTCTCTCTCTCTCTCTCTCTCTCTCTCTCTCTCTCTCTCTCTCTCTCTCTCTCTTTCCAATAAGGAAAGAGGCAAGAAGCAAGAAGTGATGGGAGACATTGTAACGGATAGAGCAATTTAGGGAGGACCAGCCTCGGCTGAACTGTAAGAGGTTGAACTCTGATACTATGCGCTTCTAAATGGAGATCAGAGAATGTCACCTGGATTCTAATTACAGGCCTTATCACTCAATACTGACAATGTTTTTGTCTACATTGATTGAAGGATCTGAGTAGGGACAGTACTTTCCTTATCGTAGGTACTCACTGAATGTGTTAAGTATGAGGCAAAACAAATGATCCTCTCATTCTCCAAATATGTATAGAGTACCAACTCTGAACAGGACACTGTGTTGGAAAGTCTGTGGCAATGGTAACACAGACTGACCATCCACCTGAGTGCACAAAGACAGAAAGATTAACAGAACCCATAAAAAGGTGTGATAAAAATTGTACTCTTGAGTAAGGGTGATCTCTGAGCAGAGAAGAGGCATTGAAGACCAGAGAAGAACCCAGCCTGGAGGAATTGGAGGAAGCAATGCCTACGCTGAAATATGAAGGAAGAGAAATAGTAGGAGATATTAACCAGCTAGAGACATGGGCAGTTGAGGGCAGATGGCACACACAAACATTAGCACAGAGATTTCCAAGCCTAGTGAATAGGGGAGGCTAAGCTCCAGGTTGCTGTGGGAAGATACCCAATAGACTATCCAAATGTTTTAAAGTAATATACAAAATTGCAATTCGAGTCTGTTTAAAAAGAAATTCCCTCCGTTGTTCTCATTGCAATAGAAATCCAGGTTTTCTGAATGCTACTCATTTGATGAGAGTATCCTATATAACAATAGAGGGATATGCTAATTAGCCCAGACACTGTAACAGTCACGACCAGTTAGGCATGTAATAGTCACTCCCTGTCAGGCGCAGCCCGGGAGCGACCTCCAGCAGAAACGGCCACCAGTGGGGGCGCTGCCTAGCCCGGAAGCCGCCCGGCCTGGGATCGTGAGCAGGCCCACGGTGTGCCCCCCCTAGGCTGAGGTGGAGCGGCCCCAGCGCAAGTGGCCACCAGTGGAGGCATGCGCAGGCCTGCCCAGCACCGACGTCATGCTGCCTGCCTGCGTGGTGCTGCCTGCGTGGTGCTGCCTGCATGCGTCCCTGGCCAGGACCGTGACACTGCCTGCCTGTGTCCCTGACAAATAGAAATATTAAAATATTTCCTCTAATTAATTCCCTTTTAACATGTGCGAATTCCGTGTACTGAGCCACCAGTTTCATATAAACCTTCATGAAAAAACTGGGAGTTTTGTTCTCCTTGGGATGGGTTTGCATCATGATGGAGAAACTCATTGTCTCAAGTGGATATTCTGTTGATGAAAACATAGTGGGAGGAGATGAAGGAATAGCAGGCCTTCTTATCCTCCCAAAACTTCCTGCCACTTAACTTTCCTCAGGTACCACCCAGCCCCATTGCCATAATCATCCTCCTCTCTTCAGCTTTGGAAAGAGTTTGGGGATCAATAAAATAGACTCCTCTTTAAAGAATTTTATTTTTACTGATTTAAGAGAGGATAGAAAAGGGAAAGAGAGATAGAAACATCAATGATGAGAGAGAATCACTGATCAGCTGCCTCCTATATGCCCCCTACTTGGGATCGAGCCTGCAACCCCAGCATGTGCCCTTGACCGGAATCAAACCCAGGACCCTTCAGTCTGCAGGCTGAGGCTCTATCCACTGATCCAAATTGGCTAGAGCAGAATAGACTCCTCTTGAAGACGGCACATTAGTAGTGATTTTAAATATATTTATGAATGTGTTGGGATTCCTGTGCTTACTGTAGATGGACTCACTTTCATTGTAGTAAAAAAATAAAATAAAATAAAATAAAATAAAATAAAATAAAATAAAATAAGGAAAATGCATCCACCACAAGAGTCTATTTAAAATAATAGCATTTCCACCAGGCCAGCATAGCTCAGTGGTTGAGCATCGACCTATGAACCAGCCAGAAGGTCATGGTTTGATTCTCAGTTGGGTTGCATGTTCGATCCCCAGTGTGGGGCATTCAGGAGGCAGCCAATCAATGATTCTCTTTCATCATTGATGTTTCAATCTCTTTCCCCTTCTCCCCTCCTCTCTAAAATCAATAAAATATATTTAAAAAGTAAATAAAATAATAGCATTTTCATATCCCTACATTTTTAAACAACAGAATTCTTATATTAACTAATCAGAACTTTGTTTTTTATGTCTTAATGTAACACCTGTCCTTAGAGATTTTCTTTTCTCTTGCAAGTAATGAAATAGCTTCATTAAATCCTTGAGAAATTATGGTCTCCTTGGCAAAATCATTCTTCACGGAATATCAGGTTTCATTTGCAGTACCTTCAAATAAAATCTAAGATGACATTGTCATAAAGTAGAAATTAAAATAAATGCCATCCCTCTGTCTTGAGAATCAGCCTGCGCTTATTTCTATTCTAAGAAAGACAGAAAGTCAGAACTTTAAAGAAGGCATTAGTAAGAATTCTATCAAGACCTCTCCAAAGGCATCCCCAGGTAGGTAAAAATATTTTCCTTCAGCTCTTCAGATCTGATTCTTGTCTATATTTCAGTCATCATGCAAATAGGAACAATCTTCCCAACACATGCAGAGTTTCTTAATGTTGTAACTTGAGTTTTATTCCACTGCATCTATCCTCAGGAGGCATCATTTATTGTGTACCTATGACACCTAAGACCCTTTCACCTGCCATTCATGAGCAGGTACAATGAAACTTTTTATGGGATGTTGGGATGACTAACATATTTTAAATTATGTTATAGTATATGACATAATTTAAAATATACTACAGTGCTGTGTATGAAGGATAGCACATCTGGGCCAGATAATATTTGCATTGAGAAATCAGGTAAAGGTATATCTGCGTGGTCAGGGGAAACTTCATGGGAGAGGACTTGTTCTGAGCCTGGAATGATGCATAGCATTTAGAATAACGGCGAGGCTGCAATAGACATGAGAAGGAAGCTGAGCTGAGGCCCAGCAGAGACCCTGAGACGGGAGTGTCAAGGACAATGCTGCTGTTCTCATAAACGTTGTCATTAGGACCTCACATGTTTTACCTTCAGTCCTTCTGAGTCTCCTTAGGTAAATGCCTCGTGAGAGCTTATGTGTCCTATGAGTAAATATATAAATTTCATTTCTTGTCTATAAATATTGAACAAGTAGCAAAATATGTATCATTACTTGTTTTACTCTTAAATTGTGAAAGCTAATTGCTTATTCAGATGAGTTTTGAGTTGTGCTTTGGGTACTGATCATTGGCTCTCATGAATAAAAACATATGCTTTCTCAAAATCTACAAGAAAACATAAAGTTCATAAGCCTTCTGTTTTCACCAGAAAGCCAAGCTCTAATAGTATATAACATAAAATAAAACCTTTGATTGATATGGGTATCCTTTAGCTAATAAATAATTATCATTAGTTTTAAAAGATAAATAACATATTCAACTTATCAATAACTATATGATATAAACTCAATATATCAAGTGACCTTTTATATAATTTTAAAAGAGTACATTTAGATTCTCATGTTCCCCATTCCTGTTAGGGGAAGGCAACATTTTCCAGTAATTGAGTCTTTTCCACCTACCTAAATTTAGAATACAGTGTCTCTCCTCCCTGGTGATTTCTGTGAGCAGATTTGAGGCTTTCAAAATAAAAATTCCCTACATGTTTTATTTGTATCAGTTCTGCTTCTTTCTCAAAAGCACCAGGAAAGCCCAGGGAGCTACAATGATTAATGACCTGTTCTAGAGTTTAACCTGCTCTATAAAATGGGCTGCATTCCAGAGCATAAAATAAACTCTAAGTAGGTCAGGAGCTTGAACTGCCAGAGGGCCTACCTTACACCAAAGGCAAGCAAGTCGGAAATTAAATTAGCACCAGAAATTGCTGGTACTCATGATTCTGTGGCTTCATATTGGACTGAAAGATGGGGAATTATACTGCGTAATAAAGCCTTGAAAACCTAATTCATTTAGACTTATGCAATTTTGAATTAACCAGATGATGACCTGGTTCAAAATAGTTTTGTGCATTCTCTAAAATGGTTCTTTTTTTGTGTGGGGTGGAGGAGAAATTTTGCAAAATGAAATAAGGAAATATTCGTTTATGAGAGCAGAAACCAACAAAATATGCTCAAGGGTCACCTTTGAAGAGTCACAGAATGAATGTACAACTTACAAATAATTTTTATTGAACTTAAAACTTTTGTAACAAACAAGTAAATTAAATCTACAGGATGTTCAACACTGAGGTAATACATGATGTTCTGTGATCTTAAGGAGGTCACAGTTGTTTGTTCACAATCTGTTGGCCTGTGTTTATCTCTAATAGTCTATAAACTTTAATCCACATGGGAAAACTTCTGAAGCTCTCAAAGCTGTAAAGAACAACTAAGTGGGAAAACATGGAATACTAATGGGAGACGAAGATAGCTTTTAACAGGAGAAATCTAGATTCCTAGTTCTAGGGAAACACATGGAGCCCCAAGGCAGTCAGTCATTCCAGGTGTGTGAGCCCTACCTGTCTCTAGTCTCACCTTTATGTGCCATCAGCATACCTAACCCACTTCAACTTAAATACCATTTCCTCAAGGATGCCTTCTTTAACCACCCTCACCCCCACTAGACTATGTTAAAAACACAAGGCTCTCATAGTACCTTTCTTTTATCATTTATGATAGATAGATATGTAGGTAGATAGATAGATAGATTAAAATTGTAATCAAATTTTTATTTGTGTAGTCCTTTATGTTATGCTGTCTCCCCTCTTGTATGTAAACTCATTAAAAACAGGAGCAGTGCCTTTTTTGTCTCTCATTATTTTCTTATACATGAGAGTCTGATACATTGTTGGTGTCTGATACATTGTTGGTGCTCAGTAAATGTCAGATGGATGGATGGATGGATGGATGGATGGATGGATGGATGGGTGGATATCTATTTTTCTTAGGAAGAGTAGGCCTGTGTTTGAGGAGGAGCTGAAATTGAGCGAGTAAAAAGAGAATCCATGCCCACCTGTATGCCTGTGAGTCAAGAACTGACATTGGGCTTTACAATGGGGAAATATTTTTTATTTTATTATAAATGACACCACTCAGAATGGGAAACTAAGTGGTTTCAAAGCCAGAACTCCTTAATGGTTTACAGACAAGAGGCTATATAGGACAAAAATCATGAGTAATCATGACTAAGGGTTTCAAGGTCAGGGGGGCTGTGTTGATTGGTCAGTTCTTATGCAAGCTTCCACAATCTGATTTATTCATCTCCTGGTGGCATCCTGTCCACGTCTATGTGGCTATGGCCAGATGGCCTCAAACAGAAAGAAAGATCTGTAAGACATCTTGGGATTGTGAGTCAGTGACATTTTCTTAAGAGCAAAAAGAAAAGAACAGAACTATCCATTTTATGCTCAACTGGCTACAGTTTTCTCTTACCTTATTAAGCAGAGTATACCTTTTGAAACTTGCTTATAGCAAGGCCTGCAGGCCCCATGTGGGACAGGACTACATTCTCCTCCTTAGCTATGACAGTTAAGAAGGAATTATTTAATAACCTTAACTAAAAGCTAAATTTTAATATGTCTAGTCTGCAATGATTTGCTGTTGGTTTCAGAGCCAGATTTCTAACAAGCCCCCTCCTAAATCTATTATGGTATTTGGCTTTTAAGAGCTAAACAATATTTTATCCAATAATATAAAAAGGTTGAAAATAAGGAAGCATGAACACAAAATATTTTGTTGTAGAGTTTATAGTATTTTTGCTTCGTATGTTCATCAGTATTATTCCCTGTGAAGACAAAAATGACAGACTGCTTTTTTTAGGGCCTCCCAACTGCAAAAAAAAAAAAAAAAAGAAAAGAAAAAAGAAAGGAAGAAAAAGAAAACTTTCTCCATTTAGATTCTTTCCTTCTCTAAAGCCTACAGGGAAGAATCATTGGTTTTTTCTCTCATGTCTCCTTGTTGGGGAAGATAGAACTGGAAGTGGAAGAAAGAGCCAAAGGTATAAGGATGTGACTGGTGCGGCTGCCAGGCCTCTGCCTTGCAAAGCTTCTGTTCTGTCTTTGCCTCTTGCTCACCCTGCTCCTTTACTCTCCAAAGGCACATTAAGCTCTGAACCCTTGTGGTGCCTACAGGGCCTTAGTCTCCCACTGAGTGAGTCCAAACTAGGAGGTGAGAGCTCCCAACCCCAAGAAATGTCATGGCAGGAAAAACTGCAAAATGTCAGGAATGATCACGAACCTCTAAACTTTCAAGACACTGCCCTTAATTGTTACCAAGGCCCAGGCAAGAATGTCACATTTATTTGTCACTGCAGTTAGAAAGTTTTTCTTAAAAATAGCTTAATAGGTGCTAGTGAGTGACAAGGCTTATGTGGCTAGCCTAAACCTTAGATGTCCTGTTTCTTATCTCCCAAGGCAAATGAAACATGACATGCTGCTCAGGGGTACATCTTCTGCTCTTGACCAATGCGAATTTTTATTGTCACCACAAAAGCTTGTATTGCAAATGTGGGACTTAATCATATGCATAATCTCTTTTAACATCCGAGGAGCTCTGTTTCTACAAGAGGTAAGAACAGGCTGGTATTTTTTGAAGCTTAAAATTTGCAAATAGTCTCTGGAAAAGTATTCTTTCCTCAACTCATAAGCAATGCATGATGTTATCTACCATTATCATTTACTACAGGGAATGGAAAGCTAACCACTGTTTCATTGTTTATCTCAAGATTACTTAAAGATGATATAAAATGCATTAGTAAAATGTACTAATGAACCTATAGTTTGAAAGAGACAGACCAAATGATATATAGCTTAGCAAAATGGAAGTAATTTAAAATGAAGTGTTAAGAAAACCCTTCATTAGTTTAAGATTCATAACCTTCATTTTAAATATACATTACATTAAAGATAAAAAAAAGCTGCTATAAAAATCACCTCATTTCAGCATCTCTCTTCATCACAAAGTAAATGATAGTTTCAAGATAATGAGTTTTTCTGAATTACTGAGTGTATTAAGGTGCTTTGAGGTGATCTTATCTGAGAGCAATCTTTGCAAATATTAATATTTAGATACAGCCCCTGGTATAATGAATATATTCTGTAATCTTTATATTCCAGTGTAAAGTTCTAGTGTAATTTTGACCAGAAAGTTTAAGGACATTATTTCAGCAGGTTACATTGAGAAAGCTAAAGCTTGATAGATTGAATTTCATTAATGGGTGCCAGACTCCTTTAATGAGATGCCAAGCTTCAGGGGCCTCATCCAAGTTCTTAATGTTCTGGCCTAGGCTTGCCAACTTGCTTGCTGAAGGCACACACTGCCCCCACAAGAGGGTCTTCGCCAGTAGCCGTTTTCTGGGTTAATGTATTCTAGACTGAATTCTCTCACCCACTGAATGCTGCCCAGGGAATCTGAGTGTTCACACAAACTAACAAACATCCACCAGACAAGCACCAGCAATGCCCAGCTGGCTCTTTGTCCCCCACGGGAAATGTTCTCAGTCAGAGCCTGGTAATTGTTCAGTGCAGCTGCTCTGTTTCAAGGGTGCCAGCTCATCTGAGCCAACTGTATGCACACAGCCCCTGACTCCGGAGCTGAGCAAGTACACCTCAGGGGTGGGGGTGGGGGGCCTTCAAGGACTCCATTTTAAATTTGCCTTCTCCTTTGTCAGCTATGTAGGGGAGAATACATAATGAGAGGCAGTTATTTAAGAGTTTTAAATATCCCATATAGTTGCGAAATTCGGCTATAGGTCTGCATCACAATCTCACCCGTGTCAAAAAGCATTCGCTGTATACTCAACAGTCACCTACTTGGCTATACTGTGCGTGATGCAATAGCAACTATGTCATAATACACATGGTTTCTTCTGTACACCCAGATGGTGGATAAAGAGCTGGCTTAATATCCAGAGTGAGGGGCAATCTGAGTACAGACTGGGAATGCAAGTTCCATTATCTTACCTCGTGCCACGTTAGTGGCAATGAGGGTCCACTATCAGGTCTTCCAAAATGATACTGAAATTACCAAAAAAATATTTCGTGAGAAACATAGACAAAAACAGATTATTATAAGGCAGTTAGAATTTGTCAGGGCTTTCCTGTCAATTAGAGGTTCCAAAATGATACTAAAATTACCAAAAACATATTTTGTGAGAAACATAGACAAAAACAGATTATTATAAGGTAAGTAGAGTTTTTTCAAGGCTTTCCTGTCAATTAGAGGTACTAATATTCTCCCAGAAAAAAGCCTCCAACATAGTATTCTGTACACAAATGACATCATTAAACAGTGTCAACCTGCCACATATATGCCAAGTGTCTCCAGGGGCTTGTGGTATATATGATGATTAGGGTGATAGTTTTCTATTGTTGAGTAACAAATCACTCCAAATCATAGTGACTGTAGACAACAAGCACTTCTCCTTTCACAGCTTCTGTGGGTCAGGAGTCAAGGAGAGGCTTAGCTAGGTGGTTCCTATTAAAGGTCTTTCTCAAGGCTGCAGTAAGGTGACGGCCATGACTGCAGTAAGGTGACAGCCATGGCTGCAGTCATCTCAAGGCCAGGCTAGCGAGGGATTAACTTCCAAGTTCACTCGAGGGGCTGTGGCTGGCTTCTGAGCCTCTGCGTGGGGCTGCCTCACACCATGGCAGCTGGCTTCCTCCAGAGCAGCAGTCCAAGGGAGGGAGAGGGTGCGCATGGAAGACTGAAGTCACAGTCTTGGTATAACCTAAAACTGAGGGTGACTTCCCATCACATCTGACAAATTCTAACCGTTAGAAGCAAGTCAATAAACCCACTCTACACTCAAGGGGAAGGGATTACACCGCGACACTGAAATCCAGGAGGCAGAAATCACCGGGAGCCATTACAGAGGCTGCCTTCCACAGTGAGGGACAATCTTTGTTCAAACCTCAGCATGTCTCTCTGAAAAATTATAGCAACCACCTCTAGTTAGTCCCAGAGCCAGATTGTGTCTCCTCCAATCAAACAACACTTGCTGTGGCAAAGTGGTCTTTAAAAACTGAAAATCTGATTATTTGTTTAACAACTGCTAGTTGTCCTCAAGAGAATGTCTAAGCTTCTTAATATGACATACAAGACCGTTTATAAAGGGTGTCCCAAAATTCACGCAAGAAGTAATTTTGATAGAAAAAACAGGTTTATAATTTAAAAGTTGTAAATATTTTATTGATTCATAAAGAATACAGTATAGGGTTATGTATAGAATAGCACATCGGGTAAATGGCCTCCACAGATTTGCTGACACATACGCAAAGCCGTGGTCTTCATTAGTCTTCATTGTCCCTGCTCCTGGGCCATCATTGGTACTTGGTAATGCTTATCAAATTGAAGGGATTGAAATCAAAGGGCAACAGATATGAGAATCTGATTCAATAAACCAAGTAAAGTTAGGCTTTTATTTTTGTTGTTGTTGTTGCTAATGCTCACGCAAAATTCAAATCTTGTGTGAATTTTGGGACACCCTTTATATAGGGCATAAAGGCAGTATTAAATGGTCTTTAAGGTCATGGGCTCTAAAGACAGGCTGCCTGGGTTCAAATCCTGGCTCCACAATTTATCAGTTTTATGCCTTGGGGAAAGTTTATTAACCTCACAAAACTTCAGTTTCCTCATTGAAAGTTGAAACAATAATAATACCTACATTTTAGGATTTTGTGATAATTAAGGAAGGCAATCCTTGTGCAGCTTGTGGCACACTATCTAGGGCGTGGTAAGACCTCAGTAAGGGGAGGTTGTTATTATAACTTCCCCTATTTCTCTGCAACTATAACAACCTACAGTGGGAAGGCAATTTTGACCTCTTACAGGATGGTCTCCTTCACCTGAACAGCCTTTCCCTATTCTTCTTTAGCTGAAGAATTTATATTTATGCTTAAATACTCAATTCAGAAAGTTCAGTTTTCCTCCAGGAAACCTTCACACACACACACACACACACACACACACACACACACACACCCCACAATTCTGGGTCCGGTGGCCCTTCTTATACTCCCACAGCTCACATGCCTAACTCTATTATCATACATATTACACTGCTGTATTATCATGGTCTATTTATTGCTCTATGGCCCTATTAAAATCTGATTGCCTCAAGAGAAAGATGACTGTATTTCTGTACATATAGAGTCTTGCTCAGTTCCTGGCACATAGTAGGTCCCCAAAACAAGTGGGTGGAATGATTTAATGAATTAATTATTTGAGAGATTTCTGATGCGGTCTTTTTTCCTCTCCATTTCTTGATACTACTTCTCACCTCCGTTACTGATCCCTTCACTCCCAGCTCCTGGTTCCATAAGATTATTTCAAGTGTGGCTTTGAAAAGACTGACACCCAAACAAGAGTTGTTTAGATCAAAGAACATGCTTTTCTTCACTCACAGTTCTTAAGATACAATTTAGATAAGAGTCAATCTTTCTTTCACTGGCTTCCCATTATTTGGGATTTTGAAGTTTACAACTTCATAACAGCTGTATTTCTTCACAAGCCAAACTTCTCAGTCAGGCATTTAAAACTGCATACAACCTACTCCCCACAGACCTCTTAATCCACACCCTCCCCACATACCCTGCTTCTTTTGCCCACTCTCAAAAACATACACACATAAACACATACACACCTAATAATGCACCACAAGTACACACATCCACATACACACAAATATATACTCAGGAGACTAACTGCTTTGAATTACCTCTAGATGCTTGTTTAAATTCAGATTCCCAAGGCTCCTCTGGACTCAGAGGGCTGAGGGCAGAAATCAGCATTTTGACAAGCTTCCAGTAGTCCTCATACATAAAAAAGCTTGAAGACCTTGTCCCTCTGAATGATCTTGATGAATATGTTTCCAGGCTTTAGTAGTGTTGTGGACTCCCTGGAACGCATCTTATTTCTAACGGGGGGGCGGGGGGGGGGCGATGGGAGAATCCCAGTTAACCATTAAGATTTACTCACATGGCACCCTTGTCAAGCATCCCTAGATGGCTGCACAGTAGCTGACAGATCCTGCTTGCCTGGCCCTTGGTACATCACGTGTAAATTATTAGTTTACATGTTCATTCTCCAGGTTAGTTCAAAAGCACCTGCGTGTAGGGACCACCTCTGGCAGCACTTCTGCTATTGGATCTAAGTTGGTCATTGTTCAGTCAGTGCTTCCTGAAATTTTAGCTATTAAAATACGTTTTTGCTGTCATATGTGTTATCTTATATGAGTCCGTAAGACTTGATTTTTTTTCAATATAAAATAAAATACAGCAGTATTTAGTCATCATGTGCCACCTTAACTTTTCAAATATATTATAATAAAGAATAAATATCTTGTCCAAAATATATAATAGGACATGTAAATTAAATTCTTCTGCCAAGATACCTATCTAATAAAGAGGGAATATGCTAATTGACCCTCACACCATTGCAAAGATGGCAGCGCCCACAGCCAATAAGGAGGGAATATGCTAATTGACTGCCCTGCCCTCAAAGATGGCGGCGCCCAGACCCCTTAGCCCAGCCAAGGAGGCAGGTGCGTGGCCTGCTTCCGGAGATCCCGCAGTCCCTTCAGCTCCCCAGCCACCCAGGGCTGCCGGAGGCTCAGGTAACCAGGGCCAGCCAAGGCTTGCACTGCTGGCAGTGACAGCAGCAGAGGTGTGATGGGGCATCGCCTTCCCCTGATCGTCAGGTCATCTCCCATCCCTGAGGGCTCACGGACTGTGAGAGAGGGCAGGCCAGGCTGAGGGACCCCTCTCCAGTGCATGAATTTTCATGCATCAGGCCTCTAGTTTAGTTGATAATCTTGCATAATTTGGAATAGCTAGCTGCAAAGTAGATAATGAACAAATTTTAGTTGTGTTGGTTTAATAGTTTTATATTCCTTAACACAAATGCAAAGGTCAGATTGTATTGGTACTTTATTTACATTTTTGGTGTCCAATTATTTTAATGCTTTAAGATTTCTGCTGATTTTTTTTCTCTAATTTAAATTTGGAGTGTATCAGCAGCCAACAATCACACTCTTCCAATTAAGGTACCCAGGTGCTAAGATTCATAACCAAACACATTTAAATGGGGTCACTGCTGAGCCCACCACTGCCAGGTGGTTTGTTTACTCCAAGGTGGAAAGGACAAAGAGGTGTGAGCATCAAAACACATAAGTAACCAACTGAATTGGCTCCTGGCACTTAAATGTACAAGTTCACCAGCTGATGGAGCACGGTGTATTAGATATAGATATCAGTTGACATTATTGATTTCACAAGTTTTGGTGAAAGAATCTCTTCCAACTTTTCTGTAACATGATGACTTCTGCTTACTAACCTCTTCCCCAAAGACAGGAAACTTACCTAGCTTGCCAGCTCCTTAGTCAGTGTGGGAGGCTTTAGGCTATAAATTTTTTTTCTTGTTCTTTTTTAATACCATGTGAATTCCCAGAAGAAAGCCTCCCACTGTCATAGGAAGGAACTAAAATCCATGCTGAAGTCAAACAGAATTACTTGGAAATGACATGCTGCTCATGATAATTCACCTCCTTCTCTAAAGAGCAGACATAAGCAAAGGTTGATAAAATAATGCATCTCATCGTTTGTCAGTGATCATTTCTCCCTTCAAAATCATTCACTATTACACTGTATGACATTTAATATATTAGAATCACCTCTCCTCACAACAACTTATTTATAATGTTAGCACCCAATTAACTTTTTCCAAAATTACTGTTACTGCAATAATCTTGAGTATTTTACCTGAATGGCAATCACTTAAAGCCCATTATGAGTCCTCAAAATGAAGGAGGAACCTGACCTAGTTACAGTAAAGTAATAGCAGCCTGAATGCTGCTGGCTCACTACAGAATTAAACAGTCTTGATCTACAACATGTATAGTGAACTATAGAAATGTGTTTTTTATGTCTTCTGAGTTTCTTTCATGATACATTATTGACAGGCAATAATTTCCTAGCACATTTTACATAGTGTCTCTCCCTTCCCATTTTCAGACTTCTAGCCAACATACCAACATAGATATTTGTGTGTGTGTGTGTGTGTGTGTGTGTGAATACAGATATACAGATATTATATTTATACACTCACTTGTATCACAGTTATAAGCATAGCCTCTAACCATTGAGCTTATAGTGACAAGGATGTAGATGTGGTCAATTAAACAAAGACAAGAGAGCACACTAATGAGATGTTAGGTTTGATTTTGTGCAATGCTGTGTTAATTCTGATTACCTTCAGAGGTTTAGTTTAAAGAAAACCTGTATAAAAAGGAAATCTTAAATGTGGATTTGAAAAATAGTTAAATGGTAGACAGTAAATCATCTTAGAAAATAGGTGTCTCCTCTAGGTCCATAGCTACTTAAAAATGCAAAGGGAAAAAGATAAAAATGGGATAAGGAGATCCATGACTGCATGGCAGGATGCACATTTACATGATACTTAGTGGATTTTTTATAAATGTATAATGTTAATATACACAGTTAACTATGGTCAGGTCCAACTTATACTATTAACAAGGATACAGTACATGTTATTATTCAACATGACTCACTGAATTCTTACTGTACAGAATAATATCCTCATGACCAAAATGATTGACCTGAGGCAGCCTTTACTCTAGAACAGTTGGATTACATACAAAATAGACATGGACATAAACCTCAGTGCTCAGTGGCCTGCCACCATCAAGTCCTGCACCACCATGGCAAATGCCTATCAAATGAGTATATAGGATACATCCTTATGCTTTAAAAAATTAAATATATATAGTGGAAACTTTCCCTTTCACAATAGAGCTTGGTTTTAATGTCACAAATGTAGTAACCACCCTTGACTATCAGAGTAATTTACAGTATAAAAAAATCAGTGACAGTCATATTACTGTTAGAGTATGTTAAGGCTAGGAGGGATTTTAGAGATAGCTTAACTCAACTTGTGTATTTTATAATTGAGATAATTAGTGTGGCAATATTTGAAAACCCTGGTCTCCAGAGAAGTGCTTGCTGATGACACAATTTGAACTGTCCACAACAAATGGCAAGGAAGGTGAAACATCATAACCAGATTTCACAAAGTTGAACTTATTTAAAATGATTTCTTTTTATTTTAAGATTCTGTCCTTTCTGATTTTTTGTATTAACACTATAAGCCCGGTGCATGAAAATTTGTGTACTGGGTGGGGGGCGGGGGGGGGGGAGGTGCCTCAGTCCAGCCTGCACCCTCTCACAATCCAGAAGCCCTCGGGTAGGATCCCTAGGCCTGGCCTGAGATCAGGGCCTATAGAGGCTTTCTTTCCCCAGGCTACAGGCAGCTGGCCCCACCCCCGCTGCTGCCACTACTTGGCACCTGTGCAGCGCTGCTCCCCCTTTCCTGCCACCAGTGACCTCCCTCTTTAGGCAACAGGCTTGATTGGGTCAATGGCTTGGCTGGCCTGGGCCTCTCTCTTTCTTTGCTGGGGCGGGGGGGCATCCCTGTGAGGGGCCGTCTGCCTACCTGATCACTCCTAACCACTCTGTCTGCCTGCCTGATTGCCTCTAACTGCTTGCTTGGGGGTGGGGCCATCTGGTCTCTGGTCATTTTGGTTGTGATACCTCTGACCTTTTATTATATAGGATACTTTTAGGAAATAATGGTGGTAGAGAAAGATGACTGCTTTTCATAACATTCCTAATGTGGAAAATATCGCAAAACACCCATTTCTTTTTAGTTTTACCAAACTCTAAAATCCAAGAGTTGGGGGACCACTGATTTAGAAACCAATAGAAAATGGAGTTCAGTGGCTACTCTACGTATGAAAGACTTAAACAATGTACCAATAAGGCAAAATTAGTAAGAAGGGTTTGTTATGAAATTAGTTATGCTAGACGTTGTGCCTATTTACCATGTAAAAATTGGATAAAAAATCTGAAAGGAAATAATACATGTCATTTGCTATTTATATGTATCTCTGACAAGAGAGTAAATATAACAGTTTTTAACCGTATTTGAAAAAATTGGCATATTTTATCTATCTATAAGATGTTAAAGGTGTGAAAATAAAGAAGTCAAGCCCTAACCAGTTTGGCTCAGTGTCTAGAGCGTCGGCCTGTGGACTGAGGAGACCCAGGTTTGGTTCCGGTCAAGGGCATGTACCTTGGTTGCGGGCACATCCCCAGTGTGGGGTGTGCAGAAGGCGGCTGATGGATGTTTCTCTCTCATGGATGTTTCTGGCTCTCTATCCCTCTCCCTTCCTCTCTGTAGAAGATCAATAAAATATATCTTTAAAAAAATAAAGAAGTCAAGAAGATTGAGGTGTGGTCATTCATAATCATATTATTACACATTTATTAGGCTAGAGGATATCATGAAGAGGCACAACCTGGCTTGATTTTTATTTGTTCTGTGTCACTTGCATCATACTTTTTGTTTCAGATAAGTGTTATCATATTCATGCCTCCCTCCCGGGAACATGAATAGGAGTAAAAACATCTTAGTAGTTGTTTTTTCCCCACAAAAAAAATGTCAAAGTAAAAAAATGTCTAATGAGATAAAAAGTATAATAGCCAAAATGGAATTCAGGACAATTTATAATTATGAATAATTGCCTCCTAGGGAGTTATCCCTGCAAGGTGATGAACAAAACTAGGAAGCCAATGAATCTTTGATACAAAATTATGTTTCTATGTCAAGTCTTCTGAATAATCGAGGATGCCATATTTATTTTTTTTTCATTTACTTCAGATGATTCATATGCTCATTATTTTAAAGTTCCTTAAAATAGCAAAGATGATTTTCTTGAATGCACTACTCAGATTTCTTCAGCATGACTAAAAGGTAGACTGTGATTGATAGTTGGTTATCAAAGAAAGTTATCTCAATGACACTTCCAGCCATTGTTTAGGTATAACTCTTTTTTGACTATGATGGAATCAGTGTCAGATTTAATTCCAAGATCCATCATGGATTATAGTGGAATATTTGGTTTGTTTTCTCTCTTAAAAGAACAGTTAATATATCATAATTAAAAGTAATTTTTGACTATTTATTCAGTAATTTTTTAATATGGAATGTTCTTTTTAAATATTTTGATTGTTGCTGCTGTTTGTTTTAATTTTATTATTTGAACATGAAAGAGGCATGTAGGTTTTTTTAGTAATCAACTTGCCCATGCCATACATAAGGGTTATTTCTGAGTCTTAACAAGACATCTTTCTTAGGACCTTTTGAATTTTTTAAAAAATAATATAAATTATCATGGAATAAACCTTCTTCTTCTCATGCATTTGTGACTATTTGGGTGATAGGCTAGTGTCCAATAGAAAATATGGATTGAGTACTTACTCTGTGGGCAGCAATGGACATGGCATGGTTCTAGCTGCAAAAATAGAGCAAACACTGGTGGAGGCCATCAGGCAGTTTAGAACCCAGTAAACAGCTCTGTACCCTAAGTTATAATTTCTTCTTGCAGAAGTTTAGCATCTGTTAACCCTTTTCATTTTGGAAGGAATGGAGGAAGGGCAAACAAAGGAAGGAAGAAAAGAAACAAAACCGGTGATTTAACACCTGACTCTGTAGAAGACATCGTGTTCTACTTCTTATGGTTTTGTCGAATTGACCTGTAGACATTCTGGCATTTTTCTGTTTATTGCTAATCTGGGTCCTAAACGAAGCTTGACAGGCCACCGAAAAGAACAAGTCCGGGAGGCAAAGGGTGGCCTTCCACGGATGCTTTTAGTAAAGGAAATTACTTAAATGGGCTCCTGCAATTAAGATAAGATTTTACAGACTATTAACTGATCCTTAATCCTAAAGTACAGGCAAACCAAGACTCATTAACTACAAATTTCATAGGAATGTCACACACTTGCTGAAGCTACTTATAACTGAATGTACTCAATCCTCAACTAGAAGACAGTTCTCATTTTGAAATATAGCAGGAAGGAGAAACTGTTCTTGAAGCCAAGTTATTTAAAAGCAAAGCACACCATCTACCTTGTAAATACTCAGGAAGAAAAAACTATCAGTAATGGAGAAACAGTGCCTCTGTGCTTTAGTCAGTCAAGATGCCATCTCTGACTTTACTGTAACTTTGAGCTCATTTCCTACAATGCCACCCCCATGACTTTATGCTTCACTTTGTCTCTAAACATCTCTTATTCTTACTCATCTCTTATTCTTACTCTTTTGCCTCTCTCTCTCTCTCTCTCTCTCTCTCTCTCTCTCTCTCTCTCTCTCTCTCTCTCTCTCTCTCTCCGTGTTTGTGGCTCTAAGGGATTCAGAGAAATTTAGGCCCTAAGTCAAGATTTTTACCTCATTGTAGGTCATAGGTGACTGAGGAGTTAATAAAAGCCCACCCATATATCCCGGAATAATACACCATGGTAGACAATTCTATTTGCTCACACACATATACACACATTTACATTTCCCTATCATCCTGGAATTTTCATGGAGAGTGTTGCCTATTTCTGCCTTTAAAACACAATAATCCTTGACCTTTAGAAGATGCAAACATAGTAAAATCACACTAATTTATTGTAATTGAGCAAACAATGTGTGTTAGATAAAATAATAAAACTGCAGAACCTCAGATATCATCTCTATGGATATATATATATATATATATATATATATATATATATATATATATATATATAAATTTCTACAGGACCCTTGGAAAATATACTCAAATTGTAAAGTGGACAGGAACTCCGTAAATACTTACTGAATTCATTTTAAAGAAATGCCATTTTATTACTTGCAGAAAAATTGAGAAATTCATGTATTCTCAGAAGATGCTCAAAAGTAATTTTCTCCAACCACCCATCAGATTGGCAGTTATTTTTTATCATAGCCATTCTAACCCGATTAACTAACTGTTCCCTAGTTCCAGGACCCATGCTTTTATGAAGAAATATGTTATTCTTTGCTTAAACTGGGTCTTTGCAAAGTGTTGGAGAGCTTTTTAAAAATGGTTGATCCCTTAAATCGCTACTTGACAAATAACCCACGAGCCAACATAGTATAACTAAGATGTTCATAATCAAAGAAAAACTTTTATCTTACCAGCAAAACCACGAACCATAATTATCTGTCTTTGGCTATCTTTCTTTGCATGATTGACTTAATCCAAAGGTCACATCAGAGAATTGGGTTCAGTCAATAATTACAATTGACATTCAGTGTTATTTATAATTTAATTTTGAGTTGGTCAAGTTAAATGTGCCTAAAATTATAATAGTAGTATTCACTTATGGGGTGTTTAGGGTAAGACAGGGGTTCTCTATAAACTTTATACATGTGTGATCTTACCTAGCACACTGTGGCTTGTGGTGTAGGTATTGCTGTCCTCATGTTGCTGCTAAGGAATCTGCTGCTCAGGGAGATTTTTTGAATGGGCCACGGCAGAGCTGGGATATGTAACAGGGCCATCTCAGCCCAGAGTCTCTAGCCTATGCAGCAATATTGGACAGATTATGCATTTCTAATTAGTGGAAATTGTCTTTATTTTGGGTGCCCATCATGGCCATCTAACGTTGCTATTCTGTTCTCCCTATGTCCTACATCTGTGTGTCCATCCCAACAAGTAGCATTGAGGCTCATGGCAAGAAGTGATTTGAGTGGGGGAGATGGGGGGAGAGATCAACCAATGAACTCATATGTGCATATGCATAACCCATAGACACAGATAATAGAGTGGTGAACGCTTGGTGGGGAAAGGGGAAGAGGCAATGGGGGAGAAAGGGACATATGTAATACTTTCAACAATAAAGATTTATAAAAAATGAAGTGATTCTGCATAATTCTCTTTATTCACTATTTTGACTTATGTGATTAGAATTTTATTAAAAATGGTTTTATCACTATGAAAGTTTTACACAGATCCTTATAAAATAAATTATTTTTCTAGAAACAGCATGTGCAATAAGAAAACGTAGGCTTTATCCCCATAATGAAATGAATTGAAACTGAGAGGCTTAAAAAAAACAGAAGTTTATTCTCTCAACACTCTGGAGGATAAAAGTGTGAAATCAAGCCATTAGCTGGGGCATGTTCTGTGAAGCCTACAGAGGAAAATCAGTTTCCTGCCTTCCTCTGAGTTTCTGTGTTGCTGGAAGTCTTGGTGTTCCTTGCCTTATAGACACATCACTCCTATTTCTATCTCCATTGTTATGTGTCATTCTTTCTGTGTGTCTGTCTCTGTCTCTTCCCTCTTTGTATAGGGCCCTCTTCAACCCACTGAGTATAACCTACCTCATCTTAAGTTGATTACATCTGCAAAGATCCTATTTTCAAATAAGGTGACATTCACAGGTCCTAGGATTTAGAATAGAGCATATATTTTGGTGGGGGACACAATTCAACCTACAGCAAGCACTTACATTGTAAACCTGTAATATAATGAGATAATGCCCATCCAGTCTTCAGTAAAAAAAAATCAAGGCATTCAATAAGGTTAGGGAATTTTATGGTTGATCATATTATATTTGTCTCTGAGACCTCAGGTAAATTATTTTAGTTTCTCTGAGTCAGTTTTCTCGTCTATAAAAATATAGATAATAATGATGATCTCAAAGAGCCACTGAGAAAATTGAATGTCAGAATTTAACACTGGACCTGGTGACTAAAATAAAGAGAGTCAGTATTAACAATCCTATTTCTCCAAGATAAAGCATTGATGAGCTAAGCAGGCATGTGCCCTGAGCAGGAATTGAACCATGACCTCTTGGTTCAATCAGGGCAAGAGTTTAATTTTTTAATATGTATATATTTTAAGTAATGTATAAATATTATAAATGTTTGAGATATGATCTAACCTCTTTCTCTTATACTGAGTCACATATATTAAGAAGTCAGCATTTTTAGATTAGCGTATACAGCACATACAAGACACTAAACCTGACATTTAGCTGAACCCGCTTGACTCTGATATTTACAAAATCATACAATCTTCCCGACTTATTAAACATCCATGCATACACAGATGTGCACATACACACAAATGACTAAATTTCTACTTTAATTGAAGCCTTAGAAAGTTATTTCAATGTAGAATGCTGCAGTGATTCTACAGTCTAATTTTAATATTTTATTTATTTAAAACTTCCTTTGTGACAGATTTGATTTATTGTGTGAATCCCTTTCATCTTTTAATTTAAATATCTGGGTAATCTTCAGTGGGGCTGCCTGTTGCAATAATTACTCAGGCTTTGCTGTATTTCTCAAATCATCTGCTGAAAAGCCAGGGATTCTAAATCTTTCCAGATGCTATATGTTTTACCTGATTCATTTTGTTACATACTGCTCTTCCCAATAGTTAAAAATACCGCTAGCCTATTAGTTAACTGTGAGTCCCGAATAAAGGATAAATAACAGATGAGCAGTCTCTACCAACACCTCAGCATGGCTTTAACAGCTGCCAGAATGTCATATAATCTTTTGGAAGACTTAATCGTTCCCTACTGCACTTTTCTGAAGAGAAGAGTAGTTATTAATACTGGTGTTCCCACAAAATTTTCACAGTAGATCTTCATTGAATAAATAGTGTTGTTTCATATATAGATTTTTGTTGTATATAACACTTAGCAATTAGAGGTTAAACAAATAGCAGTGTGCTAGCAACTAGGAAAATTATATTTGGTAAAGAGAACAATATTTTAGACTGTATTAAACTGTAAATTTAATTGGTGGTTTCAGGAAAGAGAAAATATAAATATTTTTTTTCTGAAGATCATATAGTTCCCCCTTTTTTAGTACAGTGAGTTTTAACCCCTCTTCCTTCCTCCCTCCCTCCCTCCCTTCCTTCCTTCCTTTTTTTCTTTCTTCTCTCTCTCTCTCTCTCTCTCTCTCTTCCTTAAAAGAAAAGTCTATTGCCCAACTGGTATGGCTCAGTGGATGAGTGTCGACCCATGAACCAAGAGGTCACTGCTTCGATTTCTGGTCAGGGCACATGCCTGGGGTCCAGGCTCAAAGCCCAGTAAGGGGTGTGCAGGAGGCAGCTGAGCAATTAATGATTCTCTCTCATTGATATTTCTATCTCTCTGTCCCTCTCCCTTCCTCTCTCCCTAAAAATCAATAAAAACATATATAAAAAAAAGAAAAGCCTTATCAAAGTTTAATTAATCATGTTTTATCTTTCTAAAGTATCTTACTTCCCAAATGTGTAGGAGAAGTTGGCTCTCTTACGAAAAGTTAATAGACTGTGTAGCTGCCTTTTACTTTTTAATCATGAACCCCTTAAAATCCTATTCATGTTTTTAAAACAAATATTTACCTATCTAATATTTTATTTCTAACAGCACTCCAAAGTCTTTTTTTGATTAATAAACTTACTTGGGACTATGACTTATACATTTTTCCTATTTCCAAAGAAGTATAAGGTGACATTATAACATATATATGCATTTAGACTATTAAAATGGAAATAGAACTATTAAAACAACATAAATAATTGTACTAAAATTCCGAACTCATATAGTTTTCTGCAAGAAAGCAAAAAGAAACTGCAATTAATGAAATAAGTTATTCACTGTCAGTTTTTAAAATGAAAGAGAGATGAAAACTTTGATTCCTCAAGAGAACTCAATTATTTTCTAGAAATAAATTATAAAAATAATATCTAATGCAAATCTTTACAAAAATGATATTACAACATATACATTGCATTCAGTGGTAGTTTTATGGGGGAAATGCAAAAACATACCTCCTATATCAAACTAGAATGAAAGCTTTGAATATGAGAACACTGTTTCTCAATAAGAGGCCTAACCTTATGAGTTTCTGAAAAGTGTCTATATTTTAACCCAACTTGTTGAACAATGTAGCTAAGTATGCTGAGAGGGATGAGCATCTGAAGATTTAGCCTGTCCAATTACTTTCTTGTAAGTGTGATTTGCCCCAATATGATGGAAATATGAAGGCAAACAGTTGGAGGGTAGGCAAAATAGGGATTGTGTGTAGTCTGTGTTGTTGAATAACGGTCAGCATCATATGAATTAGATGTGCAGAGAGCAAAGTACCCATTCTTCTGTATAAACAAGAATCCAAACTTACCTGATACAGAACCAACTCAATTTTGATAGGTGCGAACTTCTGTGATGTTTGTAGACCTATTTCTTTATTTTCCATCAAGAAATTACTTCCTCAAATATCTTAAACCTTTCTGGCTGAGATGCTAGAACTTTTTTTAACTTCTTATTGTGAAAATGTTTAAACATATTATGAAACTAGAGATACCTATACATACCCATCACCCAGTTTCAATAAAATCAATATACAGTTGATATTGTTGCATACAAGCAGACACTCTCTCCCTGTTATCTTCTCCCATTCTGGGTGATATTGAAGAAAACCCCAAATACTATATAATTTTACTCATAAATATTTCCCTGTGAATCCCTGAAAGATGAGGACTATTTAAAAAAAGACATAACCATGATATTATCATCACACCTAAGAACAATAATTGTCAGCAATTCCTGTGGCCACAGTTGAATTCTTCTCTTTCCCATGTATGTCATTTCCTGCCAAGAGGTGAAGGCTAACCTTCCACGTTCCTGAATCTTGGATAGCCTGTGACTGCTTCGGCCAGTAAATTATGGCAGAAGTGATGCTGTGCCAATTCCAGAGCTGGACCTTAAGAGGACTGAGTATTTCCACATGTCTCTTGGGAGTACTGAGCATATACATAAGACATCATCCTATCCTACTAAAGAGATCATATGGGAAAATTCTATATGCTCCATATATTATGCAAAGAGCATATGGAACTTCTTTCTAGTTCTCCTGGAAAACCTTAAAAATTACTGTATCTTGGTGAAAAGCTAAAATAATATAATAATCTTTTGAATCAATAAGATAATCACTTAATAACAGAGTACTGCCATCTGACCTGGCTCAGTGCCTAGGACTATTTTGGGGTTTACAATGAGACCGCATGACACTAAAGCATGCTATATAATTGGCTGATAAAAGTCATGAAAGAATTGAATAATATATAAAAACTAGAGGCCCGGTGCACAAAATTTGTGCACTCAGGGTGGGGAGAGGAGGTCCCTCAGCCCGGCCTGTGCCCTCTCGCAGTCTGGGACCCATCGGGAGATAATGACCTGCTGGCTTAGGCCTGCTCCCGGGTGGCAGAGGGCAGGCCCAATCCCTAGGTGCAGCCCCTGGTCGGGCTCAGAGCAGGGCCGATTGGGGGGTTGGGGCACCGCCCCCTGTCACACTTAAGGCAGGGTCGATAGGGAGGTTGCGGCGCCACCCCCTGTCACACACAGAGCAGGGCCCATCGGGGGTTGGGGCTCCGTACCCTGTCACACACAGAGCAGGGCCCATCAGGGGGTTGGGGAGCTCCCCCGTCACGCACAGAGCAGGGCCGATCAGAGGGTTGGGGCTCCGCACCCTGTCACACCCAGAGCCTGCAGGGCGATCAGGGGTTTGGTCGCTGCCCCCTGTCACACTGATCCCGGTGCTGGGAGGCCTCGCTGCTCCGCTGATCCCAGGGTCCTGAGGCCTCTCGGCTCCGCTGAGCACAGGGCTGGGTCGTCTCTCGGCTCCTCTCATCCCGGGGCCTGGAGGCCTCTCGGCTCCGCTGATCACGGGGCCGGGAGGCCTCTCGGCTCCGCTGATCCCAGGGTCCTGAGGCCTCTCGGCTCCACTGATCCCAGGACCGGGAGGCCTCTCTGCCCTGCCGCTTCAGGGCTGTTTGGCTTCGCTCCACCACTTGGAGCCTGAGTATGCAAATTAACCGCCATCTTTTAGCTTCTATAATTGAAACATTGTATCTTTTGGAGTTGTTGCTTCAGGAGCTCAGAGCCCCGCAGCTGCAGACGGGGAACCTTGGCTTCCTCCATTGCTGGGGCAACCAAGCCTCCTGTTCTCAGCTGCCTGGCTGCCGGCGCCATCTTGGCTGACAGTTAATTTGCATATCTCGCTGATTAGCCAATGGGAAGGGTAGCGGTCGTATGCCAATTACCATGTTTCTCTTTTATTAGTGTAGATGGCATGGCCTTTCAGAAATCAAAAGAATTTGTACCATAACTTTTAGTACCATGCCAGTTGCTACAAATGCATTTTCAAAACATGTTCCATTGTTATATATACCAAATTTCAATGGTTTGGTATCAATAGATACATTTGAATATTGCAAATGAACTTCCTTTCTGAACCTAGTTCCAGAAATAATTTAATTAGATAATTAATGTATAATTCAATATTGCTCCAAAGCAAAATTAAACTTCAAGTAAACAAAAAACTTTTGTACAGTATCAAGTAACACCTTTAAAATTGGTTTTAAACAACTATTATGAATGAAATTTGAATTAAGAATTCGATTAAATTACCCTATAATGGTAATACAATTTTTTAATTTTGTGATATCATTTTGATAACACGTTAATACAAAAAGGCACTTTGCGTTAGAACAGAGAAAAATAGTTTATCTGTTAGATCAAACCACACATAATAGTCAAAATGCAATCAGGTATATAAAATATTAAATTAGTGATGATAGTTTTGCAATTTTTTTTCTATAATGTATTTGTTTATGTTTTTGTCATTGCACTCGTTTTCTAGAGTTGCTATAGTAAAATATCACAGAGTGGCTTAAAACAATGGAAATTACTCTGAGGGCTGGGAGTCCAAAATTACAGTTTCTTCTGGAAGCTCTGAGGGAGAATCTGTTCCATATTCTTCTTGCAGGTTTTGGTGGCTGCCATCAACCCTTGGTGGTCCTTGGCTTGCAGCTCTCTCTGCCTCCATTGTCACACGGCTGTGTCTCTGCAGCCACATTTCCCTCTTTGTGTAAGGACACCAATTCAAGGCCCACTCCAGTCCACCATGACTTCATATTTCTTGATTACACCTACAAAGACCCTATTTTCAAGTAAGGTCACATTCAGAGGTACCAGATATTAGGATTTCAGCATATCTTTTGGGGGGCACACAATTCAATCCACAACAGTCATATTAAGAGGTTTTAACCAGTTTTGTTTTGGTACATATTTACCTAACATTATCATTTCAAATATTATAAATCATCATTAGGGTTCTGCAATAAGTATCTTAGCCTTAAACGGAGTCTATATTTTATTCAAGTGTGAGAAACCCTGACCTAAATGAGAAAGTCTGAGATTACTATCATGTTGCATTACATCTTCTACAGCCTGTCACTGTCCCTATTCACTGCCCTCCTCTACCACTGTTTCCTTGCATCTTATTCATCAACATTATAAAGCAGCTTAACCCACAACACATTATTTCATACCTCCCTGCCTTTCTTTTAACTCTACGTGTAATATTATTTCCTTTCCAATTTTTGCATATGTGCAATGGAAAGAGTTCCATCCACAGTTTTGCTTCTCAGGGGAAGCTCTAAGTTGCTATATGTAAGTAGTATAACTTCTGCTAAAACAAATATTTAGATTGCCCCCATGGGAGGTTCATATCAGAAGCAGGTCACTAAAGCAGGGAGCAAGCTCAGACATATATTCCTGTCTTTAAAAATGACTTTTTTCTGGTTCTCTTTGAAAAACTACATACCTTTTTTTATGAGAGAAATTTGTGAATTTAGCAATTTGGGAAGCAGCTCAAAAATTTTAGTTGTCTTGCCAGAGGACACTGTGTGCATAGAGAAATATAATGAGAGAAGGAACTGGAAAGACAGAATGGGTCCATATTTTAGATGACTTTGAGAGCCAAAATAAGGTTTTGGATTTACTTTCTATATTCTGAGTAGTCCTGATTTTTGAGAAAGAGACGTTACATAATGACACCATAAGAGATGATCCATTCTTTCCAGACCAAAATATCTTACACTGTTTTTCTGTACTAAGCATAACAGGATTGCATGCTATCGATCTGCACTTATGAATTGATAGATTATTTAAACATCATTCCTATTTGGATTGTGGAAGTCAGATATCACTAGAACTATAGATATGGATTTAGATCTTGGATTCTGAGAATTTTTGGTGTTTAATAAATAGTGAAATCACTTTATTTTATACATTTCTCTCTTAGTAATAATTAATTCCTGTCACTTTTCACAATAGCTTAAATTAAAGCCCTGTTTCCTCCATATACAACTTTATTCTGGACTGAGAAAAATAGTTAGGTTCTCTATTGTTTTTTTCAAAGCTAGTTAAATCACTTTATCTATTATCTAAAAAGAGCTTTGCTTATTTTAACTGAACTCTTTCTGTTATATTTAAAAGTCATGCTGTATCTCATGTGAGGTTGTTATTTAACTTCTAAAGTTTTTTATTTAAATAGAACAGTAACTTATATGTGGGTGGGGATGTAAGAAGCATGACAATAAAAATAAAATTGCAAGTTGCAATTTGTCTGAGATAGATTATTATTATAGTTAAGTTAAAACATACATGGATAGAATTACTAAGAACACAGAAATAACACTCTTTGACTAATTAATGGGATTTCCTGAGAGCCATGCTGCAAAGCTGATGATTTATTAGCTGTGTTTAGAAGAATCTAGTCTAAGAACATTTATTTAGTGAGATTCATTTTGAAATAAAGCCATTACACTTATGTGGGATATCCATAAGGTAAAATTATAACCCATCACTCCTTTAAAAAATGCTTCTATGTGCCATTTGTGGATCCATCAAAATGTAAAATTTTTGAAAACACATGTATTTACATTTTCTGGGTAGCTAATATTTTATTTTACATTTGTTCTTAAAATTTGGTTTAAAATCACAAACACATGAACTTTCCTACTGGGTAAAGTCACAATTCAAGTTTAACTCATTTTTTTTTTTCAGATAACCTAAAACTCTAAAAAAATGAACTATTTTAGTCTACTCAGTGCCTTACTAAGTAGAATAAATCTTAGAGTTTGAGCACTCGATATGTAAGAATTCTGCAACATTTCCAGGTTATTCTTCTAAACATCCCCTTGCACAATTCTCTCTTCACGATTCTCTAAATGTGATGGAGAAGTTCAAGTGAAAGTCTATTTGTCCCAGACTATGAACGTGATCCTGGAACCAAGTAGACTGCATCTATTCATTACAGCCAATCCTTTCTTGGGTTTGAAAACTGAATTACTCATGTATCAAACTGATTGCATGGTTTTCTTAAAAAATAAACAAACAAACAAGCAAAAAAAAAAAAGCTATGTGTTTTCTTTCTGACAAGTAGTATGTTCCAAAGGAACTGGTAACCATTACTTGTTATCTCATGTTTTTCAGTGAAAATAATATTTATCAAAAACACCAAGGAGGTTTCTGAAGTTAGGGACTTATACGGGCTTCCTCAAATATCACTTTACAATGTATGCATTCCATTACGTGAACCCTTTCTAATAGGTTTTGCTATTTAATTACCTTAATATTTGTATAGGTGTGGGGATTAAATAATGGCTTTTTTATATGGTGTATATTTTTCTTTTCTATATTCAGGTTCTCTCCTTAGGAGCAGACGTCCTGCCAGAATACAAACTGCAGACGCCGCGCATCAACAAGTTTACAATATTGCACTACAGTCCCTTCAAGGCCGTCTGGGACTGGCTTATCCTGCTGTTGGTCATATACACGGCTATATTCACCCCCTACTCGGCAGCCTTCCTCCTCAATGACAGAGAGGAGCAGAAGCGGCGAGAATGTGGCTACTCTTGCAGCCCTTTGAATGTGGTAGACTTGATTGTGGATATTATGTTCATCATAGATATTCTAATAAACTTCAGAACTACTTATGTAAATCAGAATGAGGAAGTGGTAAGTGACCCCGCCAAAATAGCGATCCACTACTTCAAAGGCTGGTTCCTGATTGACATGGTGGCAGCGATTCCTTTCGACTTGCTGATTTTTGGATCTGGTTCTGATGAGGTAAGAGCAGCGTAAGCATCTTACTTTCTGAAAGATTGCAGGTATAAAAGTGAATCTATTTTTTAACTGCAAAAAAGTAAAGTACCTGGTTGCTTTACAAACTCCCCGAATCTCACTGGTAAAATTCATTTTCAATTGAAAATGCTATAACATGAAATGGAACCATTTTGCCATTGCAAATAATTTACAATTCTTTCTATTTTTGCTAAGAGATACTAAAGATTATTTACCTTTAACCAAACTTAAACAATAAAACAGTGTTTCAGCCCTGGCCAGTTTGGCTCAGTGGATAGAGTGTCGGCCTGCGGACTCAAGGGTCCCAGGTTCGATTCCGGTCAAGGGCATGTACCTTGGTTGCGGCACATCCCCAGTGGGGAATGTGCAGGAGGCGGCTGATCGATGTTTCTCTCTCATCGATGTTTCTAACTCTCTAGCCTTCTCCCTTCCTCTCTGTAAAAAATCAATAAAATATATTTAAAAAAAAAAACAACAGTGTTTCATAGCACATAGCACATTCCCAGGGTATAAAATCACTACATGTTAATCCATGAGTATAAAACTGTCAAAGGCAAAGATGTTCTTTTCTTCACTCAAAATTGTGATTTGAGAGAGAAGAGGTTTACTTGTTTTGTGTTCAAATTATGTGGAAGAGGCATTTTCTGAAGTGTCTTGTTCCAAAGCTTTCTCTTTAATAATATCTAGGTTGGAAAATACTTCTTGTGTTCCCAATACCTTAGAACGCTGGAAACTGGGTGGAAAGTTGGTAGGTGTATGTGTAGTACATTTTCTGAATACAGAGTTCGTAACTTTAGTCAGATTTTCAAATGGGTTCATTCATTCTGTAAGCATCTATTGAGAACCTACTATGTGCCAAGTTTACAGGAAAGAGTGAGACAAGGACCACACTGTCTGGGAGGTTGCAGTCTGCAGTGGGAGAGCAGCAGATGAATAGAAAAAGTACTGTCTGAGACATGTTTTCATAGTGCTGTGGACAAGGGGACATGTGAGCATGGAAAGGGGAGTTCCAGATTACCGGTAGAAGTTTTACAGGTAGAAAGGGTAGGAAGATCATGCTAGTTAGAGGAGAAGCCCATTAGAGGCATGGAACTATAAAGTATTGATTCCCAGCTCTATCAGACCCAATATAATAAATATCTTATTATAATTCCCCCTTTTTTATCCTATATAGTAAAAGGCTAATATGCAAATTGACCAAACAGCAGAATGACCGGTCACTATGACGTGCACTGACCACCAGGGAGCAGATGCTCAATGCAGGAGCTGCCCCCTGGTGGTCAGTGTGCTCCCACAGGGGGAGTGCCACTCAGCCAGAAGCCCCACTCATGGCTGGCAAGTGCAGCGGCAGTGGTGGGAACCTCTCCTGCCTCTGCTACAGGCAGGCAGTAAGAAGTGAGGGCTCCAGGACTGTAAGAGCCCCAGACTGCAAGAGGGATGTCTGACTGCCGGCTAAGGCCTGACCCCGGGGGTATCAGGCCTAAGTCAGCAGGTGGACATCCCCCAAGGGGTCCTAGACTGCAAGAGGGCACAGGCCAGGCTGAGGGAACCCCCAACCCCCAGTGCATAAATCTTGTGCACCAGGCCTCTGGTCATTAAATAAAAGTCATAGATAATATCATCTTTTAACACACAATTTTACAAATATAATATATAATTTCTATCCTTACTATAAAGGAGAAATAAATGAAATGTTTCTAATAAAATACCTAATTAAATATATAAATGCTTCAGGCATATCTATATTAAATGATATAATGAAGTTACTAAATACTATACGTATTTATAATGAGGAAGTCCATATTTAAACAATAAATTAAATATTTAACTAAATATTTTCTTTATATTTGCATTTTAACATAAGGGTTGAATATATATACATGTGCTTATATATGTATATATGTGTATATATACAGGTAGTTATGCATATATAAGCATTTTAACATTTATACACACCTAGAAACACTGTGACTGTGATAACTACAGATGTATACATGTATATAGTACACTTATACATATACTAGAGGCCTGCTGCACGAATTCGTGCACAGGTGGGATCTGGCCAGCCAGGCCTGATTGGGGCCAATCAGGCCAGGTGTGCTGGGGGAAGGAGTCATGAGTGGTTGGTGTGCTGACCCTACCCCCGATTGGGGTGTGTGTGGCCTATCAGGGGCAGGGACGACCAGGGAAAGGGGCCCCAGGTGGTTGGCAGGCCAGCCCCAGCCCCTGTTGAACTCAGGTCGAACTCTCGGTCGAGGGGACAATTTGCATATTACCTTTTATTATATCGGATACATATATAGGTTACTGATATAACCATGCTACATATCACACAGTACACAAATACCACACCACAAGACCTCTTGTCATTGAAGGTATAATGTTCTGAAACATTAAACAACTCTTAGTAAATGTCCTAACTAAACAAATTAATCATATCTCAATTTACATGGTGGCTAAATTCCTGGAAAATGTAATGAATATTAAAATGGGCAAAACTGAATTTATTTTTATATGTAAAACCTAGTTTCAAGGCTCAGTAGCTATAAATTTATTTTTAGCTTTACAAATGACTGTATGTAGAACACAACATTTTTGTTGTTACTGGAGACTGCTTTCGGCATTATAGGACTTTTACCTACCTCACTCTACTGGAAGTAAAGTGCAATTCAAGGTGAGGGTGTCAAATGCTATAAATACATAAAGCATGAGGACTGAACATAAGTCATTGAGCATATCAATTCCATGTTCATTAATATTAATTGGATATTAGCCATAAGCCAAACTAATGTGGCTTCTGAAATTAACAGGATGTGAGTAGGGCCTCCTCTTGCTAGAATCCTATATAATAAAAGGCTAATGTGTAAATTGACAGGATGGCAGAAATGTCTGGTCGCTACAATGCATATTAACCACCAGGAGACAGATGCTCAATGCAGGAGCTGCCCCCTGGTGGTCAGTGTGCTCCCCCTGTGGGAGTGCCGCTCAGCCAGAAGCTGGGCTTGCTGCTCCTTAGCACTGCCTCAGAGGCAGGTGAGGCTCCTGCCACTGTCCCTATGCTCAGAAGCCAGGATCACAGCTGATGAGTGGAGTGGCAGTCATAGGAGTCTCTCCCGCCTCCACTGCAGGCAGGCGGTAAGGAGCGAGGGATCCCAGACTGCAAGAGCCCCAGACTGCAAGAGGGATGTCTGACTGCCAGCTTAAAGGGATGTAAGCCAGCAGGAGGACATCCCCCTAAGGGTCCTGAGCTGTGAGAGGGTGCAGGCCAGGCTGAGGGACTCCCCCCCATTCAGTGCATGAATTTTGTGCACCGGGCCTCTGGTCTTGGTAATAAAAGGAAAGAAAAAGGACAATATTAGAAGTCTTCACATGGTGAAGGAAAGGCTTATTGTTATTTTGTTGTGTTTGTTTTTTTCTCCTAAGATGTTTGTGTGCTGACAAGAAAGAGTCATGTGGTGCAGAATGACTTCGGTGGGGGGCTAATTTGGATGGGAAGATTAGGAAAGACCTCTGAGAGGAAGTGCCAATTGAGTTGAGGCTTAACCAGAAGCAACAAGCTTCATGAAACCACATGCAGAACATTTCAAGCAAAAGAAAACACTAGTGAAAATGGCCCCACTGGGGCACAGCCTTGGCGTGTGAGAAGACCAGGACGAAGGCAGTGGCAGCCAGGCGGGACCATAGTGAGATGCGGCATGCCAAGATGTGAGGATACAGAGACAGGGGCCACATCACACGCAGCCTTGGAATCTGTGTTTCTTCTGGCTGCAATGAAACCTTTGGGGTGGGAAGGACATGATCCGCTGGATATTTTGAAACACCTCATGGCTGATGTCTGCAGACAATTTAGTCAGAGTAGAAATAGGGATATCACTTTAGAAGTTTTGCTACTGGTATAATGTAAGATGGAAAAAAAAACAATGGTTTGGACTATGTGGTGGCAATACAGGTGAAGAGAAGTAGGTACATTTGGAATATATTAGAGGAGAGCTTGTTGATGGATTAAATATTGTTGGAGGATTAAGAGAAAAGCAAAATTGCCTGGCCAGTATGGCTAAGTGGTTAAGCATTAACCTATGAACCAGGAGGTCATGATTTGATTCTCAGTCAGGGCACATAACTGGGTTGTGAGCTCGATCCCCAGTGTGGGGCATGCAGGAGGGAGCCAATCAATGATTCTCTCTTATCATTGATGTTTTCATTTCTTCCTCCCTTTCCCTTCCTCTCTGAAGTCAATAAATAAAAAAAATATATTTGTTTTAAAAAAAGAGAAAAGCAGAATTAATGATCACTCAAAGATTTTTTTGTTTCTTTATTCTTGTTTGAAATTTTTGGGGGGTTGGGGAGGGGACTTAAGCAACTTTTATAGATTGTCGCACATTTATCCAAATGGAAGAAATCTGGGGAGAAGAAGGTGCGTTATGGGGGTAGAAATTCCGTTCAGGCCATGCTAAGTTTGCAATGCCTATTTGTTATCTCAGTAGGCAAGTTGAGCACCACATGGGCAGCTAGAAAGATGAGTGAGTATAAGAAAAAATGAGATTCATTGGATTATAAATCAGATGCAATCATGACAAAGGTTTGTTTGGATCAGAGCTTCTACAGCAGGACCATGCACTAGTTTCTACATGGATCTTAGAAAAGTATGGGGATTCACATTTGGCAGGTCTGAAGCAAAGCCTTGCAGCTGGCATTTTAAGAAGTTGTAGGAACAATTCTTCTGCCAGATGTATGAGATCCAGAGGCCTGGGACAAAGGGGACCCACGAGAGAGCTTTTGTGTGTTCACAGAGTATTTCTACAAATAAATACATGAATAAACAAGTTAAAGTGATTTTAAACTAAATGTAAGAACAATCATGATTTATTTTTGTCCCTAATATTTTTATTGATTTTTAGAGAGAAAGGGAGGAGAGAGAAATATCTATGTGAAAGCAAAACTTCGATCGGCTGCCTCCTGCATGCCCCCACTGGGATTGAACCCACAACCTGGACATGTGGCCTGACTTGGAATTGAACCAGCAACTTTTCAATGCACAGGATTTTGCCCAACCAACTGAGCTATACTGGCCAGGCCCATTCATAATTTCTTAATTGCTTAATTTTAACTGAATTATTAAAATGATTCCATGTATCACAGCATCATGAATGACCTTAGAGAAAAGAATTTTGTTAATGTCAATTAAACATGAATATCTTCCTTCTAATTTCCCAGCCCAGCCAGTGCGCTCAGTGGTTGAGTGTCAACCCATGAACCAGGAGGTCTCAGTTCCATTCCAAGTCGGTTCACATGCCTGGTTTTGGACTCGATCCCCAGTAGGGAGCATGCAGGAGACAGCTGATAGATGATTCTCTTTCTTCATTGATGTTTCTATCTCTCTCTCCCTCTCCTTTCCTCTCTTTGAAATCAACAACAATAAATCCTATATAATAAAAGCCTAATATGCTAAGTATCCAGTTGGCCAGTTGGCTCTTCAGCCAATCAGAGCATAATATGCTAATGCTATGCTAAGGCTGCACACTCGCTATGATGTGCATTGACCACCAAGTAGGCCTATGTCATTAATATTTCCTGGATGTTAGTGTCATCCAGACAGACCAAGGAAATGGTTCCTTATTTCTTAATATTTGCATCATCAAACATCATGCTATCCATAGCAAATTACTTTCATATTATTGATGCAAAGGAGCAATATTATTGGATCAGCCTCCAGAAAGCCAACTTTTCATTATCTGCCTCAAATTTTCCCATATTTTGCTTAGCTGTGGCAAGTCTTAGTTTCAGAAATATTAACAGTTAGAACCTAAAGCATTCTGTTTAGTTAAAAGCTTCATTAACCTCTTCCACCCCCGAAAATAGTATTCTTTTGATTAATTACTTGCTTTGTTGGCCTCTTTACTTTCACACTTAACAGTTATTCTTCATGATTCGTGAATGCAGGCAAGACCTTTGAAACCTAAGTAACTGAAGTGCTCTCTGAGGGAAAATTGTAAGCAGAAAGAGGAGTTCCTGCTCACATTGATGTTTGCTTCATTAATCTGATAGATGAATCATGGAATGGATACAAAGAAAAACTTAGCAGGCATCTGATTATCTTGTCAGCATTCTTTCTGAAACTGACCTCCCCAATAGTCATCATTAGTTTGATGGAAGTGAATTTATAAAACACTAGAGGCCTGGTGCATGAAAATGCATGCACTGGAGAGGGGGGTCCTTCAGCCTGGCCTGCCATCTCTCACAGTCCGGGAGTCCTCAGGGGCATGAGGAGACCTGGCAATCAGGGGAAGGTGCCGCCCCATCACACCTCTGCTACTGCCACTGCCAGCAGTGCAAGCTTCGGCCGGCCCTGGATTCCTGAGCCTCGGGTCTGCCCTGGGTGGCTGGGCATCCAACATCCAAGGCTTGCCTGTGCCTCGGGCCAGCCCTAGGCAGATGGGATGCTGAGGGGACTGGGGGACTCCAGAGGCAGGCGTGCGGCAAGGCCGGGCCCGCCTAGGGCTGGGCCCAGCCTTGCCGTGTGTCTCCCACCCCAGCGGGGCTGAGGGGACTGGGCGCCATCATCTTGTGTCTGTGGGCGCCACCATCTTTGAGGTGGTGGGGCAGTCAATAAGCATAGTCCCTCCCTATTGGCTGTGGGTGCTGCCATCTTTGCGACAGCGTGAGGGTCAATTAGCATATTCCCTCTATTAGATAGGATTAGACATATTCATGTTTAACTTTAAATAACAAAGCACATTTTAGAGACGCAATTTTAAGTATGGGCCTATACATAAAGTTACTGTGTCTCTATCTTTAGCTAGTTCTTGGGGTGGTCTGGCAGAAGTTTCCAATGGCTTGTATTTGAAGCTATTGGTCATGCCTGCAAAAATTGTGACATAAGTGAGAGGCACAAAATTCCCAATGGAATAATTTTTGAACTAAGGAGATATAGGAACATTCCATAAAAAGTTTTTTTGTGTTTTTTTTTTGCATTAAGTTAATCATCTAGTCATTATTTATGTGTGATCTATTGTGATGTATTGACTACAATTTGCTAGAGATGGCACAAAGGTACAATTTTTGGTTACATATTTCTCAGACCAAATAAAATTCCCATTTTAAAAATGGAATATCCATGATTGTTTATTTACTGTACCATTTACATAGTATTTAGAATCATTTGATGCCCACTTTTCTGTGTTACTATAACTAAGGAAAGAAAAAATGATTTTAAATTGCAGAACAATAGAATATTAATTATAAAACAAAATAAAAATAAAAGGCTTAAACAGTAAAGGTTGTTCAATATTGGAGCAAGTTTCCCAGGAAGGTTTAAGTTCATCTTCTCTTTAAAAGCCACAGTTAGTGGAGAAATGTGTGAGGTTTGGTATGAATAAAGAAAGGATAAGTTAGGTTATTCCTTCAATGTTTGTAACACACTCAAAATGTAGCTCTTTGATTGTATTAGTGAGTGTGTTCTTAGAAATATTGAAATAATGTGACTCAAGATGAACAACAGACTAGAAACTAGTTTCAAAATTATTAAGTTATATTGCTAAGTAATTCATTAAATGCTGTTTACAAGTACCAGAGCTTAAAGGTAATTGAAATAAAATATAAAGCAAAGCATAAGTGTAGTTATGGAATTTATTACTCACTCTTCCCATTTCCCCTCTAGTATCCAAATATTTCTTGACAAGCAAGACAAACTAATGGATTAAGTAGAAAGTTTCAGTGACAATTCAATTTATCAACCCTGTACATGAAACCAAAGATCACATACTTATATTTCCTCATTTATAAAAGAATATTTATTTCCACTTACCGTAAACACCGGTAAATAAAGTATTTTAAATGTAAGAGTCTTGAAAATGCTTACTAAAAAGACAGTAGAATTATTTTTCAAAATAATTTTGAAAACCATTTGAGCATAAGATTTTCTCTTACAGATTAGATTTTCTCAGTTTAACTGTAGCCACATTTAATCTTGAGTTGAGAGTTGTTGAATACTGATCAGAAATATCCTATTCTATTTCAGGCCTTGAAAATGAATTCCACTACATTAAGAGAGAATATTGCCTGATATATTGTAAAATGTCTAGTAAAATAATCACATAATCTTCTTGAATCTGGGTCTAGTACCTAACATAGTTGCAAGGACATAATTGTTCAGAGTATACATTATTAAAATAAAATTTAGTTGAGAAAGTCATACTTAATAAAGAAAACTAATTTCTAACTCAATATAATAAAGTATCTAGGACTTTAATAAACTATGGATATAGATACATTTTTAAAAAATTGAAATTGGATTATATTCATCAGTGCCTCCCTCCCCTCCCCCTGAAATTTAAATAAGTGAATTTCCAGGGGAAAAGGCATTTTACATTTTTAAAAAAATATTTTTAAAAATGCATTAAAAATAAAAGCCTTAAATAAATAGACTTTTTAAATTATGGCATTCAAAGCAAAAAGAATTTGAAATATCATTGAATCAAGGTAAAGGAGTTGAGTTCTGAGATGGTGTGAATATTGATGAGGTGGAGACTTGACTTGCTGTAGTACATGGGCAGGTCAGAAAACAAAGTTCCTTGCTTCAATCCACTGCAAAATGGCTCAGCTCTTTCTATATCTTATTTATTATCATTATGTCTTTATATTTCATAATAATAATACTTACCTCTAGTGAGCTTTTAATGTTATTTAATCTCTACCAAAAGTAACAATAAATGCAATATTTTTCTAATATCCAATGAAAAGCTCAAGAACTATCATCTAAGAGAAAGTCCATTATCTCTATCATTTTTGAAATTATTATAATTGATTTAAGGATGGTTTCATGTCTATTTTTAAAAATTGAGAAAACCCACAAAGACAGTCTTCCATAATATGTCTGGATAGTACATAAAATTAGATATGCTGTGAGATACATTCTGAAAACACTCCACTCAGCCAAATTCTGATGTCAACACAATTATATTGTAAGGTAGTTGTTGGTCCCATTTTTCACTTGCAGGTAATACAAGATAGTTCATTGTGCTAAACAATGGAGACAAACGATCTCCAACAAATCAGCAAGAGGATATTGATCATTCCTTAGTCTATTCTCCCTGAGATTTGGGTGCAATCACTTCTTTCTGTTGTGCAACCTGGGACAAAACTTCCCTTAAATCTATAAAGAGATATTTAAGCAACAAGAAGAAAGGAGTTATTGCAATACTGTGTTATCTACAAGATGTGCTGTATACAATTGCAGCTAAGAAAGAATGCTCAGGTGTATGAGTGCATCTTGATAACAATAGAAAGAAGGTCAAGTCATTTGTCATATTGTCAAACTAACATATAGTTATGCTTGGGTACATGGCTTTGACTCTGAAGTCAATATTCACTTTTGAAATTGGGTTGAGACTTCATTGTGTACCCTATTTCTTGGGCTTTTTTTGTTCATAAAAGATGTCTCTTGGGTGTTATTATATAAGATATATTTATTTATCTGGTTAGAAAATGTACTGTCATTTAGGTTTTATCTCATTTTAATATAATTCTAGAGGAAACATCAGAGGTTTCCTTGGGAAGAGAAGAAAAAGGAGGTGGGTGGCATGCCAGCAGATTTTATTCCCTTTTTCCTCTCCTCATAACATTTTTACTCTACCACTCTTGCAGCCTGAAGAGTCAGTTCTTATTATCACATTATGATCTAAAAACAGCTCATTTCTTTTGAAGCATCTCACTTCATTAATCAAATATGTAGAGAATTTTCATTATATTTCATTTACTTTAGACTTCAAAGAGAAATTTTGTTCCAAGGACAAGAAGTTTTGAATAATAATCCTCAGATATTACTGATTTCTCCATAGAAAGAAATAGATAACTGGGCTAGGATAAAAATAAACTTGTAAACTTAAGCTGTGAAGTATAGAAAAGATGACACATTAAACCGGAGTGATTCGTATTATCAGAGTCTGAGCAGTCAGTGCAACTGGATGAAGTTCTTGTCTTTAAAAATCCCTGCCATGACCTAGCTGGTGTGGCCTAGTGAATATAGCATTGGCCCACGGACTGAAGGTTCCTGGATTTGATTCCAGTCAAGGGCACGGACCTAGTACTTTGGTTGCAGGCTCAATCCCCAACCCTGGTTGGGGCACATGCCTGGAGTCAATAAATCAATGTGTTTCTCACACATTGATGTTTCTCTCTCTGTGTCTCTCCCTCTCCCTTCCACACTCTCTAAAAATCAATGGAAAAGTATCCTCGGTCGAGGATTAACCAAAAATAAATAAAATAAAATAAAATTCCCGCCATTTCCTGTGGAACCTGCAAAGCCAATGTTAAAATACCTCCATTTGGGATTCCAGATATCTGGGTAATGCATTTTGAAAGTGTGTAAACTCTATCAACTCATTTTATAATAAAAGTTCCTGCTTACTGATGAAAATAAAATGCCTGGGGTGTTCAAATAAGAACATGAAGAGCTAACATTTATTGGGTATTTTCTACAGTCTGGTAAGGTAGGCATTATTATGCCCATAACATTGAAAACTGATGCTTAGAGATTAAATAAGTAACTTTTCCTAGAAGCAGAATTCAAACAGTCTTAGCACATAGGTGCTAAACTAAAATGCTGATAATACAAATAGTAGAAAGTTGGCTTTTCTCCCAACGAACTACTTAATACTAACTTAAATTCTCCGTTTATTTACTGCGATGAGATATACTTTTAAATTTGTGAAGGACAAAAAAACTATTTTCTGTATTGCACCTGAAAAAAAAGAACCCAGCATTGAAAACAGGGAAGACTCGCCTCTCCACACATTCCGAAATGAGCTAAGTCTGCAGTCCAATTGTGATCAGAATGTCTCAGCTACACAAGCCCTTCTCACCTGTAGAGGGTGTCAGTACTCCCTTAATTAAAGAATTCACTGAAACTGAGAAATCTCCCCTTCTCTTGTCACCATTTTGACCCAAGGGGGGTGGAGGGGTTGAAGGGGAAAATGCAACAATTGCAGTATTTTAATGAAAATGTTTTTCTTGATACTTAGTGCCAGTTTTCCACCAAGTCACTGTGAATAGATATAGGGTGATACTTATGTCATGAACTATTTCTCTAATTAAAATATATTTTCTTAACTCAGTTGGATGCACTTTGTGAAATAAACACCAACAATGAACAGATAAAATGACTAAATAATTGATTGGTAAACACCACGTAGCTATGGAATAATTATATGCACTGTGAAATATGTAGTACTTATAGTTGACATTATTTAGGAAACCCAAAAACTAAACTTGTAATTTGTACTTATCAGATTTAAATTCCAAACAACCAGTTAAGTATCATGTTATTATATGGAAGTGTCCTATCATTAGATATGTGATCAATAATAATCATGTAATTAGTTACATATATTACACCACAAAGCAAAATGCACAATATGGTTGGGAGAGCAAGAAACAATTTATCAACTTAACACATTTAAGAAGGAAAAAAATGCATTTAAATATAGTTTCTACTGATTGTATGCAATCATCCAATAAGTTTCCCAGTTATCTGCTTGACTGGCTCCTTCTCCTTATGCAGATCTTTCTCATTCTAAGGACACCTCCTCAGCAAGGCCCTCTTTTATAAACTGGGCCCCATTCCAACCCAGGCCCCCAAACATCTTCTATATATCACTCTGTCTTATTTTCATCATGGCACTTCTCATCTCTGAAATGACCTTATTGTTTATTTATCTTCCCAATAGATAGTGAACTTGTTTCTCTTCATTAAAGAAAACTCTTTGTCTCTTGGCTTTCTGAATGTCCTCTTTTGAAAGGTGTCTATTTAGATGCTTTGCCCATTTTTTGACTGGGTTGTTTATCTTTTTGTTAAGTTGTATGAGTTCCCTATAAATTTTGGAGATTAGGCCCTTATCAGATATGACGCAGTGGGCTTTCTTGTTGTTTTGTTGATGGTTTCTTTTGCTGTACAGAAGCTTTTTATTTTGATGTAGTCCCATTTGTTCATTTTCTCTTTAGTTTCAAGTGCCCTAGGAGCTGTATCAGTGAAGAAATTGCTTCGGCATATGTCTGAGATTTTGTTGCCTTTGGATTCTTCTAGACTTTTTATGGTTTTCCGTCGTACATTTAAGTCATTTATCCATTTTGAGTTTATTTTTGTGTATGGTGTAAGTTGGTGGTCTAGTTTCATTTTCTTGCATGTATCTGTCCAATTTCCCCAACACCATTTATTGAAGAGACTATCTTGGCTCCATTGTATGTTCTTGCCTCCTTTGTCAAATATTAATTGAGCATATTGGTTCGGGCCGATTTCTGGGCTCTCTATTCTATTCCATTGATCTATATGTCTGTTCTTGTGCCAGTACCAGGAAGTTTTGAGAACAGTGGCTTTGTAATACAGCTTGATATCTGGTACTGAGATCCCACCTACGTTGTTCTTTTCAGGATTGCTGCAGCTATTCGGGGTCTTTTTTTATTCCAGATGAATTTTTGGAGAGTTCATTCTAGATCTGTAAAGTATGCCGTTGGTATTTTAATGGGAAGTGCATTGAATTTATAGATTGCTTTGGGCAGTATGGACATTTTAATGATGTTGATTCTATCAATCCATGAACACGGTATGTTCTTCCATCTGTTTATGTCTTCCTCTATCTTTTTTTTCAACCTCCTGTAGTTTTCTGAGTAGAGGTCTTTTACCTCTTTAGTTAAGTTTATTTCTAGGTAGCTTAATTTTTTTGGTGTGATGGTAAATGGGATTGTTTTTATAATCTCTCTTTCTGAAAGTTCACTATTGGTGTATAGAAATGCCTCATTTCTTGGGGTTAATTTTGTATCCTGCTACATTGCCAGATTCATGTATAAAGTCTAGTAGTTTTTTGATGGAGTCTCTAGGGTTTTGTATGTATAATATCATGTCGTGTGCAAATAAGGACAGTTTTCCAGTTTGGATGCCTTTTATTTCTTCTTCTTGTCTAATTGCAATGGCTAATACTTCCAGGACTATGTTGAACAGGAGTGGTGAGAGTGGGCATCCCTGTCTTGTTCCTGTTCTTAGGGGAAATGGTGTTAGTTTTTGTCCATTGAGTATGATATTGGCTGTGGGCCTGTCATATATGACTTTTATTATGTTGAGGTATGATCCTTCTATTCCCACCTTGCTGAGAGTTTTTATCAAAAATGGGTGTTGGATTTTTTCAAATGCTTTTTCTGCATCAATTGACATGCTCAAAGTCACTAATCATCCGGGAGATGCAAATCAAAACAGCAAAGAGGTACCATCTCACACCTGTCAGACTGGCTATCATCAACAAATCAACAAACGACAAGTGCTGGAGAGGATGTGGAGAAAAAGGAACACTCGTGCACTGCTGGTGGGAATGCAGACTGGTGCGGCCACTATGGAAGACAGTATGGAATTTCCTCAAAAAACTACAAATGGAACTCCCATTTGACCCTGTGATCCCACTTCTAGGAATATATCCCAAGAAACCAGAAACATCAATGAGAAAGGATATATGCACCCCTATGTTTATAGCAGTACAATTCACCGTAGCTAAGATCTGAAAACAGCCTAAGTGCCCATCAGTAGATGAATGGATTAGAAAACTGTGGTACATCTACACAATGGAATACTATGCTGCTGTAAAAAAGAAGGAACTCTTACTATTTGCAGTGGCATGGATGGAACTGGAGAGCATTATGCTAAGTGAAATAAGCCAGTCAATGAAGGAAAAATACCACATGATCTCACTCATTCATAGATAATAAAGACCATTATAAACTTATGAACAATAATAGATACAGAGGCAGAGCTGCCTCAAACTGATTGTCAAACTGCAGCGGGAAGGCCAGGGAGGGTTGGGGGCAGGAGGGAGGGGGTAAGAGATCAACCAAAGGATTTGTATGTATACATATAAGCATAACCAATGGACATAAAACACTAGGGGTTAGGGGAGGCCATGGGATTGTCAAGGGCGGGGGGGGGGGGAAGGACACATATGTAATACCCTTTGTAATACTTTAAGCAATAAAACAATAAAAAATAAAAAAAGAAGATTCTTTGTCTGCCAGATAACTGTCTCTCATAGAAAAGTGACAATTGTCCTAACCGGTTTGGCTCAGTGGATAAGAGCGTCGGCCTGTGGACTGAAAGGTCCCAGGTTCGATTCCGGTCAAGGGCATGTACCTTGGTTGCAGGCACATCCCCAGTAGGGGGTGTGCAGGAGGCAGCTGATCGATGTTTCTCTCTCATCAATGTTTCTAACTCTCTATCCCTCTCCCTTTCTTCTCTGTAAAAAAATCAATAAAATATATTTTTAAAAAAAAGAAAAGTGACAATGTATGTTCTTTTCAATTCTCTACTTCCAGTGTGTGGCACTTGCTAGGCACACTAATAACACCCCGGGATGTTTGTTGGTGAATGAATGATTTACCATGGTGGTTAGAGCATAAAGCAAGATAGGTAAATTATTGGTCCCGGAGTTCTTGCATGCCAAGATACTGAATTAGTGTAATGAACATTTTCAGAATATTTTATAAAGTGGGTAAAAAAATACTTAATTCAAATATACAGTTATCGTTGATGCCACTATATTGTTTTAACCTGTTCCTGCTACCTAGCTTCACAGGGACATACCTTGAATTTTTAATCAACTGTTTCTGACCACGCGTATTTATTTCCACAGACAACAACACTGATTGGCCTTCTGAAGACAGCTCGACTCCTCCGCCTGGTGCGAGTGGCTCGGAAGCTTGATCGGTATTCAGAATATGGCGCTGCTGTTCTAATGCTCTTAATGTGCATATTTGCCCTGATTGCTCACTGGCTGGCTTGCATTTGGTATGCGATTGGGAATGTAGAAAGGCCCTACCTGACTGACAAAATCGGATGGTTGGATTCCTTAGGACAACAGATTGGAAAACGTTACAATGACAGTGACTCAAGTTCTGGGCCATCCATTAAAGACAAATACGTCACAGCACTTTATTTTACCTTCAGCAGTTTAACCAGTGTAGGATTCGGGAATGTGTCACCTAACACCAATTCGGAAAAAATCTTTTCAATTTGTGTCATGTTGATTGGCTGTAAGTAGACTTCTCTTTTGTTATCTATTAGGACAAAATAATATCACAAAATTGATATCACCAGAACATTTAGAGTAAGGTTATATATATATAATTTTAGAAGTAATGGGGTTACATATTTAGGCATCATAGTGTATTTGTCTTTGCAAGGAAGCAACCAATGGTTTTCAGGACCTCAGGAAAGCATGAGCATAAAACTGGAGTCACATGGGTTTGGGATTCAGCAATTAAGACCTGCAGTTCACCTTTACTGCTGCTGTAAAAGAGTGTCCATAATTTATTACCAATGGTTATTTTCTATTTCCAGCTGAGGCAGGTTAGAATGAGAAAGATTAGCTTACATTATATTACTAGATGTCCTAATTAGATATAGAAATATATATTACAAATTTATATGTATATATGATCACTAATAATAATGCAAGTTAATCCCCTATATATAAATATATAATATATATATATATATATATATATATATATATATATATATATATATATATATATATATATATATATCATGCTGTTATTGCCTATAAATCCCTTTCCCTGTAACACTATGTCAAGGCCTAACTGATTGACCTTTACCTTGTAATTGAGTAGTATCCTGAGCATTACTTATAAGGAGCATTCTTTGAAATAAGAAAAAGAGTTTGTATTGAACTAAAGATGTTTTAATGTTAGTATATTTTTTTTTTCAAAACCACACCTTGGAACCACTAAAGATAACCTTGCTGATACCAGGGAGCAATTGGCAAATTGATGAATGTATAAACTTAAAAATAGAATCATCCTTATACTGCATACAAATTTGAAAATAGACTCAAAGAGTTTATTTTTTACATTTTTTAGGGGCTTTTACATGGAATTATAAATCTTTTTTAACAAGTAATCTTGTAGTCATGACTGGTGTTGCTAAGTGGTTAGAGTGTTGGCCCATATATCTAATCTTTAATTCCTAAACCAGGGGATTTTTGGCAGTTTTCATTCTTCTTTGTTTCCTTTCTACTTTTCTTCTTTCTTTCTTTACTCTTTCTCCTTTTTAAATGTGACGTGAGGTTATTTTTATTGATTCTTTAGGAATGTGTCTCCTGCAAGTGAATTTCTTGTTTTTAAAAAGGAAAAAAACATTCTAGTTAATTGGGTAGAGTATGAGACATCCACTTCCTATATGACATCCTTTATTTGAATAGCAAATCAGTTTTGCAAACCTTAATCAAAGTGGGAATATGTAAAGCTTAATGTCACACAGGAAAAAATGTGTGCATATTCCTGAAGGACTTTATCGTGACCTGTTAAGCCATGAATAAAGAAAAAAGTAAAATTAAGACTTGAAACTTAACAATCGTAAAAATGTCACTGATATTTGCTAGCCATCAAATAAGTGTAAATGTAAGTTATTTTCACGTACTTACATCTATGTATTCTAATATGCAAATTTATTCTTTATTCAACTATCATAAATAGAATAAAAGACATTTAACTTTTTAAAACACATAAACCAGAAAACAAAGGCAAATGTATTTCATCTATGATCTACTTAACAAACATCTTGGAAGAAATCCTTGTGTTTATAGCATGGAAAACATGTTACTGGGTTTCTTCTCTTAGCCATGGTGGAATAACTAGAATACTCTGATATATTTTTTTAAAGAGCAGAAAACTAAACAAAATATACATGTCAACTGTTTTTTTACATTGGAGATAAAATAGTAGGGGATATGATCCCTCAAAGAAGGAAAACAAACAAGATGGGCCTCCTGTTAGCCTCGCTTTCAATCTGGAGGCACTTTCTGCAGTGAAAGGTGTCTCACTGAGCTAAGAACACAAGATCAGAAGTTGTGGAGGCAGGTGCTAGTATTGGCAAGACAGAGAACCAGAAAAGAGGCAGCCATGGCATAGAAAATCTCAAGAAACCTGTATAGGTATCCCCTTGTGTCTACTGACGAATACCAAGTCACAAATGCATGAGATAAAATTCCTCCAATACTGACAAATAAATTCCAGAAGTACTGTAAGCTGAACAATTCCCACCAGCAGAGTGGAAAACCCTAAATCTCACAAAAATATTGCCATAGTACTGGAGTTGTCTAGCTTAACAAAGCCTAAAATACTAGCCTCAAAAGGAGCAAACTGATCTATGAGTAATTTAACTGCCTGCAAGAACAAAATCCACCATTTCTAAAGGATGACAAAGAATATAAAGCAATGAACAATGCTCATCATCCATTAAAAGATTAATATGCTAAGAAATAAGAAATGTAACCCATAAGCAGGAGAAAAAACATTTTTTAAACCTACAGCTAGAGTTAACAGAGATGATAGGAGTAGCAGACAATACCAAACCTTGAACAAATGTGTATGTGGACTTCCAGAAAATGGACAGGAAGCAAAAAATAAATAAATAAAATTTTAGAAATGGCTGAGGTTTTTCCAAAATTGATAAAAAACTATAACTCATAGATCCTAGAAGTTCAGTAAATCCCAAACAGACACACACATACACACACACACACACACACACACACGATGCATTACAACAAAAATACTGAAAACTAATGATAAAAAGGTAAAAAATCTTTAAAACAGAGGTGAAATTCTCATGCATTGCTGGAAGGAGTGTGACATAATGATTTTAGGAAATAGTTTGGCCATTTCTTATAAAGTCAAACATGCCATACAACTCAGCTATTTTATTTTTAGGTTTTAAAAGGGAAATGAAAATGTTTGCCCAAAGATTTGTATACAAATGTTCATGGCACTTTTATTCATTATAGTCAAAAACTAGAAACAGTGAGCTTTCTAGCTACAGAAGAGAGAAACTGTAGTATAGCCATACAATACAAATCTGCTCAGTGATAAAAAAATAATTTAATGATACACTAAACACAAAATGAAACTCAAAATCATAATGTTGAGCAAAAGAAGTCAGGCACAAATGAACATGTACATTTTGAGTTTATTTATATGAAATTCCAGGAAATGAAAACTAAACTTTAATGAGATAAAGGACCTCGGTGGTTTTCTAGGGTCTGAAATGAGTAAGCAGACAGCCAAGGGACACAATAAATATTTCGGGGTAATGAAAATGTTTTATATATTGAATGTGTTTATAGGAGTGTATACATTTGTCAAAACTAACTGAACGTTACATTTAAAACAGATTCATTTTATTATATGTAAATTACACATCAATAAAATGTTTAAGTTACAATTTTTTTAAGTTTGTGTAATTTGTAGAAAAATCAAGTGTATTTGTTCAATCAACATGTTTCAGCTAATACCTAAATAGCCAACTAAATTCATTAGTTTGGTTAGCATATCAGATTTGGGGTATATTATGCTGAAGAAATGTTTAAGATAAATGTATTTTTCTATAATACCTAACACTAAAGCAAATAATTTTAATGAAATAACAACTCCCTATTATGAAAAGCTAAATAAAATAGTGAGTTAGGAAAGAAATGCCTGAAAATATTACTCCAAGGTGCTTTTGACTCATATTTTATGCCAGTTGATGGACATTACCTTAATAATGTATACATAAGATAGTCATTTTGTGCTTCTCTCTTGGTGACAGTCTTTAGACTTATTTGCTTCCTTAAACAATAGAAAAAATATTATGTCTCTATTATAATCTAAGAAGCCATCAGAATATACTTTCTTAGGAGAAATACAGGTCATTCATGTATTCAATGTACTTATAGTCTAGATTTTACCATCTTGTCAAGGAGTGGAAATACCTGTTTATGACCCAAACTAATGTTTTGGTTCATTCTTATGGCAATAGGCAATATGGATTTAAAACCACAGTATTTATTAAATATGAAATAAGCATGTTTTCCCTGTCTCTTAAGTAATTATGTGGTTTAGGTAAAATAACTAGCATTGATTATGTGCCCTCTGATTAAATCAAGTGAATTTAATTTGTACTATTTCCTGAGCATATGATAGGTGCTATGGAGACATAACAGCATGCATAAATATTTCCAACACTACAATTAGGAAGAGTAAAATATATTTTTCACATGAATCTCCTTGGATCACAGGAATCAGTTTCAGGCAAGTATTGCTAACTCCCTTCTTAATCAACTATTCATGTATTAAAGTTAGCCTCGTGTATTTTTTTCTGTGGAAGATACAGCCTAAACAGTTTGTCTGCCTTACTGAGACATATTGTCTTTCACACATCCCAATTCAGCCTCACTGCAGATGGCCCCAACTTTCATCCTTTTAAGTAGATAAAAACAAAGGGCCACTGCTTTCTTTGGAACCTTCTCTTAGTAGGAACACCTGTGGTAAGCAAGGACCATGTTAACCAAGAGACAAAGAAAGCCAATTACCAAGAAAAGTCACTTTAAAACACCTTGAACTTGGCCAAAATCTACTTTTAAAATGGCTTACATGGTTTATAGAGATAGTGTTTTATAAAAAGTGTTGGGGGGAAAAATGTGTTGATAGAATATAGTTGAATCAAACACTTCAAAATGTTTGTTTATTTTTCCCACCTGCTTGGTATATTGTAGTTCCAGTGCCTTAAACATATATAACCTTCTCTCTAATGTTCTGACGACACATCCAAAGATCAAGGTAGAGACCATTTGTCATGATTTGATTTTCTGTGCAGTATAGCACTTTTTAGGATTATTAGAAACAGAATGACAATATAATGATAAAGAGAAGAAGACTTAAAAGCTTCACATTAACTTATAAAGAATTAGCCCAGGAAGCACTGAAAAGGTTATTCCACCTAAGCATGAATACATAGAAAGAGTGTCATAGCAGTTTACTTCTTTCCATAGACCAAAAAAAAAAAAAAAAAAAAAAAAACAGACAAAAAACAAAGATGTAGTCTAACTTTCTCTACAAACAAAATATTTATTCTAAATGCATTTTATCTCCAATCAGCACTCCAGCTTACAGGTTGATATTGTAAACAACCTGAGTTTTAACTTTAAGAATCCATCAGGAATTTAGAGACTTTTCCTCTCCAGATTTGCCATCAAAATTATAAAATTTAAAGCCGCATTGGCTTGGCCACGTTTTTCCTCCAAGGGCCAATGGTATATCCTCATAACTGGATTGAGATAAATAAAAATTAACATACTTGAGATTCTGACAAGATGTAATATGCCCAAAATTCAGTCTTCCCCCATAACTTTGTTTTTTATTCAATCCAGCACTAATGTATGCAAGCATTTTTGGGAATGTATCTGCAATTATCCAAAGATTATACTCGGGAACTGCCAGGTACCACATGCAGATGCTGCGAGTAAAAGAGTTCATTCGCTTTCACCAAATTCCTAATCCTCTGAGACAACGGCTTGAAGAATATTTCCAACATGCATGGACTTACACCAACGGCATTGACATGAATATGGTATGTATTTCTGTTTCCCAAACAAAAGAACCGTAAGCATTTTAGCTACAGCCAAAATGGAAAAGCTAGTCTCACCAGCTTTGAACCCCTTGCTTTTGTTTTTCTCTCTCAGATGTTTATTTTCTCCCCTGGAGATAATCTCTCATTCTCAATTCATGGCATTGCATGGTGCTATATTCTAGTTATACTGTGTGGCAAAGGCATTATAACATGATGCAAACTGATATAACTATGTGCAGTAGAGTGTCCACTTCTGTTTAGAGAGAATGTTGCTCAGCTGGGACTTGGTCTTTCACCACATGGCCTACCTACCAGTACCCCCAAAAATAGTTGGACCCATTTGCATTAAGATTTTATACAAGTACTAGTAAACAGTAATAATAAGTATGATGGCCCCAAACAGAAATCCAAGATTAACGCTCTTCAAAAAAATAGGTCATTTTGAGAATTTGTGGAAGAAGTTAGGAAGCTTAAGTATGTCATAAACACTTTATGATAGGAAGTTTCATGGCATGGAAATTTTTTCTATATTAAAAAATATTAATATGTGCCCTTTTACTATATCTGGTTTAATGTATATTTCCTTTTAAAAAGGGAAGTGCAGATTTCTTCATTATTTTTAAGCTAATTCAATATTAGCAATCACTTTTCATAACCATTTATTCCTCTGACAATGCCCCCAAATCAACATAACTGTGGTCTATCAAGCTCTTTTTAATATTAGGAAAATTGGGTACATTTCTTTGACCTAGCTGTTTGGCTTATAGAAACTGATTGCTCAAGATTAACTATATAACAGGTCCAAATTCTATAACATACCATAGACCTAATTTTTAAAAGATTAAAAATATGGTGCATTTCATATAGCTACTCCTCCACTGGACAAGGACCTGTTTCTAAAAATATTCAGAAAATAAAACCCCTTGCATATAATGACATCAACAGTATAATACAATTTTTACATAAGTGAACCTATACAATTTAGATTGACATCTTTTAATTGACTAGTAAATATTCTAACAAAAAAAAGCAAAGATTCAAAATTAGCAGTCCAAATATAGAAATTATAGCAAATATTGCCCAATTTGAAAGACATATTTACATACAGATGAACTTATCATAGTATGTGAGATTTATTTGACTGAGAAGTGAGGACATGCCATAATAAAAAAATTTAATTTGAAGAGCCAATCAGTTAGCACATTTTACACAAAATCATAAGCGAACTTCATGAGTCATTTCCAAGTATCCCAGTGTTCTTTGTGAAAATTTATTTGATAAATTGATATTACTAGGTTAACACTTTAGTCTCACAAGAAAACACCTACAAATTGATCACTTTTATATATTATTATTATTTAACAAAGATATCATCATTCAGAAACTATCGGGGTTTCGCTAATGCTGGGTTGGCTGAAGCAGTGCCAAGAATTTTTTATCAACACATGTGCCACTCAATTTTGTTGTTTTATACGCCAGATTATTTCAATAACAGTAATAAAAAACCTATTTATTGTACCTCCCCTCTCCATATAACTCTAGTTTTGTGGCCATATTTTGTGATAAAGTCTATTTTGTGACATCTATTTACCTTTCATTGTTTGACTCTATTACCTATAAATATGGTTTATATACCACTTGCTTATTTACAATGTACTTATGAAAGATTTATCTCTTTCCTGTCTGCTTCACACCTTAATACATGGAATCACAACACCCACCGGTAAGAACAGGAGGTATTTATATCCAATTTAATTCTCGTGTAAACTGTGGAGAACACCCTTGCTACCTGTCAGGTTTAGAGCTTGTTAATTGGTTTCCAGTGTTAGTTCTGATCTTTTTTTGCATGATGTAGCAGAGGATATACAAAGCAAGCAATCGGGAAAGATAACCTGGAAGAGGCCAAGTGCAGAATAGAAATCCTTAATTTTAACGATGACTTGACCTCCAATGATATTTATATACACTTTCCCCTCCCCCACAAAAAGTCACTTACCTGCCCCTTCCTCCACTCCGGTAAAGGTTATGGGTATACGGTTTGCATTAGATAATTGTCATAAAGAAAATGTCATTCTTTTTCATCATCCTCTATTTTCATAATGTAGGTATTTTTCTTCCCTCTCATCTGCATGCCTGTATTACATGATCCTGAAGTGTGTGAGCTCTAAACCATGTGCTATTGAGTCTTGCATGTGGTTTTGAGAGCTTGACTTTGCATGAACTTCTTGTTTGTATACAGTGTCTACATTTCTCATCTTGTGACCGAAAAGTGAGTAAAAAAATCAAAGTGCAAGATAACTGAAAACTCAGCAAATGGAAGATACTTGCTAATTGAGCAGGCTGTGCAAAACCAAGTTGATTAGAGAAAAACAATTGTACTCTTAGACTATTGAGAGGTAGAAAAAAATCTAAGTAGATTTTTTTTACTTCCAAAAACACTGTTAAAATCTCTATGTCTTGTCAGTTAATTGTTTACTAAGTGTAATATAATAATTTAAAGTTATATAAATGTATGTATCGTGATACATAAAAGTACATCAAACTGTTGTATCTTTCACCAGCATTCCATCTTATTTTATTTAAGTATAACCTTAAATATAATTTCTCATGAAACATTTCAGGTCATTTTTGCTCTTCAGCTAAATGCAGTTCAAGATGTCTGGTCATACTGTATAAATTGACCTAAAGTTATTTTTCATAACCCAAAATATTTGATTCCTTAATAGATCACAAAACATAGGAATGAATTAACCTAAAATGTGCAGCCACATTCCTTATTTCCTGCATCTTTTGTTTATTTTGTGAAACAGCAATTGCCAGAATGTTCCAGGACCAAAAGCATTCCAGTTGAACCAAATGGTTCAGAGTGCAAAAGGAAGAGGGTCAGGATAGTGAAGCTGGTGAAAGGAAGGTGTTCTTTTGCATCTGATGTCAGGCTTAGGAATAGTATAAATTATCTTCAAAATGTCTTTAGATCAATTCTGAAAAACTCTTTCCCTTTTACTCCCAGAAATTTGACTCATTAAGAAGGAGAAACTTTCTCAGCATAGGATGAAAGGCATCTCAAAGAATTTCCCCAGATCAATGCTGTCTTCTAACTCAATATGAAACTTTCTGACATTATCCAACATAGATTTTAGTTACAACATTACCAAGAGCTGAAAATCGCTTTCCATGTCAGAGTAGAATCAAGTTTCCTCGTATGCCTAAAGAAAGGACCCAAAAACCATGGTCTATACCTCATTCGGATGGAGACAAATAATCAATGGTGGCAGAAATTACTCCATAACTTAAAATTACATTGACATGAAAGAAAATCTTTGTGAACACTTAATGACAAATTCTATTTTACCTAAAAATGCCCCATCAATATGGCACTAATCTTGGACAAGTCACTTAATCTCTCTGCAATTTCATTAAACTTGTCATTTTCAAATATTTTTAAAGCACCAGAACTCAAATATGCTAAATATGCAAAAACAGTTGTTATGGGATATTTTTCAGCTTGAGGATGGAGATTCTAACCTATCTGCTTCCCCCTCTCACTCCCTGAGGGGGACCTTATTCTCCCTCACGAAACATCTGCTTCGTATTATCAAACACCACTGGAATAAACTGACTAACCGAGTGGTAGAATAGTTGATGGCAGAGAACCAAAGGGGATCATTTCAGGTAAAGACAAGGACAGGAATAAAAGCACATATGTTGGAGAGTACAAGGTAGAATTAGGGGAGGTACTCCAGAAACAACTTTATTTTATGAAAAATAACAATATAGTTGGGTTTTGCTCTTTGTTTTTGTTTGGCCTTGATATTAATGGAGACAATTTTGAGCAACAGATGTACAAGGAGTTGGAATAAGAATCAAGGAAGAGGGATAAATTCTTCAGCAAGGCAGATAGGCAAGGCTTCTGAAAGGCAGGCAGGAGGAAAAGAGAAAGGGTGACGGCCTTGGCTTTGAGAAGTAAAGGAGAAAACTCCGTGTCCCTTACACTACATGGTCCAGTCTTCTTGGTCTGGCAAAGATTAAACTAATTCCTCAGAAAGGATGTGGTATAAGATAGGGGCAGAGTTGTAAAAGGAAGGATATTTAGGGATTTTAGTCAACCTAGTACACTAAAAAATGGGTAGAACCACAGTGAGAATCTAAGTGAGAAAGGGTATACTTATCATGGGCCCAACAAAGCCAATCAAAATGGAAAAGAATATATTGAAGAATTACAGATTGTTTCATATAAGTTCTTATTTCTTGAGACTGATATAATTTCTTAGGATTGTGTTAATGAAATTTGATTTCCTTTCCTCCTATTTCTCTTTCCAGCTCCCTGTTTTCTGTCAGATTAGCCTCTGCTAACTACTAACTTTAACTAATTACTGCTTACTACCACTACTTACTACCTACTATTATCTACTAGCTATAACACCTTATATTTGCATCCACATTCTAACCCTACTATTTCAAAAACTTCTCAATGTATATTTAAATGACTTCATCTTTCCCATTCACTCATGGACTGTTTCAATAGACCACAGTGAAATGTAATGACAAGTTTTTTCAGTTATGTTCAATTCAGCAACTCAAGTAAAAACAATCCTTGTCACATTAAACCCCATCAAAAATATAAATCAAGATTTATAAAATAACATGGCTTATTTCCATCACATTGCTTTTAATTCCATGTTACCTTTTTCTAATGATTCTTTATATATTTAAGTTGATAAATATAGTCAATGAGAAAGCTTTGACTGACTAGTCATAGAGCTATAAATAAAATGACAAAAACTATGGTGCCCTCATATTTGACTACTCCACCACTGACTGGGCAAGGAGCCCTTTTGTAAGAATTCTTCAGAAAAGAAAATCACTCACTTCTAAAGACATCAATAGCATAATACAAATTTGCCATAGGTAAGCCTGTACAATTTAATTGATATTTTTTGTTTAACCAGTAATATTCTAACAAAAAAGCAGAGGTTCAAAATTAGCAGTCAAGTTGAACAAAGCATTGAAAATATTGCCCAAGTTGAAAGACACATGCTTATTCCCTGCACTGAGGCTCAAATGGCCCAACAGTAAATCCACACATTTAGAAAGGGGGCATGGAGACTGGCAAAAACCTGCATTTAAGTGATAAAGACCCTCAGGACTGGTGACATGTTTTAGTTTTTTGAAAAAAACAATACACATCTAGTTATCATTTAGGAGTTGAATTAAAATAATAGTTGTCTACATGCTTTTAAAAGATGTTTTCATCTTCATGTTGATGAGTCTATAGGAATTGTCTAGCTCTGCAGAAATTGGATAGGTAGTAAAATTTTGCACCAGCAGGCTATCTGCTATTAACATACACACTTGCCTACTGTAGCCAGCCCCTGAACAGCAGGTGCTTAAGAAGGTCAAGGCTCATGAACTTTCTATTTTTCACAGAGGCTGTTTGCCCTAAAGTCTCAAAAATACCACAGAGAACAATACTTGCCATCTGGAGCCTCCTGACATGAACAATATCAAGCGTAAGACAGGCATCTGGTATTTTCCGCTCACATATGATATGTGCTCAGCCAAATGATGATGGTCACTTCATCCTGGTCTCTAACCATTATCAAGAAAGACTTAATTACAGCTGGCACCATGCTGCTTCTTTAGAGGTTCCTGAGCTAAGAGACATCATGACAGCATGGCTGGGGCTTTAAACAGGGAAAACAGTCAGTGCAGGAACACCAAGCTGAGGCAATGAACACACTTCTGTACTCCAGTTTCTCCCTCTTACAGTAGTAGGAAGGTGGGAATGGTGTCTCAAATAGTTTTGTAACTCTAAAATAATGGTACTCTCTGATTAGGACTCTAGAGTGCAATTCCTTTTGCTAAAGAGTGTGACATGTTTCCAAACACTGTCTTTGTAGTGATAGGAACACAGGATGAAATCACACTCAATTCAGCTTAAAAACACTTAATATTCAACACCAGTTTAGCCAATAATAAAAATGTAGAGAGAGACATCAGAGTTCAGTTTTAAACGATTCCTTGGAAATATTACTTTAAGTCCATTTTAGTTCTATATTAGAAGAATTCAATATTTATCAAAGCTTATGGAATCAAACCATCTGCAATTTCTTCAAAAATAAAAGTTTAATATTTTTTTCATGGAAGAATTATCTGAGACATTCCCAGCGGCCTTGAAATTTCCAATATGTCAGATTGTAAAACCATTTTCTAAGGGTGAAAATAAGCATAGTGGTTCATCTAACTCTGTTGACCATATAGCCTTAGGCAGAAGTACTCAAGAAAATTACAGATATTTATTTGTTTTTCTTGGTTTAGACATTGCATTGCTACCCAGGGTGATGAGTGTGGATGGAAAAAATATATAGTCATTATCACTTTCATGTCAGATATTCCTAAAGGACTTCATTTCATTTGTATCTTTGGCTCCTATTGGTCAGGTGGCTCTTTTAGTTCACTAGATCCTCCTAAATAGTTTTAAATGGTAATAGCTGATTTTTAAACATGTTTTTATTTATTTTAGAGAGGGGGAGGATGGGAGAAGGACAGAGAGGTAGAAATCCTGCACACCCTTACTGGGGATCAATCCTGAAACCCCAGGCATATGCCCCGACCAGGAATTTAACGGGTGACCACTTGGTGCTTAGGTCAGTGATCAACCACTAAGCCACACTGGCTGATTTTAAAGCAAATAGCTTTACTATTAAAACGAATACTTGTAAATATCATTGCTTTTCTACAATAAATACTATTTTTTCATATAATTTTGAAGCTTTGTTTATATTGATAAGTACATTATTTAAAATGTTGCATCTATTTTATAATGATATTGATCTATCATTATATGCTCTTTAAATGTTAGAAAACATCTGTAAACCCATGTGGTACTGGTGATTTTACATCAATCTAGTGTCCCAGTGCATGAATTCAGGCATGGGTGGGGTTCCAAGGGGACGGCGGGGGGACAAGATTGGCCCTCTGGGTAGGTGGGCGGATGGTAGGACACCCTTGCTGGCCTGGGATCTGAAAACGTCCCGCTGACATTCACGCTGGTTGTTGGGAGCCACCTGACAGCTGCTTTTATATTGTTTCTTCCTTGTGGAGCGTCTAGGGAGGGTAGTGGATTGGTGCCCGAGGCTGACTTTTAGGAGGCCGACAGTGCTGTCAGGATCATGCCAGTGGTGCTGGTCCTTCGGTGCCTTGCTCATTCTTCAGAGATTGGACCTGCAGGACTACTGAGAGAGTGAGTGGCTGCCACTGGGCTGGTGGGCCACCGGGATGGCTTGGTCAGCTGAGCAGTGTTCACACTGTGGGAGCGCACTGACCACCAGGAGGCATCTCCAGCGTTGAGCATCTGCCCCCTGGTGGTCAGTGCACATCATAGCGACTGGTGGTTACTGTTGTTCCAGTCGTTCTGGTTGTTTGATCGTTCAGGAGCTTAGGCTTTTATATACATAGACTAGAGGCCCGATGCACGAAATTCTTGCAAGGGGCTCGGCCCCTGCCGCCGCTGCCTCTGCCTCGGCCCCCACTGCCACAGCTTCGTCCGGAAGGTCATCCAGAAGGATGTCTGCTCTAATTAGCATCTTATGCTTTTATTATTATAGATAGCATGTTTCCTCCAACTTTGTTCTTTCTCAAGATTGCTGTGGTTATTCGGGGACTTTTGTGGTTCCATATACATTTTTTTGGAATATTTATTTAGTTTTGTGAAATATGCCATTGGTATTTTGACAGGAATTGCATTGCATCTATAGATTGCTTTGGATGTTTTCACAATATTAACTCTTCCTGTCCATGGGCACAGTATACATTTCCAGTTGTTTGTATCTTCTTCAATTTCTTTCTTCAGAGTTTTACAATTTTTTGAGTATAGGTCTTTTATTTCCTTGGTTAAATTTATTCCTAGGTTTATTCTGTGTGTGTGTGTGTGTGTGTGTGTGTGTTGTTGTTATTGTTATTTTTATTCAGTTGTAAATCGGATTGTTTTCTTAGTTTCCCTTCACCTTGGTGGTTTTAATTTAAACCATTAATTACCATTCCAACTCTAGTATGGTAATTATATATTCTATTTCTTCCTTAATAAACATTGACAACTTATATTTTGCCAAGAGTTCATCCATTTCATCTAGGCTTTCAAAGTTCTTATGAAATTGCATATAGAATTCTCTTGAAACTCAATTTTTTTGGTACTGCTTTCTCATTCCTAAACTTGTATATTTTTGTTCTCTCTTCTTTCCTTCAGCAGGCCTTTGAAATATTTCTATGTTTTATTGTTTTTTTCAAGGAACTTGCTTTTGGGTTAGTTTACTTACTTCTTTTCATTTTTAGTATTTGCCTTCATTAATCTCCTTTTTTATTTCTTTGGACTGTCCTATTATTCTTAACATCTATATTAAGATCTTTTATTATTTCGGATTTTCTCTGTAATAATGAAGACATTAAAACTATACATTTTCTTTTCTGATGCAAGTTTTCTCTGGGTCATGGGTTTTGACATAAAATGTTCTCCTTTCATTGCTTTTAAATTATTTCTTATTTAATCTCTATCATAGAATGCTATTCTTAGGTTTCATATACTTCTAACTTTCTGGTCACATTAAAATAATGGATTCTTATTTTGGGATTATAATCAGAGTTAATGGGCTATATAACATTTCTATTCTTATAAATGTTTAGGCACCCACACTTAATGCAAAAGCAAGCTGTGGTTGCATTTTTAAAAGTGAATGACCTTTATAAAGGTTTCCAAAGATTTAGCTTTATTTACATGGCAGGGGTTGGAGGGATCTGCTATCTTACTTTACCCATATTTTATTCCTTTGTGCATTATAAAATTGAATTATATAATTCCACTAACCAGTACAGCTGTCATAAATAGATTTCAAAACATACACAGCTGCTTTAAAACTCAATTGGTAGAAGTAGAAATGTGAGGGGATATAGCAGTGTCTGGAACACTCAGAGTGCTGGGAAACGAGAAACAATACATTTTACAGAAGGGAGATCTGATAGATGGAGGAAGAAAACTATTTTGAGAACTTCTGCTGTTTTGCAAAATGTTATATAATTTGCTGATACAGCCATAACATTCTCTAGAACACAATTGCATTATTGTCTAGGCCTAATCTTTTGGGGGAACAAATACTCTAACTGGTACAAAATGAAAATGGCATATATGCTACATTCTATTCTTTGTTACTTATTAATAAAGCCAATAAATAAAATGAATGGGAAATATTTTGCATCTCATTCTACTGGGAGCAACTTTAGAAATCCAGTCTGAGAGGCAGCTAAGGCACAATAGTGGAAGAAATCCTGGACTAAGTTCAGAGACTTAGTTCTTTCAGAAATAAAAATCTTTCATGCATTTATATTCAGCTTCCACATATGCAAAATAGGCGACTTGCCATTCTCTATTCTTTACATAAAGTTGACACATGAATCAAAGGATGTTATATATGAGCAATGTTTCTGAGACATAAAAGTAGACTCAAGTTTAAAATGGTGTATCAAGTACAAGGTGGTATTTAAATCTTTTTTTTTCATTTCTTTGCAAATAGCACCTCCCTGTTCCCTGTTCCTTACTTTGCGAGCAAGCTTAGGTCATCCACAATCCATCCATTTTAGAAGAAGCGTCTGCAAAGCCCTCAATAGACCCCACTATAGGTATATCTGTTCATGCTTTCCCTGGCTTGCTCTCTCAAGCAATTAGAGGGCTGAGGGGAAAGTCCTGAAATTGTTTCTCAGGATGCAGATCTCTCCTGTTACCTTTAGAAATCCTAGTGGGTTTCAAGAGTTCGCCTGAGACCACTTTTCAGATATTGTGATGCACCTTCTTAAGTCAGGCATCCCTGAATTAGCAGAAGGACTCCAGAGTCTGGGTAACCAGGACGAATACGTAAAAGCAGTAAGTCCCCTCTGCCTACACACCATCACTCACATTCCCACTCATCCTTGGCCCTCACTTAATTTGGGTCAGGTTAAGGCTTACAAGTCCCTTTAAAAACAAAGAAACATCTCACAGTCATGCCGTTAAATGGGGGCAGGAGCTGTGGGAGAGGGAAGGGGAAGATGCAGGAGGGAGGACTCTTTCATTGTTTAGAAACCTTTACTTGTACCAAAACTGGTTCAGGATTCATGTTATTCTCCATGTATACATATGGCAAGTTTTTCTTCTGCTTATCTGTTTTCCCCCTAACTCATGTAGCCATATAATAAACGTTGCAAATTTACATGCAGAAAACTAATTTACTCAAGGTTTATAAATGTCCTTAGTCATGGATTCCACAATAGTCTGCTTTGCCAACAATCTGGCCAGATATGAAGGCCTCATACAAAACAATGCTTCTTTCTTTTCATCAGCCCCATGAAGATAAAATAAAAAAGTAGATGCAAAAAATTTGAGCCTTAGACTAGGGTTCTATATATTTATATTTTTAAAACTACTAAAAGAATCCACCTAGCATGATCATGGCTTAAACATGAAATAGTAAACATGTAATCGCCAAGGAAATATGAAAGACGTGTATTTTCTATTCCTTCATAGTAAATCATCACCATAGAACTAATATGACCTGGGATGACCTCAAAATTATAGATTCCATTAAGGGAAGGGCATTATCTTCTAGAAACAACAAAAAGCATGGTTTACTATTTTATAAGTACTTATGATTATTAAATGCTGAATGCCCACATGGCAGACAATAATTCCACAAGAATTAGAAAATATAAAATATTAAGGCTGTAGACTTCATATTTTATATGAAGAGACTGAAGAGTTAACATTTTACTTCCACAATCTATTTGACAATCATGCTTGAAGTTTAATGCTTCATAGGGAGTATTAATTTGTGTTTTGATTAATCCTTATTTGTCAACATTTATGTGTATTTAATGACCCAGAGAATTTTTCCAGAAAATTTTCTAATGTTAGTTATCACAATTATCAAAGTTGTTTATGTGGTTAATTTGCTGTTTAGAAAAACCATTTGCCACACTCAGACTGTCTTTCTCAATGTGCCTTTTCAGCCTGCCTTTAGGATGTTCCCCTGTACAGCTGCACTATGTAAAACAAACCAAAAGCCATTCATTACAACATAGATTATCTTTCTAGCACTATCTGGATTAGGGATATCTATTAGGTATCTATCACAATATACTTTTATTCTTTTGAAATCAATACAATGTTTAAAACATTATGAAAGGAGTCTAGAGAGAGTCTTGGTAAAAACTCAATTGTAGGCTCTCTTCCAACAGGTCTTAGAAAGTATAAGCCCCATAGGGAGACTTTGCAACCCTGGTGAAGAAACAGCATGTATTGAATCCCATGTTTTAAATTTGAGGCAGGCCTTAACCGGTTTGGCTCAGCGGATAGAGCGTTGGCCTGCGGACTGAAGGGTCCCAGGTTCGATTCCGGTCAAGGGCATGTACCTTGGTTGTGGGCACATCCGGAGTAGGGGGTGTGCAGGAGGCAGCTGATCGATGTTTCTCTCTCATCGATGTTTCTAACACTGTATCCCTCTCCCTTCCTCTCTGTAAAAACTCAATAAAATATATATTAAAAAATACTTTAAATTTGAGGCAGGAATAATAAAATTTATTGTCAACATACAGGGTTGATGAACAGAGGTTTACTGGTATTCACATAGAAACTAATATAATAATTAATAAATAATAATATCTGAACACAAACTCTGTTTTGCATACACACAATTGTAAACCTACTTTTGCCTCACCCTGGATATATTTAAATTTAAGGATTTACTTATTAAAAAGTTAGTAAGACTAATGTCATTTTGATGAGCACACATATATCAAATTAGAAGATGAAGGCTTACATTAACTTCAGCATTCATTCACTACTAAATTTTATTTTCATGCTAAGTTTTAGAGAAAATTTTAATTCACATACTACATAATTACAAATATTAACAATATTGTATGCTTATCCCGTTAGATGCATGTCAGCATATGTACATTTGAGGGAAGATTAACATAAGTTAAATACTTCTGAATTAATGTTTGATCAAAGTTTGCTATTGCTTGCTATGGAATAGCTAATTACTTCCATTTTGGTTTTCTGTGTAATTTCTGCAAAGAGTTTTACTTTGATATAATAATGTTATCTTGCTTTATAATTGTTGGGTAATTCTTGTTGGAATGTTCTTAAAGTTTGGGTCCTAATCTATGGAGTTGATTTAACAATCACAGAAAGCATTTCATACTCACATAAAAGAAAAAAAAAATGTCTCATTCATCTTACATAATTTGAGCATTCCAAAGAGTTTTATCTACATAAATTTAAGTAAAGAGAAATTAATCTCATATTTATAAAATATTCAAGTGACTTACAGCATAATAAAGATGTGGGATTTTTACCAACCTTGAAAAAAATTTCTGAAACTTCAGGGAATTTTAAAAATCTGCCCACATAACAGTCAATATGAGGAAATGTAACTGTTACCTCAAGGGTTCATTTAAATAACCATTAGGATTATAAACATGCATTACAAATATCTGAATTTGGCATGAAAAGATGAGTGTAGGAACTTCTGGTTAAACCTATTAATTTTTTTTTTAATCTGGGCATTTAGAGAAAGGCTTGAGAGTATGTATATTTTCAGAGCACGTTTTATTTATTACTGTCTGCCATGCCTAGCATAGTGCCTGGTATATAGTAGATCATAAATATTTGCTAAAAGAATGAGGACTACATTTCTAAGTGTAGGCCATGAAAATGATTCTGGGTAATGCCCAGGGTCTTTGAACTCAGACTCAGTCAATAAAACAATGGCTCTAGATGCACAACAAAAGGTGCTTTGTACCCTCAGAGTTTCATAACATGACAGACAAGAAGGTTGTATACACAATAGTGGCAATGATTGTAACAGTCACTAAACCAGCTTGTGTCCTGGTTTGTACTTGCCATAGCTGTTTTTTGCAGCCAGATCTGCTTGGCTTGGTAAAATTCCAATATTTGAGTGCTATTTGAGGAAGTTCCAAGTCAGGTAAATTAGCAGAGGAACTAAACCTCACCAAGAAAAAAAAAAAAAGTACCATGAGTAGGAAGGAATAAAGACCACACAGTTGGGACCGAAGGAATGGGTGCCTTAGATAAATATCTACTTAAAACTTGCCTATTCTACCAAATCTTTTTCAGTGTTCTTCTACCTCTATTCCACTACAGCTCCTCTCCTCTAACTCTCATTTTTAAAGAACCTTTACTTAGCCCTGACCTGTGTGGCTCAGTTGGTTGGGCATCATCCTGTGCACCGAAAGATCGCCACTTTGATTCGGTCAGAGCACATGCCTGGGTTGTATGCAGCAGGCAGCCAATTGATGTTTCGCTCACATCTGTTTCTCTCTCTCTCTCCCTCTCCCTTCCTCTCTCTCTAAAAATCAATAAAATAAAATGACTAAAAACTGCCTATAGTTAGGCATAACCCAGATTCCAAAGCTGCTGGCTTATTTAGGACATCCAATGTTCTGGGCTAGGAAGATCTTTAATTACAGAAAACTAACTTCTAGTGGGTGTTATTTGAGTGATCTATGTAACTGACTTAAAAATCAGTTAAGGGCTAATATCACAGGAACATAACTTAACCTAGACAAGTCTTTCATGCCAAGATCTGTGAATCATCTTCCCGTGCAAATAAAGGCTTCTCCGGGAATACTGTGGTACCTCCAACTTGAGGTTATTCTTTCCAACCGGTATCACTTCTAATAAAATGACTGTTAGGAGATGGCAACATTTAAAAAGTATACTGAGAAGAGAATGATGTTGAAAAACTTTCCCAAGTTCCCTTTAAGTATTTGTGAATGATTATCAGAATATTGGAATTCCAAGGTCACATTTGTAAATTGAGTTTAGTAACTGCCTGCTTCCAAACAGAAAGTAAGACAACTTGCAGTGAAAACCAAAGTGCAAGTAAGCCAAAATATTTAACACAAGTCAGAAACAGGAAACAAAAGTTAGAGAAATGAGGAGGTAAAGAATTCTTAAGTTCTGTTGAGGAAATGGAGCACAAAATTTAGTAGGGAATTTCTTACTCACAGAGACCAAAGAAAATAATAAAATGGGGTCATATCTCTCAATTTTGAGCTAAAGAGAACATACAAGTTCTTCAGCAACAATAAATATTTATGACCAAAAAAAGGAAGAAAAGAAGGGAGGAAGGAATAAGTAAAGGGTCAGAAGTGAAATATCTATGGAACATTTACAATACATAAAATTTACACACATTGTTGCATTTAATTGTGAGCATAACCCTGTCAAGTAGATATTATTAATTTTACAGTAGAAAAAACCAAAGTCACAAATAGTAAGTGATGAAATTGGGACTTCATGCCTATCTGATTCTATAGCTCATAAAACACACTCAGAGAAATGAATCTCCCCTACCTCCATCTCATCTGCACCTTCCAACTCAAAGCGTCTGTGTATACACGTGCATAATTTTTCCTTCTATATCCAAGCTATATTCAGAAAGTATAACTGAGAAATTTCAGGAAAATGCCAGAAATAGCAACTACAAGTTCAGCATTCTCATTTCAACTACTATAATGGTAGCAATATCTCCCCTATTTACATGAAATATAACATGCCTTTTTGTACTTTATTACAGCCAAATATTTAGAGAAAAATAGGCATATCTAATTTGTTACTTGGTGTACTGCTCTTTACATTTTATCTGTACGGGGATATCTAAGAGTTATGCTGAGATCACAACTTCAGGGAGGAAAAGTACATCATATGCAGAGGCCAGTGAACTGGTTTTGTTTTCCTACTATAACACTCCCAAATAAAGTGGCCCTGTTTCAGAAAACAGTGCTCACACCTAGCTTGATTCCAGTCTAGCATCACTCGCCAAGGAATCCAATGTACTAGTAATAGTTTCAATAGGTAGAGGGGATCAGCAACCTAGAAGGTTGAGAGGAGCTGGATTGTTGGATCCCAACAAACGGTGGGGAAAAGAGCATCCAGCCCTAAAGGCAGGAATGGGCAAAGACTAGGCAAATTACACATTGAAATCCAAGCAGGAAACCTGTCAGGAGTCTAGGCATGTAGACGAAGTTTGAAAGCTACTGTTAAGGGAAGAGGTTTCAGATGAGGAAGGCTCCATTCTTTTGGGTCTGAGCCAGACAACACAGAAACTTCAGCACAAAAGTCTGACTTCCTACAGCTGTGCAGAGCTGAGTGAGCAGTGTCTGACGATTGGCACGCAGGACAATGTTCAATATTGTAAAGGCTCTTATTGTCTGGCAAAGAAACACAGATGGATGGAGTGACTTGCACAAGCATCAACCTATGGCAAATTCATCACCAGAACTCATATTCCCTGGGTTTTCTTCCAAAAAACCCTTGACCCATTTCTTTGGGTGACTCTACAGTGAAGGAGACAAGATTGAAGATAGTGGTTGTGTTTCAGATCTCTCATTGATTCTCTCTTTGATCCTTTTGCACCATAATCATAGTCAGTCTGACCAACTGCATCCCACAGGGCTCTACGGAACCAGGGTCCTGTGGCTGCTTTAATATTTAAAGTAATCATAATTGCAAGTTAACTCAAATACAATCTAATTTGAAGTCCCTTTATGGGTCACATACATTTGAATTATCTATACAAATAATTCATGATTACTTTTAACTACATTGAACAGCAATAGGTTAACCCAAAAAGGTAGGAAATCCTAAAGTTGCATTATTGGGCACTATATGATGCCTTCTCCCTCTTACCCCCAAAACATATATAAATGGATTTATTTTTACTGAAAGCCAACATGATAATTAAAATCTACGTATGACACCCTAAATAGCTAAATACATGCAGAGAAGCAAACGTTGAGTGCCTTTTCCCACTGAATGCTGAGAATTCTATAAAATAGCATAAAATTTTATTCAGTTTAAATTAAGTAGCACTTGTCACAAGCTATTATTTAATGTTTTCTACCAGTTTTAAATTAGTCACTGAATAGGCTGTCAAAATAGTAGCACTGTTAGAAACTTTATGTATGCATTGTAAATTCTGGCACAATTTCCAATTCTAAAAACTAAACTAGACATTTAAAGTATGATTCCTGTTCTCATTCTCTATTTTCAGTGCTTACCACAATATTTAGTACTAATGTGCATATGAAACAAAAATAATCCTAGTACTGTTAACTAATAGCACTCTGGTATATGACCTTTGCAACTACAATGGCTATTTCAGGATCGTGTTTTTATAAATTATAACTAAGACACAGATGCCAGAGATAGCAATCCAAATTGACTTGAGATTTCTGCACAAAGTTGTCTTTCTAATTGTACTGCCTTTCATTAATTATGTCCTATTGATTGTCACATTGTATTATATCTGTGCACGGCATGATGTTAAAGAACATAAGGCAGGGAGTGAGAAGCAGTGTGAAACGTTGTAGGCATTACATTTTAACGCGATAACGTTTGTGTTGAGTCTGAATGCCTACAGTTAATTTAGAGAACAAGTATTTTAGTTAAAATTTTAACATGTTTAGCAAACCAAGTATTCATTAAGGTAGGCAAGGTAGAAGGATTGTGAGAACTCCTGTGTAACAATTATCACGCCTGCGGTTCTGTGAGCAAGAAATATATTTTATTTCAGGTGGAGGTGCCCTGTGTGCTGCGGTATGAAACTCTTTGCTTTTTCTCTTCAGGTCCTCAAGGGTTTCCCAGAATGTTTACAAGCTGACATATGTCTACATCTCAACCAGACTTTGCTACAAAACTGCAAAGCCTTTCGGGGGGCAAGTAAAGGTTGCCTTAGAGCTTTGGCAATGAAGTTTAAGACCACCCATGCACCTCCCGGAGACACTCTGGTTCACTGTGGGGATGTCCTCACTGCACTTTATTTCTTATCCAGAGGCTCCATTGAAATCCTCAAAGATGACATTGTAGTAGCTATTCTGGGTGAGTGTTTTAGAACTGGATGGGGACAAAGTCAGTTACAACCTGGTGCGATGCAGAGTTTAAAACCACATAAAAAATGACCGATTTTATTTATTCATGGGTACAACTTAAGACTGATGGGTAATTTTAAAGCTTCATTTCAATTCAAATCAAATTAACCTCTCTTGACTCTCACTTTTCCTCTGATATGTAAATGGTTCTATGATATTCTTCTGTCCTTGGTAGCTGTGTAGGCATTTGATGGCCATTATATGAAAATAGTCAGTATTCTCCTTTTCATCTTAGAGGATTTTGGATTCATGCTTGATCCTTTTACCCCTTAAATAAAATGTACATATTGTAAGCATAGTAGCTAGAATGTGCCAATGCCCTGTTGGACTGGGTTTAGGTTTTGATGTATTTCACCTATTTGCCATGCACTTTAACCTGCTGTGTGTCATCAAACGGAATTACTTGAGTCGTTACCTAGGAGATAAGAGCTATGAACTTGCAGTGAGGATATTATAATTAGCAATAAACTGGTTTGAGTGCAAAAGAGAGTCATCTGTCCAATTGGTCTCTTAAAAATACATTAAGTCAGGGTGAACATAGCTAAGGTATATATGCTGACTGGCTTACTTTTTGCTCATTCACAGTCATATAAGCTAATTAAAATACAAAGCCCAGGCTGAATTTAGTTCTGGGATTTTCATTGATAATACCTATACTTAAGTACCCAAACTGTAAAGAATATTAAGATATTCTCCTTTTCTCTCTCCAAATTCACTTGAAGTCTTCACAAGTTGTGATTATTAATTCTATTTTTTAAAAGTTAAGCATTATTTAAAGTTAATGTATTTGCTCTAATATCAATTTTTATTATAAAGATATGGGATCTGATTTCTTCCCACTCAATTCACATTTAAGGTAAGAACACTACAGCATATTTTTAATATTTAGAACTTTATTGTTTCAAAGTCTTTGATGGTTTCCATGGTCGGGTATATATGAACTTGTCTAACAAAAATGAAGTTAACAGCCCAGCTGCCATGACTCAGTGGTTGAGCATCAACCTATGAAACAGGAGGTCACAGTTTGATTCCCAATCAGGGCACATGCCAGGGTTGTGCGCTTAATTCCCCGGTGTGGGGTGTGCAGAAGGCAGCTGATCAATGATTCTCTCTCATCATTGATGTTTCTATCTTTCCCTCTCCCTTCCTCTCTGAATACAATACAATTATATTTAAGAAAAATAAAGTTAACAGATCCAGGGAGGTTTTTTCTAAATATGAAAAGAAACCAGGATATTTGCAAGCAAGTACTATTTTACACTTATTAATGATCTTTAAAAGTTGTGTAATCAATAATCTACATGTAATCAATAATCTATCAAGAGTTATTTAGTACATATTCCACAGGCACAATTTTTTTTAAGTGTCTTGACATTCAGACAGAAAAATCTGAGCCGCCAAGACATTCAGGGAAAATATTGGAGGGAATTTAAACACAAGTGGTGCGTAAAGATTTTGACTGGAGTCAGAATGCATGGGATTTATTCATAGTTACTCTCTCCCTCCTGTTACCCATCTAAGTAGGTCACCTTGACCTAATCAGTTGAACTCTTTAATCCTCTTTACATATTCATAAAATTTGGATAAGAATTAGCAATTTCTTTATGAGGTTATTTAGGGTATTAAATTAAATAATGCACCTAAGCATTGACACAGTGCCTGGCACCTACTTAGCCTTTAATGAGCATTTGTTGCTGCTGTCATTATCATCCTCACTGTTCAGCCAGGCAGAGGGGATGGGGAGGGCCCATCGGAAGCCAGACACTAAATTAACCCCAGGTTTGGAAAGAGTGCAAGGATGCACTTTTATAATAAAGGCCATGTGATAAGAAAGTATGAATGTGTATGTTGAGAAAATATAACTAGATTATTAAACAATGGGATAAATTCATTAAAGGCAAATCCAAAATTGGTTACTAAAGGAAACAGGGTATGTTCAAATTGTACCCCTAGTTCTCTAAGTGGGAAAGTGTTCCACCATAACCCCATGCTTAGCATCTCCTGCAGAGACCACCCTGAGATAGAAAGTTCATGAGTCTGACTCACATAGCCTTTCTCATATTTCTGCATTGACAAAATTAGACCACACCTATATGACAAGGCCCTTTATTTAGCAATGTGGGGGATAGCAGAGTAAAGCCATATTTGCTGCTTTCTAGTTGTTTAGCCAAAGAATCAAAACAAGAAAGTAGTTGGGTTTATACTAGGACCAGTGCACTAAAAGGCAAATTCTACTCAGCAAAGTAGTTACTATGAGGTGACTACTCAAGAGCCTGTTGGGCATGGGTTTTATATTTGAAACTAGAGGCCCAGTGCATGAAATTTGTGCACTGGGGGGTGGATGTCCCTCAGCCCAGCCTGCACCCTCTCCAATCTGGGAGCCCTCGAGGGATGTCCAACTGCCAGTTTAGACTGGATCAGGCCTAAAATGGCATTCGTACATCCCTATCACAATCCAGGACTGCTGGCTCCCAACCACTTGACTGCCTGCCTGATTGCCCCTCACTGCTTCTGCCTGCCAGCCTGATCACCCCCTAACCACTCCCCTGCCAGCCTGATCGATGCCTAACTGCTCCCCTGCAGGCCTGGTCCCCCCCAACTACCCTCCTCTGCAGGCCTTGTCCCCCCCCAACTACCCTCCCCTGCAGGCCTGATCGCCCCCCAACTGCCCTCCCCTGCAGGCCTGATCACCCCTAACTGTCCTCCCCTGCAGGCCTTGTCCTCCCCAACTGCCCTCCCCTATAGGCCTGGTTGCCCTCAACTGCCCTCCCCTACAGGCCTGATCGCCCCCCCGCAACTGCCCTCCCCTGCTGGCCCAGTCTCCCCTAACTGCCCTTGCCAGCCTGGTTGCCCCCAACTTCCCTCCCCTACTGGCCTGATCTCCCCTAAATGCCCTCCCCTGAAGGCCTGATTGCCCCCAATTGCCTTCCCTTGCAGGCCTGGTCCCTCCCAACTGCCCTCCCCTGCTGGCCATCTTGTGATGACCATCTTTGACCACAGGGGAAAGTCATCCTGTGTATTGGAGTGATGGTCAATTTGCATATTACCTCTTTATTATATAGGCTTTTTAGTTCAGAGATTAGTCAGTGGTTCCCTTCTACTTGTAGCAAAAAAAAAAAAAAAAAAAAAAAAAAAATAACATTCAATTCAGATTTCTTTAATTCATTTTCTTTTTCTCTTTTTTAAAGGGAAAAACGATATATTTGGAGAAATGGTTCATCTTTATGCCAAACCTGGAAAGTCTAACGCAGATGTAAGAGCTCTAACATACTGTGATTTGCATAAGATCCAGAGAGAAGACTTGTTAGAGGTTCTGGATATGTATCCTGAGTTTTCTGATCACTTTCTCACAAACCTAGAGTTGACTTTCAACCTAAGACATGAGAGTGCAAAGGTATATGTGGACTGTTTGCTTATTTCTTATACTTTTGACATTTTCTTTTATTGTTGGATTGCTCAAATACCTCTGAAAGGTCAAGCAAAATATTGTAACAAAACTACCAATTCTGAATATTTGGAAGAAAAAGCCTATTTAATATTGAATTTCTAAATTATAGGGAATGAATTTAGTCTAATTACTTTCAAATATATTAAATAACTCTAAGTAGGTCAATTAAGTCTTACCTCTTAGGAACTCTTAGGTAGCATACTTGATATAAAATAACCTTGGCTTATATTGGACAACTATTTGTAAGAAATGGGTGATTCTAGAGTATTGAAATTTCCCTAACCAAATTTATCTTATACAGAGGTTAAATATTCTCTCAGCTATTTTTTATACCAGACATTGGTTACTAATGTCTTTTTAATAATAAAAAAGTAAACTTATTCCACTTTATATCCATATTTAACACAATTTCCAAATGACATATGTAAAAATTAATCAGGTTTATTCCTGCATCAAAATTAGTACTTCAGAATGGATAGCATATAGTCTAATAAAAATATTTTGTGATTTTACATAAAATCTTTTTAAATGAGTTTTGAGAGTATAGCCCTTATATCTCTCACTCTCCTCCATTATGAACATACATCCTTATGATCTACCACTGTTTCAAGAATATATAACTTATGTAGCAGCCCACATTTATTATTAGATTATTCCTCCATCCTCCCCCACTCCAAAAAAATCCTGTAATCCAAACTCCAATTCTAAATATTTTTTTGGTCAGAAATAAAATTTTGGGCTTTAGAAACTTTCCAATGTATCTTAATGCTAACTATATACTCTCTGCAAATAAAGATCCTCAAGTAAATAGCTAGGTAAAAGATGGCAGATTTAATTCTTCCTGGAGTTACAGTCATTCCCATGTACTGTGAGAGACTTAAATTTGTTTTATTTACAGTTGACATTCAATATTATCTTATTATTAGTTTCAGGTGTACAGCATAATGTTTAGACAATTATTCAATTTACAAAGTGTCCTCCTGATAATTCTAGTACCCACCTGGCACATGCATAGTTATCACAATATTACTATTTCTCATGCTCTACATTACATCCCTTTTCCTTTTTCACTGTTTTGTACTTCTAGCTCCCTTCACCTTTTTCACTGGAATACCCAGCCCTCCTCTCATCTAGCACCCCTCGGTTTCTCTATATCTGAGTCTGTTTCTATTCTGTTTGTTTATTTAGTTCTTTAGATTCTACATATAAGTGAAATTATATGGTATTTGTCTTTCTCTGACTGGCTTATTTTATTTAGCATAATACCATCTAAGTTCATCCATATTGCCCCAAATAGTAAGATTCTTTTTTATGGCCAAGTAACATTCCATTGTATATATGTACCACCACTTTTTTTAAAAAAAATATGTTTTTATTGATTTTAGAGAGAAAGAGGGAGAGATAGAAACATCAATGAGAGAGAAACATCAACATTGATCTGCTGCCTCCTGCATGCCCCTTGCTGGGGATTGAGCCTGAAGCCTGGGCATGTGCCCTGACTGGGAATTGAACTAGTGTCCTTCTAGTGCATGGGTAGATGCTCAACCATTGAGCCACACCATCCGGACCCACCACTTCTTTATCCATTTGTCCATTTATGGGCACTTGGGTTGCTTCCATATCTTGACTACTGTGAATCATACTGCAATGAAAGTAGGGGTGCGTATGTTTTCCAATTAGTGTTTTGGATTTCCTCAAACATATAACCCAGAAGTATAATTTCTGGGTCATAAGGCACTTTTATTTTTAGTCTTTTGAGGAACCTCCATACTCTTTCTATAGTTGCTACACCAATTTGCAATCCTACCAATAGTGCATAAGGGTTCAATTTTCTTCAATCCTTGTCAACATTTGTTGTCTATTGATTTATTGATAATAGCTATTCTGAAAAATATGAGGTGATATCTCATAGTTTTAATTTGCATTTCTCTGACAATTAGTGACATTGAGCATATATATATTAGTTATCAGTATGTCCCCTTTGGAGAATTGTCTTTTCAGGTCCTCTGACTGTTTTATAATTGGGTTGTTTGTTTTCTTGGTATTGATTTGTATGAGTTCTTCATAAATTTTGGCTATTAACCCCTTGTAGAATGTATCATTGGAGAATATGTTCTCCTATTCAGTGGGTTGGTGTTTTGTTTTGTTTTTTTCACTTTCTTGATGCATTTCTTTGTTGTGCAAAAACTTTTTAGCTTGATTTTTAAGGTCACTAGGGTACTAGATTTCACATATAAGTGAAATCATATAGTACTTGTCTTTCTCTGACTGGCTTATTTTACTTAGCATAATGCTGATCAGGTCCATCCATGCTATCAAAAAGGGTAAGATTTTCTGCTTTTATGGCTGAGTAGTATTCCATTGTGTAACTATACCACCTTCTAATCATTACCATGCAATTTAAACATCACAGCTAATTATAATTAGTTCACTCTCTTTTTTCTCTGAAATAATACACATTCTGCAAGGATTTTAAAAATTATTATTGTTTTATTTTAACTTTACAAAGTTACATAAAATGCATTCCACATGAAAGAACATAGTCTCTAAATGTCGTCAACATCATCCCCAAACATTTCTGATAAATAACTTCTAAAACTATAATTTCGCATATTATGGAAAATGGGAAATGATTAGAATTATTCTATCAGTCTACTTTATAATTTAGAGATAATCATTAAGCAAAGCATCATGGCTGTTTGCCTACAGTCTAATAATTAAGTCTCACAGTGGTTGAAATCATATGAAATTATGAAATAGTAAAGAGTTTACTGATAATACATTATTTAAATTAAATAATCTTCCATTTTATCTTCATGTGCTATTAACAAAGGCTGATCTCTTACTACGATCACAGTCCATGAATGACTCAGAAGGAGACAACTGTAAACTACGAAGAAGGAAATTATCATTTGATAGTGAAGGAGAGACAGGTAATTCATTCTATTTATAAAGTTGAACTGTAGAGCATGTGGTTATTAGCTCTTTTTACTTAATTGCTCATTATACTTCTGATGTCAAGGGGAAACTTTACTCAGGTTTTAGGAAGGCAAATCCTTTGCTCTTATTCAGTAGCTAATGATATGGTTCCTTATTGACAGCTGTCAGCAATGTCATTCAACAGAGCCTTCTGATAGCTACAAGGACATCACAAATAGAGAAATAGCATAGATTTTTTTAAAGGAGGCCAATTAATAACAGCTGAATAACTATGCCTCAGAATTCTGAGCAGAGTGTTCTGGAGAGAAGAGTCTTCTCACAGGCTCAGTGCTTAGTCCTCACACATGCAGGACATGCATGAAGATGGTATTCTCTGAGGTACTTGCCATTCTTTGTCCTCTCTAGAATTTTCTGTCCTTTTAACTACTCTTTATGTTTCACTCATAAATACAACAAACATACATTTAACATTTCATATTTTTAAAGAGCTACTCCATCTCTGAGAAACAAATGGTGTAAAACAACCCTTGTCCTCCCGAAGAAGAGAGATGATAAACCCTCTATTATTCCAAATATAAATACTAGGTGCTGTAACCAGAGTAAGCAAACCTCCGTGGGAAGCCAAATGAGGATACTTCTAATTGTGCCTGGGCAGATGGGAGAAGGCTTTCCTGAAGAAGCCTTCACTCTTACCTCATGCTGATCCATCACACATTCCAGTCTTCACCTCATTTGGCCTCTCAGCAGAATCACTATAAACCAATTCTCTTCTTCTTCTTGTGTATTTCTCTCTTGGCATCTGTGACTCTGCACTCTTCCTGTTTTCCTCCTACTCTCAGTAATTCTTTGAAAATAGTCACAAAATTATTATCTTTTAAACTTGGCCATTAGTTACTAGAGTTTCTCAAGGCATGGTCCTAGGCCAGGGGTGGGCAAACTTTTTGACTCGAGGGCCACAATGGGTTCTTAAACTGGACCAGAGGGCCGGAACAAAAGCATGGATGGAGTGTTTGTGTGAACTAATATAAATTCAAAGTAAACATCATTACATAAAAGGGTACGGTCTTTTTTTTTTTTTTAGTTTTATTCATTTCAAACGGGCTGGATCCGGCCCGCGGGCCGTAGTTTGCCCACGGCTATCCTAGGCCCTCTTCTCTTCTTATCCTATGTTTATGCTTACAGTTTTATGATAGTCTCACATAGGAAGTGTGCATATTTAATCCCAGACCATCTAAGCTTCAATCTCATACTAGTATACCCAACTGCTTATTAACCCATCAACTTGAGATCTCAAAGGCAGCTCAAACTCAAGATTTCCTAAACTCAACTCACATCGTCCCCCTGGAAACCTGTCTCTCCATCAGTTGCTATGTCTTTCAGTGGCACCACCATTCAATCAACTGCACAGCATTACCTCACTATATACCTACTCGACTAGGCACTGAAACTCTTTGGGCTTCAATCCTCATCTCTCCCCACCCCCTTCAATCTTGCCTACCACATGATGCCAAGGAGCTTACATTTAAAAGGGTATATTTTAAAAGAATAGGTATAAAGAGAACCTTGAACAAATAGAAGCTTAACATATTGAATCACTTCTCTCTTAAAATGAATTTGTTGATGACAGTGGTTTGTCCTTGGGAGCTTAGCATTTCTTCTGGAAAAATAAAACCATTTCCTGACAGGAAAGAGCCATTGGTTTAGTTCTCAATTTGAGGAGGACCCCTTGTATTTCTTTTAATCTTCATCTGAAAATATGTTTTTTTAAAATATATTTTTATTGATTTCAGAGAAGAAGGGAGAGGGAGACAGAGAGAATGAGATAGAGAGAAACATTGCTGTGAGAAACATCAATCAGTTGCCACCCATTCGTGCCCTGACCAGCAATTGAATGTGCAAAATGTTGGTGTACAGGAGGACACTCCAACCAACTGAGCCACCTGGCCAGGGCGGACACCTTGTTTTTTTTGAAGGTATCATCTAGTAGTTCTCTCTTTCCTTCCTAAAATTCTGGCATGGAGGTGCCCAGGACCTTCCTAATTTGACTAGGGTCATTGTACCAGGAGGTCCTATAGTTCTTGAGATAGAAATAAAAAAGCTATTGTTACAGATAATGAAGAATAAAAATAAATCTTCAATGACCTATTGAGTGGACACAAGCATTGATAATATGATTGGGTAGAATAGAAGTAAACGAGGTATAGCCAGTAAGAACATGTTGAAAATATTCTCTAAGAAGTCTACAAAGTTAGATCGGATAGTGCGTACCTCAGAGTGTGCCATTATGACCCACTGGGTTATTGGGAATATTGCTTTTAAATTTTTATATTTTTCATATTTTATAACATAGATAATATGTTAATACAACAGAATGTATGCTCCACCCTGTATAATGGCACATGAGCTACAAACACACACACACACACACACACACACACACACACACACATTTTTACCAATAGCATTTTTGTGACCAAACATTTGAAATAGTCTGCTCAACTCTTTCTAGGAACAGAAAATTTAGTATCAAAGTTGTTGCTAACGATTGATTTAGGGAATCAATAACCATTTGTCAGGGAATAAGGCAATGAGAACAGCAATGTAACAGATCCAAGAAACAAGGAAAAATAATCAAAATACTGTTAATGATGTGTCCATGCCAACCAAAGGAGTGGAAATTAAAGTAAAACAAAATGTTCATCATCCTCTTTCCACTGGACTTAGATGGTACCACACATCGCCTTGAAAACAGGAACCCATTTTAAGAGATATTATTTACACATCATAAGAATAGGGAAGAAAGGCTGCAGTTTTCTCATTTTCTTACCCATATAATTTTTATTGAAATTGGCAGGTACTTCTATATATTTCATCTGAAGACATGTAATGTCCTAAAATATGAGAGTGGAAATATCTTGAGCTCATCACACCTGGCACTTCAATTATTTAGCAATAAACTTTCTCTCTTTGTAATAGTAGCTTAGTGATTAATGATTTCACAGGGTCATCCAAAAGTCAGTAAGCTTCGAAAGTGTTTCTCCAAAATAAAATAACTTCTATGAAAGTTATTGAAGTAAGGAATAAATATATACATTGTTAAACTTATTTTTGGAGAACAGGCATAAGTATAATTATAATTTTATTAAATTGTTTAAATATATTGGTATTATACTTTGGCCTCTCTGGAATATCTTGTCTAATAACAAATAGTGACTATCTCTCATCCATTTCAGCAATACTAGTTTATAAGTGTATCTTTATTTCTGTTTTTAAGATAGTTTTAAATTTTTCATCTTTTATTTGTACAGAAAAATGATACTAGTCTTCATTCTTTGAAACAAGAGAGAAACTAAGATACTTGAAATCTAAGGAAATAATATATTTTAGAGGTCAATTTTCCAATGAAATCAATTTTTAAAATGCATCTTCCTGGAAATGCTCAGCTTTTTGAAAAATTGCTACCAGTAAGAAATCTAACATTCAGATTTTGAGAGAGTGCATTAAATGTCTCCCTTTGTCCAGAAGTTGATCTACCTGTTAGTTCTGACAAATAAAATGGTAATTAATCTGAGAGAAAGACTCTATCTGGACACTCCTTTTCTGTGCTGTTCAAGTCATTCTGAACACAGAGAGACACCGCAGGACCAATCACAAAATGCTTTAGAATTGTGTCCTATGAGGAAAAGAAAGATGAATTGTCAGCCTGCAGAAACAAAAGATTTTAAAAATAGTTTTCAGTCATCTAAATCAGAAAGCAACTTTCAGGCTTAACTAAACAGGCAAAATTTTTTTTTTTTTTTTTTTTTTTGCAAAATGATGGTAACAAGTGATTAGACAACCTCACTGCTAGCAAAGAGGAAAATGTTAAACACTTTGAGGTCAATGCTCTCAGAACAATATTTCTAAGTAGAATAAAAATAGCATTAAGAAAAAAGTGATACCTAAAACTATTTAATAGCCATCAAATAATTACTTTAACTAAAAAAAAGACATAAATGAAACAGGCCATCAAAATCTAGAGGTACCTGGAAGCTCATTAGAATGCATTTCAGCCCAATTTCATGTATTCCATCAGCCAACCTCCAGCCTCAGCCTGAGCAGTTTCTATTTTTAACCCACAAATAGATTGTCATTTCCGCTTTCATTGTAGATGATAGAAGATGAAGCTGTGATTTATTTAGTAGGGAATAGAAAATTGTTGTTGCAGACAAGCTGCATCAAAGAAACCATTCAGATGGCCTGCATTCTGGGAGGCAGCTGGCTGACTGTCAGGTGGCAAGGAACATGGAAATAAAGATGGAGGAATTCTCCTTAAGTAGTGTAACAATTCAAAGATATCAAACGATTTCTTCTTTCATGATCCTGCTTTTACATGGAATTTTTGCTAAAGGATTTAGATACCAAGAACATAAAGTAATCTCCATTTCACTTTAGAACTAAATAATAATCCTTCACTCACCACATTTTGTGAATACTTAACCTGAGTGGAAGTCAGCAAACTACAATTTAATTTACCAATATATGTTAACTGATGAATTTGTCCCTAAGCATACAAAATTAGGCCATAAATTTGTAAACAAAGACTGAGGTTCATGTAGCAAGTCCAACAAGGACATTTTACTGGTGATGTGTGAGGATTTAAAAACCTACAGAGGCCTTCCAAGACCTCTCAAGCCAAAGACACAAAGTGATTCAATATTTTTAAGCTACATTCAACACAAATATTAATGTTAGCATTTTCATACTCAGAGCCAAATGAATGAATGGTTAAATCAGTCTGCATTTGATTCTGCCAGAAAAGATACCCTGAAGGTGTTTAAAAGAAAAGCTCATTCAAATGCCGCTGGTGGTCAAACTGCACAAAGGTTTACTTAGCAGCAGCAAACTGCTGCAATTCACTTGGCAGATATGAGGATAATTTAGAAAAGTGAAGCTTTTACTTTTTAAAAAAACAACTATCAATCTAAAATTGGAAACTATTATTTCTTGAGGAACAAAATTATATATTCATAAAGTGGGGAATGTTGATCAAATTTTCAGGAGGGGAGAAGTTAACAATCAAAGTAAACAGGAAGAAATGACAAGAATGAAGTTCAGAAGCTGGAAGAAGCTGTGTCAGTGACTCTGGAGGAAAGAGGGTTTGTGCAGGAAGAGCCGATCGAAGTACTTACAACAATTAGATTAGTGGTTGAGTAGAGAAACATAAGTGACACTGAGTGATCAATGATGTCTACAGTGCTTGAGCTCGGAAAGGTCTGTGGTCTTCTCAGCAAAAATGAAGTCACTGAGCAAGTGTGAATTCTTAAGGACAATAAATTGAGCTATCCCCTTTTGTTATATTAACTTTAATTGACAGAACACTGACTCCTTAATAACAAGTTTACATGAGGCTGACTTTTTAACTCTAACCATTTTATACTGGGTTGCTTTCTGGCTTCTCATATTTTAAATTATGATTTTTTAAATAAAGAAAAAATCTCTAATTTCTACTTCATATGGGAATTTTAAAAAACAATTGGAAGTGTCTCTGGAGTGGCCTAAATCAGTTGTTGTTGTTTTTTGTTTTTTTGTTGTTGTTTTTTGCCTTCCAAAACAATCAAAGCAAGCACAACCAGTCAGAGCGTAGATGGAGACACTGTCTCAACCATTTCTCTAGAAAGTGATATAGTATGTTGGTTAGTTATTAGCAGTAACCAGATGGAGAATTATACTGTCTCCCCAGGAAACTAATGGAAACAACCTCTGGTATTTTTCTCTTTGAGTGTTCTTGCTGACGTACATTCTAACGCAAACTTAAGGGCTGAAATTATCCTGATATTTCTGCATAAAACAGTTAATTGGCACTAGTGGCTATAATGTAATTGGTAAACCCACCTTAATTACTGTATTTAGCTTTATGTTCTTTGCAACATGCTACACATACAAACTCCAGAATTCCGAGGCCATTACATTGATGTCTGCAGTGGAAATTCAGCTGCCAGCCTTTAGCACAAGGAGCTTCCAGTTTACACCTTTGCAATGTATGAAGGTCTCTACAGATGCCAGGGCGTGAAATTTAAAAACAAACAACAAGCTGCCTAGTGCTGATATTTTAGAATTGGGACACATTACTCCTCCTTTTTTATTTCCTTAAGAGATAATGCACCAGATTTCAAGAATACAAGTAACTGTTGAGCAAGCATAAGCCTGAAAGTTATCTTACAGTGTTATTTTTCCCTGAAATAAAATATTATTACTTTCCAGATAATCTTTTAATTTTAAAATGAATCATGTATTTCAATAGAATAATCTAATATTCCCCAAATTAAGAAAAAGTCTATGTAATTAGCTACACTTTTAACATTAAAAAAAAGAGAGAAAGAACTTTTCTGGTGATTTTATAGAAATTAAGTTATCCAAAGAACATCACTATTGAAAAGGTCATTGGTGTATAAGTAGTGTAATATTCATAGAGTGTCATATTTAATTATCTTCTATAAAATAACTTTCCTTGATAGATTTTGGGAAAGGAAACAGTACAAATGATGCTGAAGATTCTGGAGACACCATAAGAAATTATCAGAGTTCCAAAAAACACACGGAAGAGAAAAAAAGCAGATCTTCATCTTTCATCTCCTCCATTGACGATGAACAAAAGCCTCTCTTCTCAGGAATAGTAGATTCCCCACCAGGCGTAGGGAAAGCAACTGGACTCAATTTTAAAGAAGTAGTGCCCACATCAGGAAGAATTCACATAGATAAAAGAAGTCACTCTTGCAAAGGTAATCGAGTTTCTCAGGAATCAGGTTGTCTCTCTGGTGCTCATCATAAAATGGTGACTTTTCACAAATAACTGCACTAACACGTGTTACTCTAATCTTTTGCGATTTCATAAAATATTTGAAAAGAGTTCAAATCTCAGATCACCTACAAATCGTTTGTACCATTCTGGAATAGTGGTAATCATTCCCAAGCAGGAGAGGTTTTTTTGTTTGTTGTGTTTTTTTGTCACCAATCACACTTAATGTAATGACATGGAGAACCCTGATGGCTTATAGCATGAAAGGCCAATGCAATAACACTACCACAAGTGCCCAAAGATTCTTTTTACTGGGAACTATGAGAAAATTAGTGGAAATACCTCTAAATAAAGTATGCTATTAATCCAACTCATTTGAATACATTTATTTAACATCTTCACCAAAAGACACACCCAAATATATGGGTTTTGCTGCAGAAAATATGCATGAGAAGGGTAATAATGAATGTAAATTTTATGCTAAAGGATGGGAAATTCAGAAAAACTTGAGAACTATCACTTGGAAGAACAATTAGCTTAGAATAACTAGAGCTATATCTACAGATCTTGTTAGATTTATCTATTAAGTGGGTGAGAGAATAGGTGTGGTTCAGATTACGTGGGTTCCATTTATAACTCTGTCACTTGCTCCCATTAAAACTTAGGAAAAGTGACTGACAGACCCCACTAAGACTGAGTTTGCACATCTTTAAGGTAGGAATAATATTTTCTAAATAACGAATCAATTGTCATTGTTAACAAGATAACAAGCATAAATTATCTATTCTGAAATACAGTCCCCAGTTAGGTTTAGTATTTTCTCACAGGTTTTATTTTTCTAACCCTTTAATCATTGAATATATCCCTGCATATAAATCAAAGGCATAGAAAAAAGTCAAAAGAATATAACAGAAATAAAGTAAAAATGAGATGTTCTCAGACTGGCAGGATAGCAAAATTATGGGACAAAGTAAATATTATTTATCCATGTCACCATTATTTGCAGTGACTATATTTAACAACAAAAGTCTTACTGAATTCTGAATGTTTAGGCTTTTCATTTTTCCACAGCTACTTTCCCTATCTTATCAAATCAATTTTTGCCATGACCCCACATTGAAGTAAGCTAAGAATATGCTCTCTGGACAATCTAAAATCTTGATGAAGTGGGTGAAAATAGTACCTCATTTATCACAGTGGAAGAATGGAATATTAGATGTCATTACCAAATGCCCCATTTTAGTTATTTATGAAAATGAATTTTGGGAAGTGCTAAAAAGAGGAAAAGGTTGTATTGTGGAAGTCAAAAGTTCTGAAGAGCTTGATGAACCATCTCTACTATCTCCAAAAGTCAGCCTAATGTGGGCCTGACTTTTTTTTAAACTATGTTTTGAGTTTTACCACTGGATTTTGAGCCTCAAGTGACAAGTTATTGAAGATATATTTTGGGGATTTTATTCAACTTTATAATACCTCTGCTGACTGAATTTTCATGCCCTTCATCTTATGTTTTTCTTTGCCACTTCTTCCAATTATTTTTAATTATTCTACATGCACAATAAAATAGTATTCCAACAAATAATTTTAATATCTGTAAATTTTTAATTTTAAAAAATTTATAATGCAATCTTTATTCAAATAGTAAATAACTACTTTGAAACTGCATAGCTAAATATGCATGTCAATTGAATAAATACAATTGATGTCGTATAACATCAATGTGACACACAGTCAACCTGGTTAATTAATATGATTAACAAATAAAGAATTACTAAACCACTGCAAATTTCATTCCCTAATGATTATTTAAGGTGAAGTAATGAGGGATGTTTGAGAATTTGAATAACATGTAGGGTGCACCTGTGACTGCTGCAATTTGAATCACTAACCCCCTACAATTTTTAGATTTTTCGTTAGTAGGAAATTTCCCTCACTCACATTCCTGGCATTTGTCCTGCAAAGCACCTTTCAGGCAAAACTAAATAGAAACAAACAAGCAGAAAAAGAAACAGACTCTGATCGTACTTAGATTGAGGTCAAAAGTTGACTCTAGGAAAATTGTGTATCCAGAGAAAAGTGAAAGTTTACTTTCTGTTTATCCATTTCCAGGAAAGTATCTTGCAACTATAGCAACATTTTCCAAGGCAACCGAGTGCAGATTTTTTTTGAGCCATATTTAGAAAGATGTTCATTTTTATTAAGACCCTAAGCAGGATTTCCCTCTTGAACTATTTTTTTCAGATTGCTGCTAAAACAGGCACACCATACATATCTAGATTTTAATAAAAGAGTACATTATAGTTAAGGAAGCCTCTATTTAAGTTTACATTTTATTCATGTCTTCTAAGTGAACATGATCAGGTTTTTTTTCTTTCAGCGTTGAAGAAAAAATATAAGCCTGCATCATTTATTCCATGTGATCCACCATTGTTCTTTAAATATCAATTTATTATATACTAGGGGCCCGATGCACGAAATTCGTGCACTGGGTGTGTGTGTGGGGGGGGGGGGGGGGGAGTGTCCCTCAGCCCAGCCTGCCCCCTCTCACATACTGGGAGCCCTCAGGCGTTGACCCCCATCACCCTCCAATCACAGGATCGGCCCCTTGCCCAGGACTGATGCCTCTGACAGAGGCGTCAGGCCTGGGCAGGGGACCCTCATTTCCCCCCATCACTGGTTCTGCCCCCAGCCCAGGCCTGATGCCTCGGCCAGAGGCATAGACCCCCATCACCCTCTGATCACCTGATCGGCCCCTTGCCCAGGCCTGACGCCTCCACCAGAGGTGTCAGGCTTGGACAGGGGACCCCCATTTCCCCCCATCACTGGCTCTGGCCCCCGCCCAGGCCTGAGGCCTCGGGCCCAGGAATCATGCCTGGGCAGGGGACTCCCATCTCCCTCTGATCGCTTGCTCCACCCCCCGCCCAAGCCTGACGCCTCTGACCCAGGCTTCAGGCCTGGGCAAGGGGACCATCATATCCCCCCAATCCCCGGCTCCGCCCCCCACCCAGGCCTGATGCCTCGGCCAGAGGAGTTGACCCTCATCACCCTCCGATCACCAATCACCGGATCGGCCCCTTGACCAGGCCTGAGTCCTCCGGCAGAGGTGTCAGGCCTGGGCAGGGGACCCCCAGCTCCCCGCGGTTGCAGGCTCCGCCCCTGCCCAGGCCTAATGCCTCTGGCTGAGGCGTCCAGCTCGGGCAGCGGGGACCCGCAGCTGCAGCGGCCCCGCGATCGTGGGCTCCGCTTTAGGCCCAGGCAAGGGACCCCTAGCTCCTGGGACTGCCAGCTTCGACCGTGCCCAGCTCCCATCGCTGGCTCCACCCCTACTTCCTGCTATCACTGGCCAGGGTGGAAAAGGTGCCTGATTCTCCGATCATGGCTGGGGGGCAGGGCAAAGGCGGCCCCAGGGCCACCTTTGCCCTGCCCCCAGCTCTTAGCTCCCCCCTGGGTTTCCGATCACTGTCAGTGGCAGGGGGCTTCTTCCTGCTTTCCCTTTCGCCTCCCTGCATTGTGCCTACATATGCAAATTAACCGCCATCTTGTTGGCAGTTAACTGCCAATCATAGTTGGCAGTTAATTTGCATATAGCCCTGATTAGCCAATGAAAAGGGTATCGTCGTACCCCAATTACCATTTTTCTCTTTTATTAGTATAGATGATTTAAAAATGAGAGACCTGTTAAGCATAAGCAGAAATTCTGTACACTTTCTCAGCACAAAACTTTTCAGCAAAATATGTAACTTCATTCTACCAGTTCTTATTATCTTTTTTTTAAAAATTCCTACATTAATCAGCTAGCAGGCAGCTAGACAGGGACAAATATTGACGTCTCCAGACCATTAATATGTGTGTTCTGAATGTTTGTTTGGCATTGCTGCTCCAAAATTGAAAACCTAGTCCATTGGACATTAGAGCTTTGTTTTTTATTTAAAATGTGACATGTCTGTGAATAATAAGTCATACTTTTCACTGAAAATCTGCTGATATATTAGTTAAAACTCCAGGAATTTTGTATTTAAAAAAAAAATTATTGATTTCAGAGAGGAAGGGAAAGGGAGAGAGAGATAGAAACAGCAATGATGAGAGAAAATCATTGATCGGCTGCCTTCTGCACACCCCCTATTGGGGATGTAGCCCACAAAAATCCATGCATGTGCTCGGACCAGGAATCAAACCATGACCTCCTGGTTCATAGGTTGACATTCAACCACTGAGCCACACCAGCTGGGCAGGAATTTTATATTTTTATGCTTATTTTCATTTTGTGGAGTTCAGTAAATTATACACTGTTGCTTTTAAAAACGAAAAAAAAACAAAACACCAGGATCCCATAGGCTAAGGAAGCTTTAATCATGAAAAACCATTCTGGAATACACAGCATGCTCTCTGAGGTCTGCTAGCTATTTCAATAGAACAAGCAACCCTAACCTGAGATTTTTCCACTGCTGTCTTTGAGTATGCTAATCCCTTTGTTATAGCTTCAGCCAATTGAAGCAGAAATTGTAGGAAATCGTAGACACTTTATTAGAGAAAGTTCTGTGTATTCAGTAATAAAAGGATAGTGGTAGAAAAACCATGAAAAAACGAATATAGGAATTTTGTCTGTGACTTGGAGAAAGGGCATGCTTTTGAGCTATCTGACTGTACTTTGGAGAAACTGTAGCAAAGGAAGGGATTTCGAGAAGTCCTACACATTCTGCTCCCTATTTCTAAAATTATAGCTAATCCTCACCAAATCAGTTACTTTTCATCTATTTTTTAATCAGCCAAGGATATAAATTCCTTAACTTGACATAACTTATGCAGAGTTTAATCAAAGTTCCCTGTCAAAAAAAAAAAGTCTAAAAAGCCAAAATCACTACCTCTAATTCAAATCTGTTGCAATGTGATAATTAAAAACCACTTTAGATCATCTTTTCCTCCTACCAGTTCTCCCAGTGAGGAAGAAATGTCGCCCTTTCTTTACCTGAAAAATAAACTCCCAATTCCAATAGTATTTTTTCATGAGTTTTATTTTCTACTTTTTTAAAAATATATTTTTATTGATTTCAGATAGGAAGGGAGAAAGAGATAGAAAAATCAATGATGAGAGGGAATCATTGATCGGCTGCCTCCTGCATGCCCCCTACTAGGGATCAAGCCTGCAACCCGAGCATGTGCCCCTGACTGGAATTGAACCTGGGACCCTTCAGTCCGCAGGCTGATGCTCTATCCACTGAACCAAACCAGCTGGGCTGTTTTCTAACTTTTTAATCATTTTAAGCCTTCTCTAAAATATGTAAAATGTAGAGGGTAAGAAAGCATAGCAAAAGTCATCAAAAGCAAAACAAAATAGGAAAATGATATTATTTGTTCTTAGATATTGACAACTCGCAAATACAGATTGTAGGAGAAACAGTAAATTAAAAGAAGCTCAGAAAACAAATCTCTGTATGAAAAATGCTCAAAACTTTGATAAACTGAATTTCTCAGGATCAGGGCCTGTGTCTTTTTTGTCTTTAATTCCTCTGCATTCAGCAGAATGGCACATAATAGACACACAGAACATTTGAAAAGAGAACATGAACAGATTGGCCATATGTGCTCAAGTTTAGTAACATAAAAATATTCTAAATACAAGAGACACAGAAAACCTATTGGAAGTTGATGTGACTATTAAAGGACAGTGCAGAAGGAGCCCCGAGAAACAGAAACTTAAAAGAGTATCGTGGGACTAGAGGACCTTTACTTAATGTCCCCATCATTTATGGCTCATTCTTTCTTGGCTTGACCTTGAATTGGGTCAGCCTAAAGGAATCCCCCTCAATATCAGCTCTTGCCTATGGCTCCTCTCTTGGGCCCACTCTGAATCATGAAGTATGCAAACTGCCCTGTCGGGAAGAGCCCTAAAATCTTAAACCCAGGCGTGAAGCATTACAAACAAATGGTGCTGCTTCTTCCCAACATAAAATTGCAAAATCACTATTCTCCAATCAGCATTGGGTTGCCATCCATGTTTACTCTTAGCACAAACAGAAGACAAAGTTGTGTTTAAGATTCAAAACTGGCTAGCTGTTTTTAATCATCTGGAAATGGTTGAGAGGGGTGACAAGCAGGCACAGGGTGAGCTAGCAATTGGTCGTGGTCCCTGGAGAGGTCCCTGAGTCACTCTGGGTCTATGTCTTTGGGCTAAACTTTAAGATCCCTTCTTGCTTGTATTGTGGGTGTCTGTATTACCAATGCAAATGGGCACACAAAGAAGTTGACATCCCTCTTGCTATTTCCCACAGATATCTCTGACACAAGAAGCTGGGAGCAAGAAAATGCCGGGACTCAGGCCGATGAGTCTAGTCACTCAGCACCTCAGCAAACTGCCTGGGGGATCTCTGAAACCGAAAGTGACCTCACTTGTGGGGAAGTGGAGCAAAGGTTGGATTTGCTTCAAGAACAACTCAACAGGTATAAGCAATGTCAGGGCAAAGGGGATATAGACCAAGCCCTTAGTTGGGTCTAGCTTTACTCCTTGTAAGTAGCAAATTCCTTGTGCCACAATCTCATATTTTTCTTCTACACTTACTGATTTAAAATAAGACTAGAAGTTGACAGAATTATTCATCTGTGTTTCAAAGAGCATTTATTTAGAACACTCCAAACTTCGGGCAGCATAAATCCTGCTGTTTCGTTACTTGCCATAAAACTAGTGTATCACCCACACCAGCTGCCTAAGGAAATGTTTTATATTTAGCTAGCTTATTGACAAATACCCTTCCTCTTTTAAGCCTTCTTTTATACTTTTTGGTTGTTTCTGGTAATTTAGTTATGTGTTATGACATTTTTTAAAAAGCATCAACAAAATTCTTTAAACAGTTATTTAGTCAACTTGTTAAAAATGTGATTGAATTGAAAGTCTCACAGAGTTGAAGCCCATATCCTCTCCATTTTTTTCTTCAATCTTTGATCTATACTTTTTTTAAAATGAGGATTTAACTTAGGTTTTGGGAAGGATGGAACTCTTTAACACAAATCTAAAGTGATTTTAAAAAAACTAAACTGTTCAATAAGACTCAGAAAAAAAATGAATGAGTGAGTATGATATAGCTACTAGAGTTGTAGTTCATGTGGGACTTTATGCTGATTTAAAGGTAGACCCCAGGGACATCACCAGGCAAGGTATTCTAGGGGTCACAAATGGAAAACTTCATGAGGCAAACACAGTGTTAGCAGGGAGACGAGGAGACCTTGTTTCTTGGCATCTTGAAGGACAAAGACAAAGTGTAGCAAAGTAAGAATTTATTGGCCACAGCAAAAATATACTCAGGACAGTGAAACAAGGAAGGGCATAGAAGGAGTAACAGGAGAGACTAGGCTGAGCTGCTGTGGCTCACTGAGAAGGCAGAGGAAAGAGGGCCTTGGACACAGGTTCAGGGGGTTAGACCAGGACAAGATACCACTGCCCACTGCTCCCCTGGTTGCAGGGGTGGGGATTGTCACACCCTTGGGCAGTATAAGGCCTATGAAATAATTTGGTTTGGCCCTGCCAAGGCATTAGGAGTGAGTTCATTAAATGATTGACCAAATATAGCAGACTAATTTTTAAGTTGATAATTTTGTATGGCTTAGGCCAGCTGTGGGCAAACTACGGCCCGCGGGCTGGATCCGGCCCATTTGAAATGAATAAAACTAAAAAAAAAAAAAAAAAAAAAGACCGTACCCTTTTATGTAATGATGTTTACTTGGAATTTATATTAGTTCACACAAACACTCCATCCATGCTTTTGTTCCAGCCCTCCGGTCCAGTTTAAGAACCCATTGTGGCCCTCGAGTCAAAAAGTTTGCCCACCCCTGGCCTAGGCCCTAGGATTGATGTTATAAATATCAAAATGGCCCTTAGCAGAAAAAAGTTTCCCCATCCCTGCCTCAGAGGAAAAAAAGGGGGAGGATGGCACAGGCATGCTCCCCTAGGGGAGAGCAAGCCCCAGGCCCTTCGTCCTGAGCATATGGATCTCTCTTTTGCAGGTGGAAATCTTAAGGGAGGCCTCAGGGGCGGGGCTCGGTAAAATATTCATCAGCTTTCCAGGTGTGCTCTTTCAGGCTCTCCACTGATTGGTCGGTGCCAAGGCAGGGGGTCATTAGTCAGTGTAGCTGGTCTGGTTTTGCTGCTTTTCTGGGGCTGGAGCTGAACTACAACCAAGGCCTAGATATGATCCGAAGGGAGGAAGATAACAGGCTGGACTCTAAACCTCCTGACTAGCTACCTGAAAAGTCAGGGGGTCCAAACTGCATGATCAGCAATACGCTGGGGAGGAGAGGTTATTCTGGGGCCGAGGTTCTTGTTTTCCAGTTTTGCTCCCTGCTAGGCATCCGGGGCTTTCTGCCCTGGTGAGTTTCTGCACCTGGCCCATCATCCTCGCTCTGCTCATCTCTGTCGAACTGTCCATAACAACAGGATTTACTAAAACAATCTAAAACACAATGAGAGATGAGAAGAGCCAGATGCAGTAATTAACATATTTCTATGAAGTGCAAGCACAATACCTGGATCCTGATTTACCCAATGTTCCCATCTGTTGCATCAGCCTTCTCTGCTGATGGTGTGGTTACTAGGCCCACAGTTGAAGTTTGCACAAAGGGTTCCACAGACAAAAAAAAAAATCCCCTGTGCCCATGGCACACGCTTGCTCTATCACAGGGATATAAGGCCAAGTGTCTTACATGTAATTAGCCTGCTGAACAGCAAACTGCTTATAGCCCTTTTGTAGCCAAAGCATATGTGAAGCCAGAATGAACCTATACTTTGCATCACCAATGGGTGATCAAATTTGGGAGTGGAAGTGTCTGCCCAGAGGTGACATGAAAATAATTTGTTCTTTCCATCTTTTTCTATGTATCAGCTACACTCTGATTTGCTACATCATATTTCTGTTCTATTTTTGGCATGTCTCACAGGTTACTTGCCTTCTGTCTGTATTTAATACATTTATGAATTCTGCCCGTGTCTAATTGCTACTTACTTATACATTAACTATACTTAAAACATCCTCTAAGTTTTGCCTCTGCTATATATGTTACTTGCTTACTTACTATCTGATTAGTATTTCTTATGTGTTTTATCCATCCTGTTTACTGCTTGTATTGCTTTTTAAAATTTTTATGAGAGAATCAAATAGCTTCAAACAATATAGTAAATACATTAAATTGTGTGTGCACACACATATACAGCACCATAAAATTGAATTGATTTTAAAATTGCCTGGTGCTGAGGTCCGTATATCATTCCCAAGTGTCAAATTAAAGTTTTGTAAATTGAAACATACCTGAGAAAATTAAAACATTATCATTTACTTAGAGTCAGTAATTCCTAATTAAAGTATAAGAACTTATCATAATAATTATTATTGGAGAAGCATATTTAGGTACTTAATACATTTGTGTTTTTTCTCTCCCTGCTATATATGCCAAGCCACTTTGATATTTTATCTATAAAATATATAAGACTATATACCATATAATACAGAATTAATGTGTGTGGCCTGAACTTGAACTTCTATTCTTGTGACTGAGAGAAAATAACTGCCCATTTCTTTACTGCCAAGACAAGTATATATTCAATTTGTTTAGCAAATAAAAAAGTGAGTGAATGAAAGAATGAATGACAGAGCTAGCAGTGAATTCTTTAGCACAATATTTGCAAAGTATTTGTAATTAAGTTATCCTAAAGTAATAACTCTTCTACTTAACTGCTTACAGGGTGACTGGGGCAAGTCATTTAAATCTCTTCAGTTTCTTTCTTTGACTCTATCTGCAATGCCATTGTAAAGACTAAGACAGTACATGTGCAAACTATATTTGTTATACAACATAAAAGGTGCAGTACTTGCTCTTAGGCAAAATTTGATTAACAATAACGTTCAGTCCTATTATTGATGGTTGTCTAGTTTATTCTCCTACTTTACATATAATTGTGTTTCTTGATTTGACCTTTCTTCAGATCTAAAGTTGATAGGTTACCTTTGTTGCCTTATCATGTGTACCAATCGTTGCAGTTAGCATTGTCAAAGATTATTGAAAACATTTGTTTTTAATATATCTCAGGGCTGCAAGTATAAAATTTTAAGGATAATATAGCTAGGATCCATTTGGTTTGCAACTGTAAACATAATAATAATTGTTATTTTCTAGAATAATTACTAGAATTATTACTATTATTATTATTATTACTATTATTGTTATTATTAGAAACTTTCCCACAGCCAAAGAACAATTAAATCTGTTTTGACATATTCCCATCACCTGTATGTCCTAAGACATATTTCTTTTCCTTTGACCAACTTCTTTCTATTTCTGAATATTTTCACAACTACTTCATTGCCTAACTCAGCCCCTTTGAAACCTAAAACATAAAATCCAAAATAATACATTTTTACTGTACTGCCATCTCCAACAACCTCTTTCCTCCACTTTACTCTAGAAGGCAAAAACAATTTTGCAGAGGGCAGCCCAATTTGGTCTTTACCTTTGTGAGGTGAGAATCCTGGGGCACTTTCTAGAGTTGGGTGTACCCCACTTAGCTTCAGCATTCTGTTCAAACGTAGAACCATGAATTTCTACCCCCATTTGTCTCATCCAAATGCACATATTAAGTACATAATGCAATGAAAGCAAACTTAAATGTTCTATCTTCAATTGTCCTTGCTGCTGCTGCTTTTCTGCTTTAATGGCCAATTAAACTATATTTGCGGTAAAGGATCATGTAAGAAATGTTCTTAAATACTTATATATTACGCCTTCAGATGATAGGGAAATCATTAACACTTGACCCTAAAGCACTGCTTCTCAAAATTGAATGTGCATGTAAAACACCTGGGGATCCTGTTAAAATGCAGATTCTAAGTCAGTAGTTCTGGAGATTCACATTTTAACTAGCTCCCAGCTTTGGCCACACTTTGAGGCCCCTAGAGTAAAGATTTAATAATGATTCTACCCCTTGCAGAAGGCCCAGAGCAATTTATCTGTTGCCTCCTCTCCCTGCTCCTCTCTCTCTCTCTCTCTCTCTCTCTCTCTCTCTCTCTCTCTCTCTCTCTCTCTCTCTCTCTCTCTCTCACTGAACCTGGTACCCTTCAGTCCACAGGCCAACACTATCCACTGAGCTAAACCAATCTATGCTCTTTTCCTCTCTTTTTTTTTTTAGGGCATAAGGCAGAGGGTTTTCAAGCGGTACCAAAAGGAGGGATAAAGAACTCTACTTGGACACAGAGCAGTCCAAGTAACACCCCAGAGACTTAAAATAGCGTACAAGTTGGGGAATTATGATGTGTTCCAACCATAAAGTGAAAGAAAAGATGAAAGGAGATGAGGTTGGCGGAGTTTGGAGACAGGGGCCCCAGGCTGTCCTCACATGGAAGTCATTACAAAGCCTCTCTCTCCCACACTTCCTCTTCACTCTCTTTCTCCCTTTCACCAGGTTCACCTATTTGCTTTAAAATAACCACTCAATTGAAAATGGAAAACAATTCAGGCCTTACTCAGGATTCTCACCTTTATCCTGAGAACAATAGGAAACCATTTGGCAGACTTAATTAAATGAGTGGTCAGAGCAGGTTTTCTTTTTAAGTTTATTCTCCTTGTTGCATTGAGAATGGTCTGAGAAGGAATGGACAAGAAAGATTTCGACAAAGCAGTCAGGTGGTGATAGTAAGAGAGATCATGGTGAACTGAAGTGATGGTAGCAATAAGATAGGAGTATTGGACAGGTGTGGAAAGTATTTCTAAGGTAGAACTGATAGGTCTTGCTGATGGGTTGAATGATCTTTTACCCTCTCTGCATCCACCCCCTTGGGCATTTAACTTTGAAGTGTCCTCTGCCTCTGTCTCTGGACTTGACCATGTGCCTGGCTTTGGGTAATAGAATGAAGCAGAAGTGCAAGTATGGTGCTTCTAAGTCTACCACTCGAGAGGCCTTGCTCTTTCTTGTGTTTCTGTCATCTCCATGAGGACATTCCTGAGGTAGCTTACTGGCATGGAACAGATACGTGGCAGAGACTTGAAGTGCCCAGTCAGCCCAGTTGAGACTCTTCTAGATCAGTGGTCGGCAAACTCATTAGTCAACAGAGCCAAATATCAACAGTACAACAATTGAAATTTCTTTTGAGAGCCAAATTTTTTAAACTTAAACTATATAGGTAGGTACATTGTTATTAACTTAATTAAGGTACTCCTAAGGCTTAGGAAGAGCCACACTCAAGGGGCCAAAGAGCCACACATGGCTCGCGAGCCACAGTTTGCCAACCACAGAAGAGTTATGGCTTTTTATGCACTTCCTTCATTTTTCCATCCTAGGTAGTCAGCTCCAGTAGGCACCCCAGATCAGAGTTATTTTCTTTCATCATCATGTCCTTTCTACTCCTTCCTCCCTAACACAGTGCCTGATACATTGTGAGCCTGAGAGTAAGTGAATGAAAACATTCATTTTACACAGCAGTACAGCTTTGCTGATGTAGGGAAAGAAAAACAATTTCCCTCTACCATCTGAGTTCTTGGCTGAGACCCCTGGTAATAAAAGTCAAGTTAACAAGGGAGAAACAAACATATGTTTAGTAACAAGTATACCTCATGCATATTTGGGAAATATCCAGGAAAAATGAGTAACTTCCAAGGTGGCTTAGAATTTAAGATTAAGTACCATTTTAACAGAGCAAGGGGAAGGGGGATGTAGGCCTCTTAAAGAAGAGTGAATGCTTTTTAGGAAAGATGAACAGACCCATAGGAAAAGAGATGGGAGGTATCTCTGGCTTGTGACAAAATTTCCTGGGTGTGGAGCTTCTAGTCTCCTCTCCTGTGACAAGAGTCAATCTTCTCTGGTAGCTAAAATTCCCAGGGAGGGGATTCAAGACAAGTTCAGTCATTTGGGGGACTCTGCCTTTAGGCAGATAATGGGAGTTCAGAGAAAGCCTCTCCCTGCACTGGCTGTTTTTCAAAATAATCAATATGCCAAAGTGGCATATTTTGGGGTGGCATATTCTGGTACCCTTCACTGAACAAAAAAGTTTTAAAACTGGATTGTCCTTTTCTCTTTTAAAGGCCAAGATGGACTTTTAAAAATTGTTGTTATTCCTCCTGAGTAAAACAGATTATTTCGTCTCAGTAGAAGAGTCTTTTCTAATGAAGCCAGTAGACCCTAGACATAAGACATGAAAATATAATCCATGCATAGTAAAGAAATTCTTCACTAATGCTTCCCTTCACTGAATGTCTTAGTCTTTCCAGGCTGCTATAACAAAAATGCTATTGAATGGTGGCGTATATACAACAAATGTTTATTTCTCACAATTCTGCAGGCTGGGAAGTCCAAGATCAAGTTGCCAGAAGATTCTGTATCTGGTGAGAGCTAGGTTCCTGGTTCACAGATGATTGTCTTCTCACTGTGTCCTCACCGTTAGAAAAAGGAAAGAAGCTCTTTTGGGTCTCTTTTAAAAGAGGATTAATCCCATTCATGAGGGCTCTACCCTTATGACCTAATTGCCTTTCAAAGGCACCACATCTTAATACCATCACACTGGGGGTTGGAGCTTCAACATATGAATGGGGCCGGTGGGGGGGCGGGGGGGGGCAACATTGAATCATTGCATTGAATTACCCGAAATATCAGATGATTACCAGTTAATGAAACAAAACCAAGTATTCAAAATCACTGCAGGAAGGGAATACCATCTTGACAGAGCCTAAGTGGTATCTCAGAAGGGGATTAGAAGTAGGATATAGATAGGATTTTAGAGTCTGGGCCTTTCAAGGTAGGGACTGATTGGAAATGGCCAAAGTTCATGACATAATAGCTCAGAATTGTTAGACACAATGAGGTAAGGCTCTTGAAGCAAGCCTGGATAAATAAAACTTGTATGATAAGCACATTTGAAGGTGAAGTGAGTCCCGTTCATGGCAGCATGTTTCAATCAGTAAAAGTCCACATTCCAATAGAGTTTTTCCTCTGAGGATCTATTCAAATAGATAGCATCCATGGTGTAGAGATCTTGTTTCTGAGACCATAGCTGTTTGACAAAGGTTTCACATGACTCAGAAATATTACCATAATTTTTGACTGTCTATTGGGGCTTGAATCCTCCTTTATTGATGAAGTTTGTATTGCATGCTCCATCTCCAAATCCTTTTAAATTCAATGTAATAAATGTGTAAGCCCCTTGATAAATATTAAATACTTTTAGTGATGGGACAAATTTGTACAGAAATATTTACAATGAAGACTGAATGCAGAATTTTCTTTGGAGGCTCAGAGGAGAGATAAATTAATTCTGAGTGATTCAGATAAGGGAAGATTTTTGGTTGCAGATTAAATTTGAGCTGGACCTCGAGGAATTAAAATGAAATGGTGTACAATAATAAATAGCTAGTCTACCCAATATAGTTGACACCATAAAAAAATTAGATCAATCCTGAAGGTAACAAGTAGATAAATAAACTAGTGGATGGCTCAATTTTTCTTTTTTTAATGTGAGCTTTTGTCATTTACAAGACAGAATCATGTATAATTTATAGCCATTGGTTTAGAAGACAATAAGCTATTTTTTCTATATTTGGTATAGAATAATGTTTTTTCAGAAGGACGATTTGCAGTATCAATTAATATTAAGAGTTAAAAATAAACAATATTTTCTCATGTTTTCCAGGTTTATTCTGTTCTCTTTCAAATCAAAGGCTAAGTTCTCTTCAATAAATATAGAATGTATATAATTGAGCAAAATTAGTTTTATGATTTTAATATTTTTGTAAGATTTAGCTTTCCTTTGCATTTTTCATTTATAGACAAGTCAGTAAAGAGTTAAGAGAATTGAGTTGTCTAAAGAGGCATATGGTCCAAATTTTATGTTCTTATGCCACATAATTCCTTTTTTGAAAAGGTGTTAACAAATGCAAAGGAGGAGAATCAGCCCTATTGTATTTTCCCTTGAATTTTAATTTAAAATGAGAATAAAATTAACACTCCAGTTGGCTACTTTGAGCTTTGGGTAAAAAATGATAAGATTAGTATTTTGCAAGCCAGGTGGATCATAGAGGCAAGTAAACTTTTACATTGATTTGCTTCATAAATGTCAAAGGCCCTGAACTTAGACTGGAAAGGAATTTAACATTTAACAGTACTTCACATTACAGAAAGACTATCATGAATAATATACAAGCCTTGATGTGGATAGGAGATAGGCAAAGTAAAATAAAGGTAATATAAATTTGAAACAAATAAGAAATTATCCAATTGTAACTATGAAAGAAATGTGCTAACCACACGCTGGCCAGTGTGACTCAGTTGGTTGGGCGTCATCCCATGCACCAAACGGTTGCCAGTTCCATTCTCGGTCAGGGCACATACCTGGGTTGTAGACTTGATCCTCATTAGGGGGCATGCAAGAGGCAGCTGATTGGGATGTTATGCTCTCACATAGATATTTCTCTCTCTCTCTCTTTCTTTCCCTCTCCCTTCTTCTCTCTCTAAAAATCAATTTAAAAATATTTTTAAAAATAAAATAAAAACTGAAATGTGCTCCCCAAATCTCTTTTTTATAGAGTAGATAGACTTTCACAAGAAACTGAGCAAAGCTTGATTAAACAGAAAAGACAATTATTGATTTAAAATAGATTCTCAGTGTGTTTTAAATTTTGAACACAATAAAGCTTAATTGTAGAAATGTAATACAAAGTACATTGTAAAAATATAGTCTATTCAATTCAGCTGTTTTCCTGATAAGGTACTATTAAATAAGCAGGAAAGCAATGGTCTTTATCAGAACCATTAGTGAGACATAGAAAGTTAGCAACAGCCAGGAGAGAATCTCCATGCTCCCTCTCCTGTTCTTCTTGTTTAAAGCAGGGCCATAATTCTGTTTGTTGGTGGTTGTTTTGTTTGGGCGGCAAACTTATGCTCAGAGACTGATTTTGTCTTTGCCATCAATTTATTTAGTAGAGGTTTGCCTTGGGAATTATAATTTCACAAGGGAATAGCATACAGGATAATATCTCTTAATAAGCCAAATAAAGAAATAACATGTTCCACAGCAATGATAGATTAATTACATTATTGTCCCAGGTGAAAGGAGGAGGAATTGCCCAGGTGAAAAGATGAGGAACCTTTTATACGAGCAGGCACTTGGGAGAGGCACGTGGCCAAGCAGGAGCTGACATCCAGCTGCCAGCACAAGATAAGAGGCCCCCGTTGCTAGAGCACATTGCTAGGGAACAGAGGTACCAGTGTTGATGGACATTCAGAGCTGCTCCGGGGTTAGGGCCTCTGCCTGGCTTTGCACCACCACTCACAAGCAGTGCCTTCACTTCCTGAGGCTGCGGCACTCTTGAGCTTCATGCTGACCAGCATCTCTTTGGCCACAGCAGGAGCAAATGCCTCAAGATCTTCGAGAGCTGTTTAGGCCAGCAAGGTGTCAACTTGCCATGACCAAAACTCTGGGGTTGTCCCCACACACTCTCAGTATTTATAGTTTAAATATCCCCTTGCCATCATGTTATTAATGACAACAGAGCGTCTTTCTCACACAACTTCATTCTCATGTCAAAACAACTCATTTCTACAACTTTGTCTTTGTCATAAACAGGTGGATCAAATTCACTTACGTCATTAACAAATGAATTTAAGATCATATTAAACCAATAAACAGTAGTGGTGCTGAAATTTTCTCAAATTCTTTGAGAAATGAACTATTTCAGGACTGTCTTCCCATTTCTGTCTGTCCTGCAGACTTGAATCCCAAATGACTGCAGACATCCAGACCATCTTACAGTTGCTGCAGAAACAAACCACTGCGGTCCCCCCAGCCTACAGTATGGTAACTGCCGCGGCGGAGTATCAGAGACCCACCGTCCACCTGATGAGAACCAGTCATCCGAGAGCATCCATCAGGACGGATCAAAGTTCTAGTCCTTCCTCACAAGTGAGTGTAGGTAGGGTACAACCACGAGTGTCTGAAAGTGTGTTCTAGGGACCACCTGAATCAAAATCACCTGGGCTGCTGTGAAACAGACAGATTCTCACTCTACTCAGTTCTGGGAATGGACCCTGTAATACACATTTAAAGTTTGAGAACAATGGACCTAGAAGAATGATCTTAAACAATACTTTTTTTTTTTTTTAAGAAAAAGCTTTTCTCAAGAGTCAATCTACTTAAGTGTGTATATGGCAGAGCTTTGAAAGCTAAGGAGTAGCCCTGGTCCAAAAAGCTCTTCAGAGACAAGTATGTAATTTACTCTAGTGACCAGATGAATTCTTGGGCAGGGTCTCCAGAAGGAAGTGGAGGAAAAATAGCAGCTGGACACAGAAGACCTGAGGTTCAAGATCAGACAAATTAGTAATCTTAGATATCTGTACCCTACCATTCCCAAAGATCTCTAAACCTTTTTTTCCCCTGGAGAATGGGAAGAGGAGCAGTCCCTCATCTTGCCTCGGAAGCCCTCCAAATTAACCTCTTTGAATTATGTTACTTTGAAGGTCAATTCCCTTGGAATTCTATTTTGGAAATCATTCTTAATTACTTAATCACTATGGCCAAATTGCACCTAAGAATGATGATTTAAATAAGGATTTACAGAACAATCGTGGAATACCGTCTTTAAAGTTTGGGAATTTAGTGCAAAATATTCTGGGAAATGAAATAATGACATAAGAAACATCCAAACCTATAGAGAAATTTTAGAAGAGTTTATTTGAGCCAAACTGGCAACATATGTCAAGGAGCAAGATCTCAAATGCTCCAGGGAATAACAGTTTTGCAGCTTTATTTATGCATTTAAAATTAAGGAGGAAGGTAGGAATATTCCATAGAGGTGGGAGAAAGCAAGGCCGGGATTGGAGTACAGGATAGTTAACAAGATTATGTGCTCTCTTGAGGATGGTCATGTTTTATTTCAAAGGTAAGTTAACCTAGTATGCAAGACGAGAGTGAATGGGAGAGTTGGAAGGGGTCGACCTCAGCGAACGTACCTCAATCAGATTGAGGACGTTTTTAGCAAAGGCCAGCTTAGGAGTACCCTAATTAAGTTAATAACAATGTACCTACCAATATAGTTTAAGTTTAAAAAATTTGGCTCTCGAAAGAAATTTCAATCGTTGTACTGTTGATATTTGGCTCTGTTGACTAATGAGTTTGCCGACCACTGACCTAACCTAACACCTAATCTGCAATGTCTTGACCCATCTTTGGGAGGGAAAGGTTGGCTAATATTACTAATCAAATACAGATTTGGGAGGAAAGAAAACATATTTAGATTTCATGAGTGTGATTTTAGGAATCTGTCCAAATAAATTATAAAAACATCTTTTCTTTTCTTTCTATCAGTGTCCTGAATTTCTAGACCTTGACAAATCTAAACTTAAATCCAAAGAATCGCTCTCAAGTGGTGTGCATCTGAACACAGCTTCGGAAGACAACTTGCCTTCACGTTTAAAACAAGACAGCGAGCTCTCTTTAGAGCTTCACTCGCGGCAGAGAAAAACTTACCTTCATCCAATTAGGCACCCTTCTTTAACAGATTCCTCCCCGAGCCCTGCAGGCATCTTGGGTCTTCATAGGCATGTTTCTGATCCTGGTCTTCCGGGGAAATGATCATTTTGTACTATTTATTCCACATACAATGTAAGTGCTTTTAATGGCTGTTTTCCTTTTTGTATCTAAATCCTCTCTACTTGACTCAGGGGCTCAAAGGTACCATTATATGCAAAAGTACTGTATATTTTCCTAAACTGAAGCTTGTGTGGTAAAACTGAGCGGTTAGGATGTAAATGTACATACGAATTCTTTTGTTCCAAATGTTAAACTGCCAGCATCTCAAGGCACCTTATTTTTTATTTTTATTCTTTAAATCATGTGCATGTTAGGAAACTCCAATTTCTCTTGCATGGAGACTCCTGTTTCCTGCTTTTACTAAATCAGTACTTTGTTATGAAAATGCCTTCAATTAGAAACCAAGGGATAAAATTTGTTCACGGATGCAACTCAGATGATCCTCAACTCAAGGAAGTTCAAGGAGGAAAAAGGGAGCTTAGTCACTTTCGAGAACTGATATTCATAGTTAATTACATTCATTCCACCCCACACTGACAGAAGAAAATGCAGTTTAGAGTTATAAATCTCTGACTATATACGTAGCCATCTCCAAATACATGAATATAGGCAAGCATTAATGAGGACAAAAAAAAGGCCTTTTTGTTTGAAATTCCGTCACTAACTGCATTTACAAACTACCTAAAATACTTTCCACTGGCACATTTCCTTGATTAGAAGCAGGTTTCTCTAATTTTTCTATTTTGGGGGGTGGGGGGTGGGAAGGGAGAACTACTAATGAGTGACTGACAAGAACTGATATCCACAGCTTTCTCCTAATATATATTTTAGGTCAATCTTGAATTTGATCATAACAGTGATGGTACATAGTTTTATTTTTTTAAAATATGCAATTTGAATGGGTTTGCATAGCAAAACTAGCTTTCATTGAGTATAAGTTATACTATGGCTATCTAACCCCAGCTGTGGAAAAAAACGATGTGCATTTACTTGCCTATTAAGGAAGTGCACACCCACCAATCGTAACATTTCAGTTTTATTGGGTCATTCACACACATTTGCTAATCAAAGATTAAATGAATATACATCGACCCTAGAATATTGGAACATATGAATATATTCCATTTAATATTCCATCACAATATTAAAATATATTCATAATGCAATGTTTTAATATTTTTAACTGTTAGATTTTCTTTTGGGGAGGGAGGCCTAAACCGCTTTTAAAATCAAAGTACAGAAAAATGTGCAAATTAATTTAGAATTCTGATTAGTCAAGTTCTAGTTAAGATGTTTTATTTTTCAATTCATTTGAGTACAATTTTAAACATATTATGAGCTCAAGCATTATAGTCATTCCTTCTGGACGAAAATTTGAAATTTGTTGAAATTTTCTTAGTCCTTCACTAATTCTTATACTCATATAGTTTTAAAGAAATATTATACCTGTGCACATTATTAAATATATACTATATTTCTATCCTAGGGGATAGAAATATTTAACTTTTCCTATTTATTTACCATTACCAATTTATGCTAATATATTAGTGTCAAATACAAGCAATTTATTTACATTAACAAACACTATTGAACTACTTAAAATATGATTAAAGTAACCTTAAATGGTTCCCTATATATTTTTAAATGGTCACATAAATTGCTCATATGTGTGGGAGACAATCTATAGGCATGAGCATGTTAATCCCTCCTTAATTTTTGAAACACCAAAACATTTTTAATCAAGTACGGATGGCAACATGACCAGTCAATTCAGTAGAAGTATAATAATTTTAGCCAGCTTCCCAAACCATTTGGTGTTTTGCAAATAGAAATTTAGGGACTAACTGATGCTTTTATTTCCTCATTCAGCAAACATTTGTGGGTGCCAGGGGAGAGAGAGAAAAGGCTAACTCTGATTCAGAGGATGATTTAGGGATTTTGTTTCCATATTTAGGCCATTTTTGCAGCTGCAACAAATTTCATAAGGATTGCCAGCTTAAGCTCCAGGGAAATTCAGAATAAATTCACCAGAGACTATTCATTTGTAGGGAAAGAGAATTTGGCAGGTGAGGAATTTAGATCTGATTGTTTCATTCGTGAATGCTTCAGTGGCAACATTTGGTATGACATGCATAAAATCCCTTCCACATAAAGTCACTATCCTGCTCTATAAAAACTGAGCATGAAGGAATGGGAAGATGGGGGACAGCATGCAAGCATTCAACTTTTTAAAACTGTAGCATGACACAAACCTTTTTTCGTCAGCCTTTATATAAATCAATTGCTTGATATTAAAATCTAAGTCAGAGAATTAGGATTAGGAAGATCCCTTCCCACAAGGTATTAGCTTAAGAAGAGCCCTAGCAACATAAAGATGCCATTACTCAGTCATAAATGTCAGACGACTCAATGGTTAAAATGCCTTATTGATGACCAATGCAATTATCTTAATTTACAAAATTCATCCCTTTGTCCCAGCCGAAGACCTAATGCCTAAAATCACTGTCACTTTCCTCATGGGATGTAGCAAAAACAGTCTGACCCCTCCGTCTTGGGACCCTACTGAAAGCAGGGTTTAACTGCTGCAACCAATGCTAAGGGCAGTACAGCAACTGCTCTCCCTTTCGGTAACTAAAAGCGCTCTCCCAACACCTTTTGCTTTCCACCTAAAAATATTGCTACCTGGTCCCCAGGCCTAAATAAAATGCCATCTAAAATCTAAACATTATTTGGGTTAGATGTTTCCTACTGTTATTAATTGCTGGGCAGAGTGTTAAAACTTAGACTTACAATTTTACCCTGCAGGGGAGTCCCATGCTCTAATTAGTTAACAAGAAAACCCAGAGTGAAAAACGCTGAAGCAATATTCTTGCAGGGTTTTAAAATTAATAATCACTCATTCAACAAGCATAGGAAGGTAGAGGCACATTTGGGATATAGTTTCTTAAGTCCATTATAATGGTTGGCCATCACAGCTGACCTTTCCAATTCTCCAAATCAGGGGATACAGAAACCAAGTCAGGGCAGAGGGGCATGTGGTGTCTAGTTTAATATGCACGTATAACAGTTGCTTCCAAGGTCCTTTTGGAATTTAATCTCTAGCAATGGTTCCAAAATGCCTAAAAGAAAAGCGTTCTATCCAAATGTTATTTTAAAACCCCATCATATATTGTCTAAGAAAATGCATCACCGAATCAGCATATCTAAAATAATTGTTGACAGTATCTTTTCTCCTGAACACTTTCCATGGTTAGGAAATGGAATGCAGTAGATCTAGTTGCTAAACATGAACTACGACATTGACTACTTTATAATACAGTGTAGTCTTTAAATTGTTTATCTGTGGTTAAAACCAAAACTAGATCGCTATATTTAATCAGGCTTCTTATTTCAAATAAAAACATTTATAAATTACTAAATAATTCAAATGTTATTAGATTTCTAATTACATTTTTATGGTAAAACAAATGTGTCTATCAGGTGAGTTCAAAGAGTCACTAGGAAGACCAGATGAGATAACATTGAGTGTGGTCCTCAAATTAGCAGCATTCGCACCAACAACCTGGGAATTTAGAGACATACACATTCTTGGGCCCCACCCAAACCTACTAAATTAGACACTCAGGTGGTGGGACCCAGCAATCTTTTTAAGAAGGCCTTCCCCATAAAATCCGGATGCACATGAAAACTTTAAGAATGAACAATGGCCGAAACCGGTTTGGCTCAGTGGATAGAGCATCGGCCTGCGGACTGAAAGGTCCCGGGTTCGATTCCGGTCAAGGGCATGTACCTGGGTTGCGGGCACATTCCCAGTAAGAGATGTGCAGGAGGCAGCTGATCGATGTTTCTCTCTCATCGATGTTTCTAACTCTCTATCTCTCTCCCTTCCTCTCTGTAAAAAATCAGTAAAATAAATAAAAAAAAAAGAATGAACAATGAGAGCATGGCCTCTGCAGTCAGACCGTCTTGGGGGTCAGTGTGAGTTCTTTCATTCATAGCTGTGTGACCCTTAGCAAGTTAATCAATGTCCCCAAGTCTTTTCTCTAAATCTTTAAAAATAAGATCATGGGACCTGCCTTGGAGAAGCTTGAGGAGGAAATGAGATACCCTATAGTAAAGTTTACGGCACATAGTAGGTGCTCAAAAAATGTTAGATTCTTTGGTTCTCATCCAGGAACATGACATTTCAGTCAGAAAAAACAAATAATTTTTAATTTAGCTTTTGCACAATATGCTGTCTCCAACTAAACAGCTGTTACCAAGACTGAAGTTTTTGATTCAGAAAAAACACAAATGTAGCTATTGTTTCATCTCTCTTAATTGTATTTTGTACTAATTAGGTTTAGAACTTTAAAGTAATACTTATTATTTACAATAATAGAGTATGATTCTCATGGTTACAAACGCATCTACGCTGAATTGGTAGTAAAGGCCCAGGATGCAAAAGCCATCTGTCGAATTCATTGCTACCAGAATGGATTCTGTAAGGCTGCCCCTCACTGTGGAAGCACCTCTTTACATTCATGGGATATAGTTCCTAAATGGATGTTTGAAAAGACATTTTCAAAGTACAATTTTGAAAGAAAATACACTTTCTATTTTTTTCATAAAATAGAATTTTCAAGTTACAATGGTTGTTTTTGTTTTTTTTCAGGCAACTAGGCCTGCTCCCTCACTACACAGCTGTATTATACAGCTTTAGACAGCCTAAGCTCTAGTGTGAAATGATGCAATGGCAAGATTCAATATGACAAATCTGAATTCAAATGTGGCCTTCTCCACCTGCTCTCAAGATAAACTCTCAATGGCCCCCAGTTTCCAAAACTATAAAAATGGAGGTAATGTCCTAAATATGTTCAAGAGAGGTATTAGGTGTCCCCCAAAAATATATACCCACCTTGAAAAATTATTCATCCCAAAGGGTTAAGTCTGAAAAGAACATTGGAATAATTATTAAAATTGTGTATATATTTTGGGGGACACCATATATATTATGTGAAAGTGCTTGGTAAACCATAAAGCACTATAAAACTGGGAGATCATCATGTGACTTGTCCACGGCCAAGAAGATGGTGGTATTATGGTGGAAGTGCAGTAGAACCATGCAGGTCTTCTGAAAACTTTCCATTGCTTTCCCCTACTCAACACTGATCGCATTTACACCCTATGACAAAAATCTATGGAAGATATTAACCAATATTAACTGAACAAAATTTTAAAAAATCTGTGAAAAGATTCTCACACAACACGCAAAGATCCACTTGCTCAGAGCAGGAGAATTCCAGTGTTAGGGACATTTCCTCTGCTACAACATCCCAATATTTGTCAAATATTTCCTTGTCCAACACTCATAAAATTCTACATTTATTTGTATTGCAATTGTTTTCTAGGTAGACAGTAGCTCTCCCCCTCACTTCTCAAGTATTCTCATTCAAAGCTGTTTTTTTGTGTGTATGTGTTTCTATTTAACTTATAATGAAGTAATATTAATATTTCAAAAGTAAAAGGATGATTTTTTAAAATGCTTTATAAAGTATTAGGCATTGTGATTGATCAGTGCCCAGCTTAGAATAGATACTTGCTTTTATGGTACAAATTCACTTTGTTTTAAGAATATGCAACATAGAAAATTCACAGGAAGACATGAATTATTAATAACTGACAGCATGAAATGATCACAAAGCTTATTTACATAAACCATTAAGTGGGGGGTTGGAAGAGGTTATTAACAGGAAGTTATTTAAAACTAACAAATTAGCCTTGTCAGTGTGACTTATTTAGAGCATTGTCCTGTGCACCAAAAGGTGATGGGTTCAATTCCCGGTCAGGCCACATCCCCAGACTGTGGGTTCGATCCCAGGTCTGGGCATGTGTGGGAGGCAACAGATGGATGTTCCTTTCTCACATCGATGTTTCTCTCTCTCTCCCCCTTCCTCTCTCTGCACTCTTACTAAAATATATAAATAAAAAATAAAATAAAACTAACAAGTTATTACTATGAATAGACAAATAAAACATCTACATAAATAGTTAAGAACACAGATGTTAAGAATGAATACAATCAACTGACCAATTTAATTGCTCTACAATCATAATCAAACTTTTAAATGGGAATAACAAGAATTATTATAGATATGATCCCAATAGAATATTGTTATTTATATAAAGTGGCAATATTAACATGGTCATTCTTAAAAAGCTACTAGTAATGTCAAAGCTTAAATTCCTGTGTTATAGTCATGACATTTGTGATTTCCATTAGTTATAATTTATATTTTAAGCAATATAAAATTATTTGGTACACGTATGATTTTAAAGTGCTATATATTTAACCTATATTCTTTGTACTTCCTGTTTTGTTTAAGTTGAAAATAATCACAACTGTTAGCATTTAAACTATATATTTTTTCATGTTGACGTTACATTGTTTGACTGTACAAGAAAACTCCACACCATTCCATCATCCTTAGTTTATTTAGGAGTAAAATTCAAGGATCAATAATCTTGTAATGAACTCCAACACAGCTTCATCAAAATGTCCCCATAATTACAAAAGCTTTACAATGACAAGACACCCTTTTCTCAAATATTAAGTAAGATAAAAATATTGAGGGATTCCTGGTTTTTATCTCCTGGGCACCTACTGATTTTAATTAAAGGTATATTACTTCTTTTTAGCTGAAATCTTCATTTTATAATTTTGATAGAAAATGTGTAACAGAATGTTTGCCAGTTACAGAATAGATTTCAAAAAATAATGTATGATCTCTTGAAAATATCAGTTACCTGGTATAAAGAAGCTCACTTGCATTGGTTCAGTAGTAAGTTCCTTGGAATGCTTTAAACATAATGAAACAATCTACCAAAACACATACTATTTCCTAGTCTTTATGCACATAATGTAGCATGAAATCATGATGCTTTTCAAATACTCTGTGCAGAAATATTTATTTTTTAGCAAATATTTTCTTCAAAGATTGGTATGTGGTATTGACAATGTAATCTACTTGCACAACTAGTTTTGCAATAACCTTCTACAAATATCTGTAAATATGAAAAATGTAAATTTTGTGTAAAAATGATTGCAAACTTTTGGTAACTAAAAGTGTACAAGTTGTATTGAAAATATAGCATATATACATAATTTAAGAATGAAGCATATAATTTCTCATCTATTTATACATGAAAATTCAAGAATTTGTAAAAACAAATTATTTTGGGGAAAAAGAAAGTAAATCTCAATAGCTAGTTAGGATACTTTTATTAGAGAAGCCAACTATTTCCAACATTTCACTAGGCACAGTACTAGGTATGGGCATGGTGGTGCTGATGTATTTCATGATATCACATAATTGCAACAGTGCATCTGCAGTTTTATTGAGTTCCACTAGGACACTAGTAAGTTGGATTGAGTGGTAAAAAGCATTAAATCAAAATTAAAGAAACAAAAACATTTTATTTTTATTACTGTTATCAAGAATAACATAGTTATTTACTAAAATACTTGATTACTTAAAATTTATGATGGCTAAAGAAATTAACTTACATGTGAAACAAAATTATTATAATGTATGTTTGATTCATTTTTTTGCATTAAGAAGAAAATATCCAGAGAATATTATTTTCATTTGCTTAAGTTTCATACATTCTTAATTCTCCTCTCCCCCATCCAGAATCATTAATCTGTTATTTAATTAAAACATCCAACTATCTTCAAGTAAAACTTTTAAATAAAATTTGTTGGTCATGATGTGGAAATTTTCTAAGCTAAGGATTGTTTAGTCTGTTTAGTGGTTTAGAATCCCTACCATTCATTTTTAAGGTTTAAAAATCCAAGAGAACATTTCCCTATTTGATAAGTGAAAAAATAAACCAAATACAGTTTAGAAGAAAGCTGTATTGATGTGAGGGTGATTATAAAATAAGATTCAAAGAATGAAAAACTTAATGTTTAAAAACTTAAAGTCTTTTGTTATAAGAACAAATTGGGGAGTCCTACATTTAGATAGCATTGGGAATGAAATATGCATCCAAAAGTTCAATTAATCTAAAATCATTTTTAAATGGCCTATAATTTTCAAAAGAATATGGATCTTTAGTTAGTATGTTTCTAGGACAATCATACTAGCACTATTCAGGTTATCCGTTGAGATTTCAGTAATCATAGCACGATAAAATGTGATTAAATATGGTCAACTAAAATGCAAATGGCTGTATGCATGCATCTGTAAAGTGCATATTTATATTATTATGCTTAGTAGAAAAAGTTGAACACTCCCTTCCCCTCCCCAACAATGTCATCAGAAGGGACTCATTCCTGGCAAGCTGTTACATGATGACCTAAACCCAATTCTTCTCATTCCCTGTAAACTTTCCAAATTGCCGCCATCTCTCTGATATTGCAAAAGGGGTGCACCTTAAAACAGTAAGTAGCACATAGGCAAGGACCCCCCTCCTTTCCTAACTCTACGCACATCATAGTTATGTAGAAGTGCTGCCAATGTCTACTTACTATCTATTCAGATATATAGAAGCACATCTGAGTTTTGAATGCTCGCAAATATACAAAGCTGCACATTACCAAGCAACTTGGGTAAAAGGAATGTTAAGTAACATAAGGCTCTTCTTTTATATGCCAGTAAAATATGTTTTTTAAAATAAGTAGAAAAAGATGGCAAGAAATAATTAAAAGCACAAGATTTCCCAGTATTCAATAATGAGCTGATAGTGAGTCAGGCAGAAATTTTTCATATGTTTTCCGGTGTTTTGCTGGAAATTTTGTGCTCAGTATTCTAAATTACAAAATGATTTTAATATATGTACATATGTGACATCATGACCTTATTCTAGACCACAAATATCTGAAAAATATTCATTTAAGATCCTTTTTGCATTCATCACTGTAACAGTTCAAAATGTTTTTGCATCACCTAATATTATTATGAAGTCAAGACATACTCTTAGATACCTTATCATTGTGCATTTATTTCAAAGTGCTTAATTTACTGCATACATGACTGCATTAAGACCAAAAGAATTTGTGATCTTTTAATACAAATTTTAAGGTAATAAAACACCCATGGTTGCATTGTAAAGTTTTTACTTAATAGATTTAATTTACCAGATTTTCCACAAATTTATTGCTATTAATTTCCCAGAAAACTGCTACATATAGAATACATATCTTCCATGAAGTTGTCAAACATAAAAAGAGATAGAAAAGCACATTTCTGACAAACAGTATCTATTTTGTTTGTTCAGTTTAGTAATGCCCAAAGATTACAAGTGAACTTGATTTGTATATTTTATTTAAAGAAATAATCACAAATTGATGTTTTTGTTACTTTTTTAATTGCACAGACTTTAAACTACATTCATAAATTCTACTCTCTTCCAGGGTAAATGTCTTTTCTGGAAATAAACATATCACTTGATATTTGTATGACTTTTTGTTTCTGAATGCATGCTTAAATAGATCAAATGAGCACAGTCCTTAAGATTACATTTAAAGTGGACCAAATTAACACTCTAATAGTATTGATTTCCCTTTTATGTAACTTAAAATGTGTAAACTGGCACCGAAAATAGAAGTGGAATACCTGACATTTAATTATTTGTCAGTTTTTTAGGCACAGGTGAATTACTGCACTGTTATTTGAATCGAAGCATCTCATAATATATATATGTAACAGAGTTTGTATGATACTAAAATTTACAGCAAGCTATTTGAATGTTTATTTAAAAAATTCTCAAATGACATGGAAACATGTGTACTGTATAAATAAAAGCACTTAGAATTAAGAGTGTACATTATTCAATAATTTATATCATAAGAAAATCGAGCATGAATTAACCAGTACAAATTATTATATTAATATGACATATTAATATTCCAGTCGTTTATCATAAAACTATTTAATTATTACTTTAGTGATGGATGTTGGTTTACATCAATTATCTTAAAACATTGAGTGAACTGAGTGAACTGCATTTCAGTGTAAAAACCCCAGTGAAATATTCTCTATTGTCTAATGCTTTTAAGAGATTATCTATTTAATTAAAATGCAAAGGAGTTATCTCACAATGAAGTTGGATTGGCTGGAAAATTATTTTGCTAGGAAAAGGGTTCTGTGTCCAAAAGAATCCGGAATAAACTAGGTCAAATAAAATTAACAGGATTGTATGTACCTTGGGATTTCTCAAGTTCCCTGAGGAGGATGTTAACTTCTCAACTATGTCTGGCCATGGAAACTCATTCTTACAGACCTCCTAACACCAAAGGCGCAGGAATACCTATAGAAAAGGATGAGTTAGAGCAGCAGTTTTCAGTCAGTGTGACAGAAGAACACTCAATGCCTGACTATTTAGTCAGGGGCACTGACCTCTTTCCCCTTAGAGCAGGGGTGGGGAACCTTTTCTCTGCCGCGGGCCACTTGGATATTTATAACATCATTCTCCGACCTTACAAAATTATCAACTTAAAAATCAGGCTGCTATATTTGGTCAGACATTTAATTAACTCACCCCTAATGCCTGGCAGGGCCAGACCAGATGAATTTGTGGGTCTTATACGGCTCACTGGCTGGCCTTTCCCCACTCCTGCCTTAGAATGTCAAATAAAAGAATGACAACAGCCAACATTGTCTGGTAAATGAATCAAAATTATGCCTACTTTTATTGTCAGATCAGCAAAAAAGTATATTTTTTGGTGTGCCACAGCATTTTAATAGTTTGTATGTGCCATGAGATGAAAAAGGTTGAAAATCGGAGTGAGGGGACTGTGTAAAGACTTCTAATACAAAATGTCATTTGGCAGAAACTTATAGGAACATCACATGTCATTTTTAAAAGTTTTACCTCAACTAGGAGACTCCAAGTAAGGAAAATTATAATTGACCTCAGAAGAGCATTGTAACTTGACCACCTGTAAGTGGGATATTAAGTTTCTAGACTGCTGAGTCATATTAACATCTTTATTGTATGGGAATGATATACAGTGTGTTTACATTAGCTCTTACTACAATACTTCTATTTAAAATTCTGTATTTTTTTCAATATTAACTTCAATTTATTTTATTAAAATTCTATATTTTCTATGGCTCAGTTAATGCCTTCTCACATTATCAAATGTATGTTCAAGAAAAAAAAATTAACAGCCAGAGGATAAAGTTATATGGGTTATTTATACATATATTTTTATAAAACTGACCAAATGAATTTGATAGCTAATTATGTAAAATTATTATTTACATAATTAAATGACTATAATTACATCCTTTCAACTTTTTTTTTTTTTCAAGATACTACTGTTAATCCTCCATTTTTTAAGAAACATAGTTTTGGCCTGGCTGGTGTGGCTCAGTGATTGCACATCAACCTAGGAACCAGGAGGTCACTGTTCGATTTCCAGTCAGAGCACATGCCTGGGTGATGGGCTTGGTGCCAGTGGGGGCGTGCAGAAGGCAGCCAATTGATGATTCTCTCTCATCATTGATGTGTCTATCTCTCTCTCCCTTTCCCTTCCTCTCTGACATCAATAAAGATATAGTCTTTAAAAAAAGAAAGTTTTATAAAAACTGTATATTTACTTGGTCACTCACCATACTAAAATTATATCAATTTGTACAGTACTGCCCCTGTATCCTGGTTTCAGTACCTGAGGTCAGGCACTGAAAACATAAAATAGAAAGTTCCAGAAATAAACAATTCATAAGTTTTAAATTGTGTCTGTTCTGAGTAGTGTGAAGAAAACTCGAATCATCCCAGATCATCCCTCCTGGGATGTGCAGTACAGTAAGTTATTTTAAGAGAGACAGAGTCCACACTCACATAACTTTTAATACAGTATATTGTTATAATGATCTATTTTATATTTACTCTGGTTAACCTTTTACTGTGCTTAATTTATAAATGAAACTTTAACACAACTGTGTGTGTATAGAAAAAACCAGTATATTTAGGTGCTATCTGTGGTTTCAGGCGTTCTCTGGGGATCTTAGGATGTATCACTCTGGAGCAGGGGGGACTACTGTTATTTACCTTTAAGCTGAGGAAGAGATTCGGATAAAGTATGTTTATTAAATCTTCATTGAGAAAGACTGAAGCTGTGGCCAAAAAAGGGGCTTGCTCCATTATAGCAGCTTATTCCAGGGGTTTTTAAATGCTAAAATCCTAGTGGCCCAACTTTGCAATTTCCATAGTAATACCCCACAGCAATACTGCTGCGGTGTCTACCAGGCTCCGTACCCCACAGTACACAGATGCGCTCAAAAGACATATTGGTTTACTAATGCAAAACCAGCAGTTAACGTCGTCAAGAAAGTCAAATTTATAATTTCTGAACATTTAAACAAAGTGGAAAATTATCTGATTTTTTAACTTTATACACAATTGGCATTATGTATAAACAATAATTTAGTTTAATAGAATAAGTTTAAATGTTGACATTTCATTAAAAATGTCATTTCCAGAAAAATCTAGATGTAGCAAAAGATGTCATTTGAAGTTATCTATGTTTTTAGTAACAAAATAAAGTTCAGAGAGAAAAGTTGTTTATTAAGAACTTTTTTCCCATAGAAAACAACAAGACATGTTGAAGAAAAATATACAATATATTGAATAAAAAAAGAAAAATGATGTCTCCTGTAGTCTTATTTCACTATACGTTATTTTATGGTCCACCTAAGGTGATTTAAGATAAAATTTTAGGAACTACAATTTTATTCTTCACAGTTAAAGATCTGGGAGTTTGTTCTCTGATAATGTGAATAAGAACAAACCCTATGACGAATATGGCACAAAATCCAGGACTGCCCCTCTAGCTTACCTTCAAACACCAACAACTACAAACAAAACCTGAAAGCAAAATCTGTAACCTTCAGATAAGTTTAAGTCAGTGTTATCTAGGCTTTCATCATTTAGGTTCTTACATAATCTCATAAGTACATTCCTCCAAGTTTATATTGTTCAGATTAAGGCAAAGACATATATACATCAAGTAATCACATACCAGTATTTGATGACATTATACAGATATCCATCAAGAGAAAACTTCTTTAAAAGCAAAAACATCCCAAATACAAAAGCAACTCTTTTATTGCTTTGAATTGTGCATTAAAATAAAAACACATTTTACTAGATGTAATATATATATATATATATATATATATATATATATATATATTAATTAAACGGAATAGATTTAATAGGTAGAAACATGAAAAGCCCCAAAAGCTTTAATTTAAAGTAGTCCAGTTCATTTCTTCCAAGCATAAACATTCACAGTATTTCTTTAGTTTTCAAATTCTAGATATTCAAATTGCCATCGTGCCCTGCAAAAACTAATAAATAAGCAAAATCATCAGCTGGTAACAATAAAATCGTGTTTGTTTTTAAAAATTATATTCCATAAAAGTATTCTCACAAGATGAGACACTTTAATTTTCCAAGATTGATAATTCAACCAGTATATGCTAGTAGGGTAATGTCAACCCTATAACTTTCACATAAAAACAAACAACAAAAAAAAAAACCACAACAAAAAAACACTAAAACATCGGAACACATTTGAAATATAACTTGCTTATATAATCAATTTTTTTTAAAAGCTGGATTCAGGTTAATAGCAATTATCTGAAATGAGAAATAAATAGCTTTATAATCTATTATATATGAACATTTCCTATCTCTATTAGAACTAAGAAAGATCACCACAAGTAAACTACTCTTCATAAAAATAATGGTAGTTTTATCCTATAAAATGATTTGGAAAGAAAACTGCCAGAAACCTGTAATAAAATTTTAAAATATTTTTTATGTTTACTATAAAGTCAAGTTGGTATTTGTACCAATATTTAATCTTATAGAAAAAGAACATGGCCTACAAAATATATTATTCCCAGTGTTGGTGCCAGGGATCACTTAATAGTTTTTGGTAACCATGAACACTTCTAGAACACAGTATGAGTATAAAAAGTTTACACAAGATACTCACATCATCATATATGAAATTCACAACCCCTTGTTGCAAGTGGTCTCTTCTCCTAAAGAAATCTTTAAACAAACAAATTACTTTTTTATTATAACTGAAAAATCTATAGTTTCAAATACTTGGTGTCCCCAGGAACTAAAATATTAATAATTTCATACTCAACTAAATCTTAAGTGATTATGCACCTCAGACAAGAAAAAACCTCCAAAACTGAGCTATAACAATTTTTCACTACGTATATTTCAAAAATTTTAAAGCCTACCACTCTGATTAATTTAATAGTGAATAAAGGGGAAAACATAATATAAACTTATAGAGAAAGCAACAAACATTACTTACAAAAAATAGCTGTACCCACTTTTACTAGTAAATGGTCCATACCTGTCAAAGCCCGCAGCTTCACACAGCAAGCCACATAATCATCAAAGAAGATCCTGCCATGCTTGCTGTAACGTTTAACAATAGCACTTAAGGTCTGAGGACTCAACCTATAACCTAAAAAAAAAGATTGATAAATTACACCTTCTAATACCAAGCACATAACACCACAACAAACACTGCATTCTTGTTAATAGTCATAAATAAATTAACTTTCAAAATGCATTCCATAAAAAACGTGTTAAGAACAAAGCACAATGTTAGAAACAAAACACATTCATACTGAAATTGATCAAAGCAACTGTTAATTATTAACAGTGGTACATGAATATCACAAATCTAGCTTTCTAATAAAGTCGAAGCTAAAAATATATATTATTTGTGATTTAAAAAATATATTTTGAACCCTAACCAGTTTTTTTCTGTGGATAGAGCCTCAGCCTGTGGACTGAAGGGTCCCAAATTTGATTCCAGTCAAGGGCACATATCTCGGTTGGAGGCGCTATCCCTGGCCCTGGTTAAGGTGCGTGCAGGAGGCAACCAATTGATGTGTCTCTCTCAGAATGATGTTTCTCTCCGTCTTTCCCCCTCAACTTCTACTCTAAAAATTAATGGAGAAAAAAAAATCCTTGGGTGAGAATTAAAACATATAATCTATCTACACTAATAAAAGAGAAACATGGTAATTGGCGTACGACCGCTACCCTTTTCATTGGCTAATCAGCGAGATATGCAAATTAACTGTCAGCCAAGATGGTGGCTGGCAGCCAGGCAGCTTGAAACTAACATGAGGCTTGCTTGCCTCAGTGATGGAGGATTCCAATGTTCCCCGCCTGCAGCTGCAGGCCTCTGAGTGGGCAGTTTAAGAAACATTGTAACAAATACCGCCGGACTTCAGCCAGCAGATTCGCAACATTGTAAGCAAAGGCCAGAAACCTACTTTCAGTCGCGGAGGCCTAAGAGCTGGAGCCAAGCCTCAAGGTAAAGCTGGCCCAGAATGAAAAAAAAAAAAGAAAAAAAGGAGCGGTTGGGAACTTCAGTCACTCCCAGCCTGAAAACAGCCCTCAGCCCCTCACCCAGACTGGCCAGGCACCCCAGTGGGGACCCCCACCCTGATCCAGGACACCCTTCAGGGCAAACCAGCCGGCCCCACCCATGCACCAGACCTCTACCCTATATAGTAAAAGGGTAATATGCCTCCCGGCACCGGGATCAGCGTGACAGGGGGCAGCGCCCAAACCCCCTGATCGTCCTGCGGCTCTGTGTGTGACAGGGGGCGGGGCCCCAACCCCCTGAGCAGCCCTGCTCTGTGCCTGATAGGGGGAGCTCCCCAACCCCACCCCCCACGGGCCCTGCTCTGTGTGTGATGGGGTAGAGCCATAACCTCCCCATCGGCCCTGCCCTGAGTGTGAGAGTGGCGGTGACCCAACCCCCTGATCTGCCCTGCTCTGTGGGTGATAGAGGGCGGTGCCCCAACCCCCTGATGAGCCCTGCTCTGTGTGTGATGGGGGCAGCGCCCCAACCCCCTGATTGGCCCTGCTCTGTGAGAGATAGGCGGTGGCACCGCAACCTCCCCATCGACCCTGCCTTGAGTGTGACAGAGGACGGTGCCCCAACCCCCCAATTGGCCCTACCCTGAGCGTGACTGAGGGTGGCATCACAACCTCCCGATCCGCCCTGCTCTGTGCATGACGGGGTGGTGCCCCAACTCCCCAATCGGCCCTGCTCTGAGCCCGACCAGGGGCTGCACCTAGGGATTGGGCCTGCCCTCTGCCACCCGGGAGCAGGCCTAAGCCAGCAGGTCGTTATCTCCCGAGGGGTCCCAGACTGCGAGAGGGCACAGGCCGGGCTGAGGGACCCCCCTCCCCCCCGAGTGCACAAATTTTTGTGCACCGGGCCTCTAGTATATATATAAAAGGCTAATATGCTAAGTGTCTGACAGTCTGGCCAGTTGCTATGACACGCACTGACCACCAGAGGGCAGACGCTCAATGCAGGAGCTGCTGTGATGCACACTGGCTATTTACAAAGAAATGGCACCGCGGACCTGGCATCCACAAGGCAACACTCGGCTTCCCTGAAGTGGGACACAGGCCCCACCACCACCCCAGAGCAACACCCCACCAAATCGCAGCCTATGCTGCTGAGACCCCATGACGCAAAATACAGCCCACAGCCCAGCCCAGAAACGGTGGCTGTGGGTGCCAGGTAATGACATCATATAGCAATGCCCAGTTTCCTCTCCCCTAGCAACTAGCCTCCTTGGGGTTTCTTCAGTCCAGGAACACAACTTGCTTTATAGCCAGGTGGAAATATTTTACACTTTAACCAATTGTCTGAGAAGCATTTTCCCATGCCTCATCTCATTTGATCCTCACAGAAGTCCTAGAGTAGGCAGATAGGAGACTCAGTGGAGTCTTATTTTCTTTTCATTACCCAGAAAATGGAGATTTAGAAAGCTCAGAAACTTGACTTAACTGAAAAGAAGTAAGAAATAGTGGACCCTGAAAATAACTTCATGTTTTCTCACTGCGCAGAATATAGCCAAACCCTGCTGCAGCTAAATATTTTACCCTTTGTTCTTCCTACGGGATCTATAATAATAATCTGCTTCATGTTGATATTTACTGTATATTGCTGACAATTACTTGAAAGAGAAGTTGGGGTGCTTCACTGGGCTGGAAAAAGTTTAGCTAAATCAGAAAGCAGGTCTAATTAAGCAAGTTTATCTATATAGTAGAGGCCTGGTGAATGAATTCGTGTACCAGTGGGATCCCTCGGCGTGGCCTGTGGGATCGGACCAAAACAAGCTCTCCAACTTCCCCCAAGGGGTCCCGGATTGCGAAAGGGTACATGCCAGGGCGAGGGACCCCACTGGTGCACAATCAGGGCCAGGGAGGGACATAGGAAGTTGGCCAGCTGGAGAGGGACCATGGAAAGGCTCCAGGGTGTGTCTGGCCCATCTTGCTCAGTCCCGATCAGCTGTATCCCAGAAGTAAGCTAACCTACCAGTCGGAGCATCTGCCCCCTGGTGGTCAATGCACAGCATAGCGAGCGGTTGAGCGGCCTTAGCATATCATTGGCATATTACACTTTGATTGGTTGAAAAGACGACTGGATGACCCAGACACTTAGCATATTAGGCTTTTATTATATAGGATGCCTATGTGAATTGTTTGGCTATTTTCTTTTTTGCAAAAGGTTATATTAATTTTCCAACATTATGCTGAATTAAGGAACAAGTTTAATCCATTAATTAATAAGGCTCTATAAACTATAGTACATGCTTATATAGCCAGGATTGTCCCTAAAATCACCATTTATTAAATTAAAATGTCCATTTATAAAACAAAGAAAATCACTAGGTTTTACTTTTTTAAATTAGAATTTGAGATAATTTATATCAGTTTCAGATTTTAACTTTCAAGAAGTTAATTTTCTTATAGATGTATTTTGTTTAGAAATGAGTATAAATAAAATCATAAAGAGAAACACACTTAAATTTACTGAAAACTGTTGTTAATTGTAAGCAAGTTACACACCATTGTATATAATCACTTTTTGAAAGAAAGTAGACTTAGAACCTTAGCTTATCAGAGATTGACAAAAAATAACATTAAATTATTTAAAAATATTCTAAAACGCATACTTCTAATTTGGAGGTATTTTGGCATCTACTGTGTATTCTCTACTACTTAAGAAAAAAACAAAAACAAAAATCATGGTGTTTACTGCCAAAAAACTAGGTTATCAAATTGGAGGTCTTACCAAGATACAAAAGAATACTATAAATAATAAGTGAGAACTAATAATTAGAGGAATAAATTTAAATATGCTCAGCAGAGAAAATTCAGAAGTTATTTTATCATCCAGAATGTATGAAAGTTCATCTTTTGAAAAAATAATGGATAAAATGGTTTTTGTTGGTGTTGTTAAAGGTCCTTAGTCAGAATTTACCTACAACCTTGAAATCAATCTAGGTGAAATAATATATCCCTTTATTACTTAAAAAAATTAAAACAATCAAGATTCATCTGATCAAAGGACAAAGATGACCTGGATGGATGCTAAAGAATTTTAATATTCTTACCCATAGCAGCAATGGCTTGATTCAACTCATGATGCTCCACTGTGCCACTTCGGTCTTGATCAATAGTTATGAAATTTTGTTTCCAGGCATTAAGAGCTGTCCAAAGTTCTTTGAATTCATTAAATCCCATTTTTCCTGTGTAATCTCTCTGACAGTTTTATTAACAAAAATGAAATTGATACCAAAGAGAATTTACTTAACCCAAAACTCCAAATCATTCTCACACACACACACACACACACACACACACACACACACACACACACGATAGGATGCTTCTGCAAGAGTTAGCTAAATTCGGCATTTGAATAGATTTCTATGTAAAACTGGAAAAGTATGGAATTCAAAAAGGATCTTACAAAGCATTTTTAACCTCTCTGGCTTACTATGGTAATCTATAATCCACAACTGCCTTGTATGAAAAAGCAACTATTCAATAGTATTTGCTATTTTTATTCAAGGATACATCCAACATGGCAATCATAATTCTGCAGGTTTCCAAACTGAAGGCTGTAAAACATATTTATTATTTCAATTAGAGTCTGAACAATTTTATCTATGTAAGACTATGACAATTTCTACTGTTAACTTAAAACATTCAAAATTGCCAAAAATATACAATCACCCTAATCAGCAAATTTAAAACATTAGCCATCCATAAAAAAAAAATTGCTACCTTCAATCTAATCATATCTAATAAGGGAATTTAGATAATTAAATAAGCAATCATAAAGTAACTGAAAATTGCTATCACATAGAGGAGGGCTTTAGTCTTCCTAATACAAATGACAAGCGGAGTTTAAGTAGGCATTTGACATATACTAAAATCACAAAACTTAAAGGAGTTAGCAATTTGGTTAAAGCCTGGGGTATATGTGAGGGAGTTGCATATGATGACATCAGAAAGACAGATGAGGGCTAGATCATGAAAGTCGTAAATGCCAACCTAAAGATTTAGACCAATGGAAGTCACTGAAGGATTTTAAGCAGAGGGACAATTCTAAAATCTTCATTTCAGAAACATTAGTTTACCCTGAATAGACTAAAGTGAGATGAAAATGGATGTAGGTAAATCATTTGATAGTTTTACTGTAATTTGATTAAGTAAGAAAAGATAAGTTTCTAAACTGAAGCAAATGTTTTCCCCCCCTTGGGGATGAGGAAGGGGGGCAAGAAAAGAAAGAAGGAATAAATAAACACTATCTTAAAATTAGGGTTTATTAGAAATATTAACACTTTTGTAATTATAGAACCATAACTGAGGACTCAGTAAATAGAATTTAATTTCTCAAATCCTTACTGTAATTGCATTCAATTAGTATGTGATTTATTCAAGACTATATCATAGCCCTGATAAATAAAACATTATATCAGCACAGTTAAGCTTACAAAGTTCTCATAGCTAATAGCTCATTAAAATAAAAATAAATAAATAAAAATACTTAAAATTAAGTTGACTTATTTTATGCTATTTGATATTTTTGAAATTCTATAAAGAAACAAATGATTTCAGCTAAATTTTAGATCCATCAAGAAAAAAAAAATTGTAAAACATCCCACAAGCTTTAGTAGCTGATTTTCTTTAAATGTTTAATTAATGTTAGAATAGGTGGTTACAGTATTTTCAGGCTTACAATTTCAGCAGATACTCAATGAGCATTTACTATGAGCCTGATAGTGTGTGTTTTGTGATTTCACATAAACATAAACATTTAATCAGATTAAATATTTTGACAAAGAATGAAGAGAATTTTCAGGAAAATTGACAAGAGTTCCCCTCTCTCTCACCACATTCCATTAGAATAGAGAGTAAATGGATTTTTTTTAAAGTCATAAACCTTTAGAGAAAAAGAGAATGGGAGAAGAAACAAAGGAACCAAATTTTGCAAGTTGGAAAAGTAGATGGATGTGAGTTAACTAACCTAAGTTATGAAAAAGTGTTTTCCTGAACTTGCAATAAGAACAGCTGAGAAGCAGCCTACTTATCCTGGAAAAGACCCCAAAAGTTTAAGAATTGGCAATACTTCTGTAAATGGGTAAAGATAAGATAAAAACAGGAGTGACTGAATGTCTACTTAAGGAGCATTCAGAGCTCTAAATCCCCTCCTGGCCTCAGTTCAGTGGAAGGCTATGTCTGCTCCCACCTCAGCAGAAGTCTGGGGTTTTATTCCCGGGAGAAGTCTCTAGATTGCAGGATTCCAGAACAGGGTTACCTAGCTGGCAATTAAATGACAATTTACAAAAGACTGAGAGCCCTGCTGATTCTTTCCCCCTCCTTTCCAGACAGAAGATCAGCTGGACAACCAGCCCAAAAGGAAACCCTAAAGAATACTAACACCCAGTGTTGCACACCAAACTGCCCAGCCTAACCATCAGACACAGAGCTCTACAATCGGCACCTAACCATGATCTCACAGCTTCTAACCAGCCTTTTAGTTAAATATGAGCATCACAGGATCACCAGACACCTGAGAAAAGCATCTAATATAAAAGACAAACAAATGGGGGTGGGGGTGGGGGGGAGAAGCAATCTGTTGGAAACAAAGTTTATGTAGAAAGAAAAAAACTTTAAGTCTCAGAGAGATCATGGAAGATATCACATCCATGAAGAAAAAGACACACAGATGCTCTTGGATTTTAAGAACATGGCAGTAAACAGGACTCAATAGAAGGTTTAGAAAATAAAGATATGGACATGTCCTCCCAAAATAGAGTAAAAGAAGAAGTAGGAGAAAATAAGTAATCCATTCCAAATAACAGACATTCCAGAAAGAGAAAATAGAGAAAACATCACTGAAGAAAATATCCCAGAACTAAAGCAAATGAGTCCCAGACTGGGGGAACTTACTGAGTTCCCTACACAACACAACTAGGCACATGACTGTGAACCACCAGACTAAGAACAAACATTTCACAGGCCTCAAGAGAGGAAAGACATATGACATATAGGCAGGACACAGAAAGACAGAGCAACAGTGGAAGCTAGAGACAATGGTACCTTTAAGATTCTAAGTGAAAATTACTTGTAACAGCATTCTACACCTGGCCATTCATTTAATTCTGAGGACAGAATGAAAGCATTTTCAGATGAAGCCTCAAAAAAATTTACCTCCCATGTACTCTTTTAATAGGAAGCTAATGCTATACTTTATAGAATTAAAAAAGATGACAAGGAGACGAAATAAAGGGAAGATCCAACTCCAGAGAGAGAAAGATAGCTCCCGAACAATGGTGATGAAATGCCAGTGTGACGGCTCTGCACAGAGTAGAGCACAACAGGAAGCTCCAAGATGATGATTAATTTCAGGAAAGGAAAGTTATGTAAAATGGACTATTAATCATACCTATCGCAAGACATAAGAAGAGCATTTAGATAGTAACAAAAAGGCAAATACTGATTGTCGACCTAATGTAAATTATTACATCGCTGTGCTGAATGGATGGGAGGATGGGTAGGGCTCCTGTGTGGAGGGCAGGGACAACGGTGAGTTTAAGGTTGAGAGTTAAATCCTCATGCTCCATAGAAGACCTCCACTGATAATCATTAAAACTGAAAAGCAATAGTGATATAAAAAGCATGCTGTTTTGAGATCTGGAGGCAAATTTCAAAACAATCAGCTGAGAAAGTTGAAAGATATTTCCTCTGTGAGTGGTTAACACTGGGGAGAGAGCAATGAACAATGAACAGTTATTTTCATAACAAACTTCGAAGAATTATTTGACTCTTTAAACTATGTGCATGTATATCTGTGATAAGTATGGGTGCAAAATGTTAGGATATGAATTTCCTATTCCAATTTCAACAGGGGGTGGGGGGGAGATCTCACGAGAATAAGTTCCACTAATTCCAGACTGTGTCAAACATTTCTGAAGTTCTTCTGCATCCACTTCACCATCCTGTTAAAATAATTATAACTTGATTTAATGTACAGTTGTGTAAATGCACATTAAAGTGCTAACTGTCCATCTAGACCAGCGGTTCTCAACCTGTGGGTCGCGACCCCTTTGGGGATCGAAGGACCCTTTCACAGGGGTTGCCGAAGACCATCAGAAAACACATATATAATTACATATTGTTTTTGTGATTAATCACTATGCTTTAATTATGTTCAATTTGTAACAATGAAATTGGGGGTCACCACAACATGAGGAACTGTATTAGGAAGGTGGAGAACCACTGATCTAGACCAATCAATAAATATGCATTCTTCACAATATTACTCTATTATCAACTACAAAATAATAGATGACTTTTATAGCAAAGGCATATTACAGAACATCATGAACTATAAATAATTTTTCACAATCGAATTATAATCTATTAATTTTTGAAGCATCTCAAATATAATTTATTTTTTTCTACTTCGAGGAAATAGCATAATCATTCTATACAATAATAGCTCAAAATAATATCTTGGGGGAAACACTGGACCTCTACTTAAATTAGTTGGAAAAATACCTACAATGGAATTTTTTAAGAAAAATCTCAAAACTTTCCTTTCATGCCTATTTTGGGGGGGAGATTATTTCTAATGAATATTAAAAAAGAAAATATATTTTCCCTCCAAAACTATTACCCCCAGCAAAATTTTAGAGTTCTGTACATTTTGGTAGTAATCTTCTGATTATTGCCCAAACATTCTTGGCTTGAACTTATGGAAAATATGTTTTTAATACAAATAAGAAATCACAATGGAAGTGAAACAGGTTGAGGAGTCTCAGGTTTCAGTACCTCATCCTATTTTCTATTTTAAAAAAAAATATAGAGAGGAGAATAATTTACTTGGAGGCATCAAATACATTGTCTGAATACCAAACAATAGCTCTGAGAAAGGATCAAGGGGACAAATTTAAAATGTACTTTGTAGGACCAAAGGAAAAAAAGAAAACAACTTTGAAAAACTATGGCTAAGAATTACTATAAACACTCATATTCTGATCTTTAGCTTAGATTTCCTTATACGAAAACTTCTTCTCAATGAACCAACCATGTAGTACTGTTTAGTACTACACAGCATCTAAGTGGTTGTCTGTCTGTCTGTCATGCAGGTTTTTGTAATCTTGTTTGCATAATTTTAAATATATTATAGAACTGTATACCTGAAATCTATATAATTGTATTAACCAATGTCACCCAAAAAATTTCAATAAAAAATACATTTAAAAAATTAAATTCTGTAGTTAGAAAATAGTTCTTTTAAAAAAATCAGCCATATTTTAAATTGTGGACACAATCGAGGTGGGGACAATCACAAAACCACTACATAAGGAAGGGCGACATGGGGAAGGAAAGGGGTAACATGGAAGGAGGACCAAAAGAAGGGAGGAAATACACAAGAACTCCAAGCAAAACAAGTTTATGAACCAAAAGTCGAAAGTATATAAAAAAATCTAATGGTCACCAAGACAACCAACAAAAATTAACAATTTCAGAACAATCCCATACAAGATGAAATTAATTTTATAGAGCAATCATTAAATCAAGTATGTTAAGAAAATGAAGAGAAGCAACCAAATAAATATCTTCCATTTAGAAAGAATAAGAAATTAATTTAACAAATATTTATTAAGCAACCTACTATGCACAAGCACCATTAATAGGACTAGTTATCTAACATTGTTCAAAACAAATTCCTCACCTTCATACAGTTTACATGTTAGTGGTGGGAGAGAGACAATAAAGAAGAAATTACTTTGATGATAGTAAGTGATAAGGGGAAAATACAGCAGAGTAAAGGTAATAAGGAATGTGTGCAAGGGCCCAATGGAGTAAAAAAGATCTCACAAGAGTAAGTTCCACTAATTCCAGACTGTGTCAAACATTTCTGAAGTTCTTCTGCATCCACTTCAGAAGTGGAAGCACTGTGCACACTAAAGGTAAAGGTGTTGCTATTATTGAAATTCATGATGTGTGTGTGTGTGTGTGTGCATGTGTGTATGTTTGTGTGTTTATGAAGGTACGAACCAAAATTTCCTCAAATCATCTGATGATTAAATCATCACTGTTCAGAAAACATCATCCTATAAAAAGGAACACTGCAGAAAGCTTTAACTGGGCATTTCTTATAGAGCATCATAAATTATATGGCCTATTAAAACAGAATACAGCTATAGTGGTGAGTTCAGTAATTGGGTTGTAGAAGCATAATATGTAAGTTTGATATTACACCTGACCCTAAAGCTAGGCAAAATTCAACATATAAGAGAAATATCTAAATATTTGAACTAAAAAATTAAAAATGAAATAGTTTATGTACCCATTGAACCCATGTATTGAATGACTAATATATTCCTAGTGTCAACTTGGTAGGGGACAATATTGCAAGAGCCATCTCTTCATGGAGTTTAACTATACAAAAGCACAAGACTATGGAAAAATTGAGGCAAGTATCAAACAGTACAAACAAAATCATTGTTGCAAACTGTTACACTGTAATAGATCAGAAGTCAAATAAAAGTCTCTAAATATATATGTCCAGTTCCTGTTTTAAATAGTAATTTTATAAAATGAATTTGTTATATAGTCAGTTATAGATAACGTTTATTCTCAGTAATACCACTCAAAAGTTCCTTTCAGATAAGAATGGGATAATGTAACAAGATTTCATTTAGCTGCAAACAATAAAAAATGCTATTAAAGGGGCTTAAACAACTAAGGGTTTATTGTTTTATACAAGACACCTAGACTAGAGCAAGATAGAACTTGACTCTATGGCAACTTAGTGATGTCACCAATCTGTACTTGTAGATATCTTTTTCCAAATCCTCTCTGGCTCACTCTCCACACACCACCCTGGTTCCATTTTTGGTTAAATAATCTATGTGTCAGGGATCATGCTAACAGACTTTTTAAAATAAAATGACTACCCTCATCTCTGATCTCAGGAAGAAAATTAGTCTAGAAAGGTTTAAAATACATATTTGATATACATTTTAAATGATACACTGAATAAAAAAAGTGGCATGTCTTTAAACAGCAATCATTTTTAACTGATATTTGTCCAATGTATTTAGCATCTCACCTGTCCAGCAACAGCGGTAAAGTATGTCCACATGGGGTCTTCGGCTGAGGAGTAATTGTTCGAGTAAGCTGGGTGTCCAGGGTATCCACCAGGGAGCACCTGTGGTCCTGTTCCTGGCACTGGCTGTCCCATCTGCATCTGCATTCCTGGCATCTGACCAATAAAATTTCCAAACTAGAAGAGTGAAAAAGGAGGAAGTTATTATCACAAAATGCTACCTATTATCCACTAACATTGGTTTAAAAAGTAATATTTATGAGCAGTCCATTGCAGTGCAGAAACAGAGTTACCGAAAGCTTCCAAATTCACTATCACAAAAGCTGTTAGCTCCAAAATGCTAGATGTTCCATAATTGGATCTAATTCCATTCATTAACATGTTACCCAGAATTAAAAGAACTGTGAAAGAAAAAAAAATCTCTAGCCACTAAGAACTCAATCTAATAGATGAACATACATAATTTGAAAAAGTGTTTACCATAATCAACACTAAAATAAACAAAAATAAAATGTGTAAGAAAATTCATCTACAGAAAAACTAACAAGTAGTATAACTCAAGACACATACTTAGAAGAATGCATGGTAAAATACAATGAAACTGTGAATAAATCTAGGGAAACAGCGTAGGACTGAAATACCTGCTCCATCAAAAAAAAATTTTTTTTAAGGAAGAAATCAATGAACAGATCAATAAATTTATAATTCTAACCATGGTCCTTTTCAAAACTAAGAGTAACAACAAGAATACAAACAATAATAATAATACAGAGCTAATATTTCTGAGAGCTTTTTATATCCCAGGTACTACTGTTCTGAGTACTTTCCATCTATTATGTTATTTGATTTTCCAACAACCCTATGAGGTATAAAAGTACTATGTCCTTTTTGCAATTGAGGACCTGAAACTTCAGGAGGCTTCCTGAATTGGTTAAGGCCAGATAACTCGTAAGAAGTAGATCATGATTCAAAAATAGACAGTATGACCCAGAGGCTACCTACTATTTGTTTCCTGCTGTATCTGTGGTTCCTCTTTTCTTTTCAATTGGAACTTGGTACACATTATTAATAACTTTAAAAAGATAACTTTACTCAGTTGTGTTTTTTTTGTTTTTGTTTGTTTTTTTTTTAGTGTGAAGGAAGTATAAAGATAGTTCATTATTCCATTTTGGGTGTGTTTTTTCCTTTTTATTGAACTTATTGGGGTGACACTGGTTAACAAAATTATACAGGTTTCAGGTGCACAATTCTACAACACATCATCTGTACTCTGTACTTTGTATTTACCATCCCAAGAAAAGCTTCCATCCATTTATCCCCCCCATACCCTCCTCCACCTTCCTCCATCCCCCCACCTCTAACCCCGGGGAATTACCACATTGTGGTCTGTGTTCAAGAGTTTTTTCCCCTTTCTTTTTTGCTCAATCCCTCCACCCTCCTCCACACCTAGCTCCCTCGCCACAGCCAGTCAGCCTGGTGTCTGTCTGTGAGTCTGTCTCTATTTTGCTTGTTAGTTCATTTTGTTCATTAGATTCCAGAATCATATGGTACTTGAATGAAAATATTTTTCACTTACATTCTTTTTTTCATATAGTGTTGTCTTGAAATTTTTTTAAAATTACAGTTGGCATTTAATATCATATTAGTTTCAGGTGTACAGCGTAGTGCTTAGATATTTATATAACTTATGAAGTGATCTCCCAGATAAGTCTACTACCTGCAGACACCATATATAATTATTACAACATTATTGATTATATTCCCTATGCTGAACTTCACATTCCCATGACTATTTTGCAAATGCTAGTTTGTAACTTCACTTGTATTCTTTAAGGGTCAGTAGAGATTGCCAGAGGCAAAAAAGATTAAGATAAAGGGCAAAGAAGATAAAAGATAGAGACTTTTTGAGGTACTCTGAAAAGCCCTAGGCAGGGATGTGGTAAGAGCAAAAGTATGGAGGAACTGTGAAGAGTTCCAGGAAACTTCCTCAGGAGGTGGTCAAAACATATATAGATTCTGAAGCAATGAAGTACAAGAAAGGAAAGAGTAAGACAATATTAGCAAAAAAAAAAAAAAAAAATAGATGTGATTGTTTAAAAGTTGCTTCTTTGAAAAGAAGAGATGGACAGACCAGGCTGACAAATAGTAAAAGGGCCCTAGTAGGGCCGGCTCAGTGGACAGAGTATAGGCTTGGGGACTGAAGGGCCCCAGGTTCGATTCCCCTCCAGAGCATATATACCCGGGTTGTGGGCTCGATCCCCAGTAGGGGGCGTGCAGGAGGCAGCCAATCAATGAGTCTCTCATTGATGTTTCTATCACTCTCTCCCTTCCTCTCTGAAATCAATAAAAATATATTTTAAAAAAAGAAAAGGAGAGTATTTAACCACAAATAGAATTTAAATTTTAAAATATATATTAACAATGCTATGAATACCTTTTTACCAATATATTTGGAAAATGTAGATGAGATGGCCCTTCTAAAATTATAAATATTGACTCAAGGGAGAAAAAAATCTTCCTATTTCTTATAATGGCAAGCTAGGATAATTTAATCAAGCTTAGTAATGAAAATAATCCAAATGTTGCAAAAATATTATTTTTAAATCATCTTACCAATGGAAGGAAATTTCCAGGCCAATATCTGAGGACAAGTCTAAACCCTGAGGTGAACAGTTTAGCAAAACTCGTAAAGCTTTTGCTCTTTGGGCACGTAGAAATAACCTCCAAGGACAAGGAGTGAAAACAAGTGTTAGGGCATATCCAGGAAGTTAGGGCTTACTGGAGACCCTCACCACTGTAAGATTCACATCAGGAAGAAAAACTAAAAGTGTTTTATAAGAAACGAGGTCAAACTAAATCTAAGCATATTAGTGAAAAGCTAATGTTGAGGTGATGCCAAAAGATGACTATGAACCCTTTACTATAGCATCTCCATTTGTTCCTTAAGAGTTGAACACATTTTTTTAAACTAAAGTCAGGCAAGCTATAGTACATGAAGAATCTGACCTTATGAATAACCTTCTACCTCTCTTTCCTTCCTGACATGCAGCATTCACTGCCCCCCAATCCAAAAACATGAGAGCTGGTCGTGGTCAGAGTTCAGATGATTGAAAATTCTTTGCCGTCTCCCCTATGCAAGGCGGACTTTCTCCATCCCCTTGAATCTAAGCTGGGCCTGCGTCAGCTGTAACTGATAGAATACAGCAGAAATTGCACCAAAGTCCATTCCAGACTAAAGACTTCAAGAGGCACTTTCTGTTTCTCTCTTAGAACAAAGCCAGCATAAGGAAGCCCAAGACTCATGTAGAAGGACCCCCATGGAGAACTGGAGCTCCTAGTCATTAAGGCCAATCCATAAAAAATAGTTTTAAAAATTCATATTTCAAGTTGTCTTCTTGATAGTGTCCAATGAGTCAACACTGACTGTTACATAGTCAGAGTTATTATCTGGTAACGTGACTGAAGAACAGCTTGGACTTAAACGCTGATGGCAATGTCATTTTCACATTGTTTTGCACATTTTTGAATCCTTAATATTATCTTGGATTCCTAGTTTCTTCCCAGAAATTTTCAAACTACGGGTCCAGCTTGGAAGGGTTATTTTAGTTAAACTAGATTATAGAATCTGCAACGCCAGAGAACTATGTATGTATAAACTGTAATATATCACATTAAGCTAAAAGGAACAAACAAGTTGAGAAGCCAATGTCTCTACTTCATCCCTCAGTTTACTCCCTGTATTTTACATCAGTGTGAAAACTTTCAAACGCTCCCTTGACTAATGGTTGAAGAAGGCCTTACCTTCCTTATGCATCTTAAAGTAGAAGGTGCCAGGAGGAACTGAGGCCAGGTTTTCAACACTGCCATCTGACAGTGCTAAAACCTATATTAAATATTAGTAAAGCTCAATTTCTCTTTCTGGGTTAAAAACACGTACAATTAATATTAGAATTATATTATTGTCTACCAACAGCCCAATGGATTATCCCTCGTGCACATTTTAATACAAAGTGTGCTCCCCCACTTTGAAGATGACTGACATAAATACTGAAGGTTGTGCAACTTTCTGAGAAGAAAAAGCCAGCCAGCTAGCCACCAGGATACTGCACTTAAAATTTCCAACTCTCAAAGGTGATGCAAAATAAAGAGTTATGTAAGAAAAGAGTAACCCTTCCACTCCCAAAAAAGTGTAGAAGAACAGACTGCCCTTAGCAGAACAGTAAAGATTAGGAGACATTTAGCGCATCTTCATTTATTCTTAAGGATAGAAAATAAGTGGTCAAAAAATCCAGAAAGAGGATGTCTAGCAAACCTGAGTGACACATTGGGGGCGGGGCACAGCAGATGACTGGAACAAGAAAAGGGTGCTTTTCCCCGCGCCCTTCCAGGAAAGATGTTTCTAAAACCACATCACACTCTTGGCTACACAAGCACACGCCTCGGGGACCAGGACTAGGACTGCGGGCACAAGAGGCAGTGCAAGAGGCGGTGAAGATTCAGGGGCCGAAGGTGGCCCGGTCCCTCGGCACCGCCAGCAGGGGCGCCACACCCCGCAGAGCCGTGGCCGCGCGCAGAGGACAGCACTCACCCCTCCTCCGTATCCCGGATAGGCCATGGCGAGCGGATTCAGTGCCACCCCCGTTCCCCGTCACCCTTCGAGCCTGCGTCCGCCCTGCCGGTGAGAAGCGTAGGTGCAGGTACAAGGGCAAGTGCGGCTCAAAGGCTCACTCGCAGCGTCCTTTGCTTCCCCGAGACCGCCCACTGCCGGCACCCAGCCCCGCCCCACTCGGCTCCGATTGGCTGAGTCCCGCGCTTGGGGGCACGCCCCTTTCCGGAGTCTCAGTCCCACCCCTCTTGTCTCTGATTGGCTTCACGCGCCCAGCTCTTTCCTGCTCGGCTCCCATTGGCTCGCTCAGGTGTCGCGCTCTCCTCACTGAACCACGGAGCACACTGGCGCGGTTACCTCCACCCTCTTTGGAAAGGCTGACCCCCAAGTTTCTTCAAAAACCCCGGACCGGTCATTACTTCTTTTCACCACCGTTCTTGAGCCGGACTTCCAGATGCACATCTATGAATGTAAAACCGTGTAGAGTTACTCACATTTACTTTTGAATAGCGTTGATGTCACAATCAAAACTTTGAAACCCCTGCGCCAAGGGGAGTGCTTCTGAGCTAATGCCCACTGGATGTCAAATTTTACCAAAAGGTTATTTGTAGTTTGTTTAGTAGGTAAACAGTAACCAGAGTTGCCAGGTTTAGGAAATAAAAACATAGGAAATCCAGTTACATTTCGTTTTCTAGTAAACAGGGAATTGTTATAAATGTCTCAAATATTACATGATTTACATGATTAAATGTCTTCAGTCAGGCAAAAACGTAAATGCTCAATTCCTTGGTTTATTAAGTAATAGTAGTTGACAGTTCTGCTTTTCTCGGGAATTCAAATGAATTTTGTAGCCCCTGCTTTAAAACGACAAGACACACACAGTACAAGGACAGCTGTAGCTCTTGCTTAAAAACACAAGCAAAAGACCAGGATGACATAATTTTGAATTATTGCTGAATAAGACAACCACAAAAAATATTTTAAAAATACTTTTTTTTGCGGGGGGGGGAGGGAGTGTTAATTATTCACAGAGGAAATAAACCTTGCAAAGCTGAGTAACTATTGCTCAGCTACCCTACAGAGGAGGAACACGTTGAACCTTGTGAAACCTAATTTTATTAGGAAGCAGCAGAGCGAAAGGAAGATTGCCACTCTTACGAAAGTGTGTTAGTTCTTCTAACACACAAAAAAATACTTTAGTCAATAAGATTAAATTATTGGCACAAATAAGTGTAGAGGGGTGTGGTAAAACTTTTATGATAAGAGGAAAGAACACATGATTCATAAAAGTATGAAGTGATAAAGCAGGACAAAGCAAAACAAATTGTTGTAACATTTTATTCTAATTGATTAACTATATTCAAAAACTTAGAAAGCACCGAGGGTTTTATATTTACAAAGTCAGTCTAAATCTCTGGTCAGAACTTTTGTGCATCTTCTCTTCAGCACAGTAGCCTTATGGATGCGTTATATGTGTGTTATGGTGGGAGTCAAATCTCCATGGCCCTCTTGCATTTTGCAAGTTATAGTTTCCAAGATAGTAGTTCCTTCAAGGGCAGAGAGATGGTTGCAAGATGGCAAAGATCATCTCTCCCTCCATGTTAAAGTTTGGGTAAGTTTGTTATCAGGATTTTCCCAAGCGTGACATTTGTCCATTCTAATACACACCCAATGCTTGTGCAGCACCTGCCTAGCAGCTCCAATTTGCCTCCTAGAATTTGGGAGCCAGAGGAATCTAAGAGAATCTGAAGTGCATGCTCCCTATTGTGCTGTGAGCAGTCAAGTCCTTTGTCTCCTGTAGAGGAATCTCATGCCTTCTGTCAACTTCTATGAGACTGTAGCAGGCTACTTAGTAGCTTGCAAGTAGGATGAAATAACAGATCCTTCATAGTTCTTAGCACTTTATCTCTTAGACAAAGAGCTACCGAGAGTTCCTATTAAAGGGTAGCAGAATATGCCACTCCCCAATGTGCCACTTTCATATAATGATTTTTTTTTACTGAAAGCAATTAAAAAAAAATAAGAAAAACTTTCTGCTCTCCCGCTATTTGCCTAAAAGCAGGACATAAGTTTATAAAAGTGACCCTCCTCATACTGCAAGACAACATTAGAAATGGAGAAAGTAGAGACTTAAATCTACATAACAAATCTTGCACTTATTTATTCTGCTTTTCCTAGTAGCCTTCCTATAGTCTTCTCCACACTTTTTCTTTTCTCTTTAGCTGAAGATGGTATTTAAGATGAAGTTCTAATTCACCTCTGAGAGTTACTGACTTTTCCCTGGTTGTCTCTAATGTATACATGAGGATACATGTCAATAAACTTCTGAGGTTTTTCTCTTGTTAATCTTTTTTTTATTACAGAGATTGATCTCAATCCAGAACTCAAAAGAGTAAAGGGGAAATTATTTTACCTCTAGTACACTACCATATGAGATACAGAAAGGATTTTTGACACTCCAGTATGCAGTATCTCTCTCTCTCTAAACCTAGTATTTCAAATTAAAAATTTTGTAGCATAGGAATTCGAAAATTCAAATGAGTGTACAAAGAGTTTTTAAAAATATTAGTAATGAAAATTTGCCTCCATGATTCAGTTAGTATTATATGAACAATATAATTTTATAAAAATGTAGTGTATACAAACAATTTTAAATTGTACATTTTTCTTTTCAGAAAATACTTCATTATTATATGAAAATAACTATAGAGTGAATACTATATAACAGGAACTGTGTGTTGTGAGGAATCCTCAAAATAACTCCATCAGTTATATACTATTACTATCTCCTCTGTATAAATGCATAAACTAAGGTCAAGAGTTGTAATCACTTGCCCATAGTTGCATAGTTAATAGCAAAGCTGAGATTAAAGCCCAGGAAATTTGGCTGCAGAATGTGGTCTATTAAACAATGCATTTCTGCTTCCCTTATTAACCCCACCAAACTATTTCAAAATATAATAAAAATTATCCTATCTAATAAAAGAGAAACATGGTAATTAGCCATATGTCCGCTACCCTTCCCATTGGCTAATCAGGGCGATATGCAAATTAACTGCCAGCCAAGATGGCAGCCGGCAGCCAGGCAGCTTGAAGCGAACATGAGGCTTGCTTGCTTCAGTGACGGAGGACTCCAATGTTCCCCACCTGCCTTGCCGGCCTCTGAGCTTGCAGTTTGAAACATTGTTACAAATATAGAAGCTAAACAAAACCCCAGAAACCTGCTTTCAGCCTCCGGGATCTCAGAGCTGGAGTTGATACAGTGTTTCGATTATAGAACCCAAACAAACCAGATACCTGCTTTCAGCAGCGGAGGCCTCAGAGCTGGAGCCAGAGCTAAAGCTGGCCCAGAATAAAAAAAAAAGAAAAAGAGGAGCAGTTGGGAGCTTCAGTCACCCGCCAGCCTGAAAACATCCCTCAGCCCCTCACCCAGACTGGCCAGGCACCCCAGTGGAGACCCCCACCCTGAAGGGTGTGTGACCAGCTGCAAACAGCCATCATCCCCTCACCCAGGCTGGCCAGGCACCCCAGTGGGGACCCCCCCCTGATCCAGGACACCCTTCAGGGCAAACCAGCCGGCCCCCACCCGTGTACCAGGCCTCTACCCTATATAGTAAAAGGGTAATATGCCTCCCAGCACCAGGATCAGCAGAGCCGTGAGGCCTCCCACCAGGATGAGCGTGACAGGGTGCAGCGCCCCAACCCCCTGATCGGCCCTGCTCTGTGTGTGACAGGGGGCGGGGCCACAACCTCCCCATCCACCTTGCTCTGTTCATGACAGGGGAAAGCGCCCCAACCCCCTGATCAGCCCTGCTCTGTGCCTGATAGGGGGGAGCTCCCCAACCCCCTGATCTCACTGTGGCTCTGTGTGTGACAGGGTGTGGCGCCCCAACCCCCTGATGGGCCCTGCTCTGTGAGTGACAGGAGGAAATGCCCCAACTCCCTGATTGGCCCTGCTGTGTGTGTGACGGGGGGTGGTGCCGCAACCTCCCCATCGACCCTGCCTTGAGTGTGACAGAATTTCAGCTTCAGAGCAGAGCCTACCTATCTCATAGAAATAATTTCTATGTTCTATGCCAAATACTATAACAAGACATATAACTATACCCAGCTAATGAAAAACAACATTCATGGAGCTTATTTTATATCACTAAGAAAGTTTACTTAGATCAATAAATTTATTTATTCAACAAATATCGATTGAACATCCACAATGTAAAACTACTTTAGTGAAGAAAAATAAAACCCAGCAGTGGCATTGGGGAGATGCTCTTGCCCTGTTGGAGCTTATATTCTAACAGGAAGAACAGACAATAATAAGTAAAGATAGTAAGTACATTATGTAGTATGTTAGAAGATGATAAAAACTATGGAACAAGAGGAAAATAAAAATGGGTAGGGTTAGAGAGGTGACAGAGTAAGCTGCAGTACTAAACAGGATGCTGAAAGCAACCTCTTTATGAAGGTCAGGTTTGAGCAAAGACTTAAAGGACACGAATGAGTCAGACATGTAGTTATTAGACCTATAGGAAGAATATTCCAGGCAGAACTAGAGTTGTGGTCCTAAGGCAGAAGGCTGCTGACCTGTTTAAGAAACAGGAATGAGGTCAGTGCATCCGGTGTGGATTGAGCTAGAGTGGAAGTCATAAGAGTGGTTACAGTGCAGGAATATTGGAGCAGGTCAGTAGAGCTTTTATGGGTCATTGTAAATACTTTATTTTGTACTCTGCTGAGATAAGAAGACACTTAAAGGTTGGAGCCTTAGTGAGATATGGTATAACTTATTTTCAAAGGATCACTCTGTTGACAGGGGTTAGTGTAGAGGCAAGGGGAACTCTTAGCAACCTGTTGGTAATTTAGAAATGATGGTGACTTACCAGGGTGCTGCCATTAACATGGTAAGAAATGGTGAGATTATTTTCTATTTGTAAGATGGACCCTCAGGAATTACTGTTTGCTTTGGATCCGCCCTTTAATGACATGGTGACAAAGATTCTCTCCTTGACCAAACTTTAGCCAGGTTCTTCTGAGCTCGCTTCTTGATTAGGCCTTAACCCTCTCCTATAAGGGCTTGGACAAACACTCACATGGTTTCTGACAGCTCAAGGCTGCATTCCCAGGATGACCCTGGCTTCCTTAAAATGCCTACCTGACAAAACTCAAGGCTTCCAAAAGACTTTACTGTTTGTTCCAGCCAATGCCTGAAGACGGGGTCCTGTCTCCTGGTTTTTGTGAGAGGGTCGGAGCCTAACTTCAATACGCACCAGTTAGGAAACCCAGATGGGTTTCATAGGACTCAGCCCCTCTTCCTGATTTTTGTACCTTTTCACTCCCTCACTCTACAGAGCCCCAACTTGCCTTTCTGTTTTCCAGTTTCTCCCTTTAAAATACCTGATTTCCTCTATACAAATCAAAATTCAGTTCAGTTCACACACTGGACTCTTTTTATTAATATTATCATTTCCCTATTACTAATAGTATATTACCGATTAAAATCATCCTTATCACTTTAAGGTCTTTGTTTATCTTTGTCAATGGTGAAGAATGGAGGAATGTTTGGGATGGCCAAATCAAAAATCAATATGGGACATATTAGATTTGAGATGTCTATGAGGCTTGGTGACAATGTCAGGTAGGTTGTTGATCTAAGAGGCTAGCTAGGGTAAATAGTTTAGCTAGTAAGGGTGCCTACCAACCACCTGGCATCTGCATTTTGATGAACCTTGTTATTCTCCACTTGATACATATGCAGCACCTGTAGAGAAGCAGTAGAGAACTTAACGGAAGGTATTGCTCCAAAGTGGACCTAAAATGAAAATTAATTGCTAATGCTGGTAATAAAAGTGAAAGTGGCCAAAGAAATTACTGCCTCTTTGACATCATTGTTCATAAAAAGTAATGAATAGTAGTAGAAGTAGCTTTACGACCTAGTGCATTAAAAGTGTAACTTATTATATTTGCAAATGGTTCTGGCAATTTTTAAATCCATGTAGCTTGAGAAACTATACACAATGTCTCAGCCAGCTTGCTACCATAACAAAATACTGGAGATTGGGTGGCTTAAACTACAGACATTTATTTCTCACAGTTGTGGAGACTGAAAGTCTGAGATCAAGGTTTCAGCAAGGTCGGTATCTGGAGAGAACTCTCTTTGTGTTGCAAATGAACTAAATGGAAGAGAGCCTAGGAAAGGAATACTATAACCTCACTCTCATTCCTGCCTCTGATCTCCTGCCAGTGTTTCCATTGTCTGATCTCAGAAGCCAGAGGAAAGGGGAGTTTATGGATTACATCCATTAAGGTCAGCCTCCCAAGGAACAGGAGAATGTGGAGGAGAATGGAGCATGGATCTTCAGAGGCTAGTGGAAAATATCAAATACAAGGGGGGGGGGCGGGGGAAAGGAGTTCCCCAACGTACACTCACAATCCTGCCAAAATTTAACAACTCTTCAATTAGAGAGTCAACTTGCGTAATTTTTCTGTATGGCAAAATTCACATCCATTGTATAAAGTACATACAGAATAATTACACTGAATGGTGACTCTCTGTTTAATTAAATTCCAATACTTGATTGAGCAACTAGGCTATGTAGACAAAAGAGAGTGAGAGAGAACCTAGATTTTTATTCAGCCACCATGATTCCAACACAGACTTGAGCCACCCATTACAAGAAGCACTATGGCAACCAGCCCAGGGAAAAGGGATGGGAAGGTGGGAGAAAGGAGGATGTAACCTAGCAACAGAATCTTTAGGACACGGTTTGCTCATAAATTGCAGAAATGGTAGTTAGTGATATCAGAAAACATAATTAAATGAAGAAAAAGTACCAAAAAGGGATGAGTAGGCACATAGAAAATATCTGAGCAAGTGGGTAATAAATATCAAGTATTTAAATCTAAATTCCTGTGTAAAGTGTCTTTCTATACATTATTTTATGTAAATAAATGTGCACATAAAGTGAAAACTGTTTATAAGGAAACAAAACTGATCTCTATTAGAAAACCATGTGCCTAAAATATAGCCTTTTCAGTATAAAGTTGAAAATTAAATGATTATGATCTTAACTTTGAAAGGATGAAGTAAGCAAAACCTGTATCTTCAAGCTTACAAACCTGTCATAGTTTTTAGATCGCCTTTGATATTTCTCCTGACTGACATTTGGGAAACATTCATTAGAAAACTGTCAGCTAACCATATCATGTAAATTAATACCAATATCAGAGTTAGGAGAATTTCTCTTTATTAACTCCACTGATTTCATTCATTCACATATGCTCTCTATTTCAAAAAAATATGTTAACTGGTGAATTAACTATATTTTCTTTTTTTCTGTGTTCTTGATGATCTGGCATCTGGGGCCTGGCTGACTGGAAAGTTGCTGCCCGCCTTGGCCTGGTAGCTCGTTGGTTAGAACATCATCCTGATAAGCCAAGGTTGTTGGTTCAAACCCTGGTTAGGGAACATACAAGAATCAACCAATGAATTAATACATAAGTAAGTGGACAACAAATCAATGTCTCTCTCTCTCTCTCTCTCTCTCTCTCTCTCTCTCTCTCTCTCTCTCATCAATACAAATTTAGATAAATAAATAAATAAGAAATCTGCCTTAAAAAAAAAAAAGAGAGAGACTTCCCCTCTCATTACCTGCCAATTCTTAGAGAGCAAATGAATCACCAGGGAGTGTGCTCTTGCACAGGCAAACTATCCAATCCAGAGCCCACACCCTGAACTATATCTCTTCATTTTGGCTTACACTCCTCTGCACTACTCTCCCCAGCAGCAGATACCAGGCAACTATGGAGAGCCTGTATGCCCCAGAGTCTGCTGAACTTATGCAAATTAGCCAATTTTAACCCCCTTTACCTTGCCGTTCCCATGGAAACTAAAATAAAGCCTCTGGCCCATGCTTCCTCTTGATTCTTCTGCCTCCTGACTGACTCTAGTGTTTCCCCAAGATTTGGTGTGTCCCTCGTCTTGGACACAATAACAAACTGTTTTTTCATTGGCAGTCATCTTCTGAGCTATTGTCCGCATCATACTGGAATAATAAAACCTACATTTTAAAACAATTGGTTCTTCGTTATTGTCTATGCTGACTCATAGAAACTATGCAGTAAATATTTTAGAGGTAGATGCTTGACTCCAAGGAAGTTCATCTGTTGACTGTGTGATATTGGGCAACATAATACACCGTCTATGAATCTTGGGTCTTCCTTTGCACAATGGGGATATTCCCTACTAGAAAATCAATTAGTTCTCTTTATGTTTTCTGCTTTTATAAAATAGAATACTTTAAGTTTATACCTAATTATAGCCACGGTTTTTTTCTTCCCATTGAGACATATGGATTGCCTCTTTTTTCTGTTACCTGTCGAAAAATGTATAGTTGTACATAGTTACAATTTTACTTACTTGAAACCAAGCCAACCAGTTTGACATAGCTAAGATTTAACAGTAAAACTCCACAAGGTGGCGGCAGAGGCAACACCATCACCAGCGGGCCGCTGCGGCAGAGAAGAAAGAGCCTAAGGAAGAAAGCCGGGGGAGGCTTTCTCACCTAGTTCCTTTCTGGCAAGAGAGTGAGTGAATACCGCGGAATGTCTGACTGCCCTGGGCTGCTCTGTGTCTGAGGGCTCGCGGAGGAGCCATTGTGTCCTTAAGGTTTCAGGGAATGTAATGAGCCATAGACAGAGCTTGCCCACCCCTCCCAGAGAGGGCGGCCTAGCTTTTAGAATTCATTTTGTGATGAAGCTCAGGTGTTCTCTATAATTCACGGGGGCGTCCCACTAATATTAAATGTTAATATTATTTTTAATCCCTAATTAACAACATGCTGCATACGTACGTATACACAGGCAGTCTATTCCTGAAAAACGAAGCGTTTCTGAATTGTATAAAATTAGATTTCACTCAGCCCATGCTTACTGCCTTACTTACATTAATCAAACGATAAAAATCATCATACTTCATCTTGAAGTATCTTAAAGTAGATCATTTATAGTAATAAAGTAATTTAGACTCCGCTATAATTTTTTTAAAAAATCTATCTCATGGGGAAATATGTCCCTCTTGATATTTTTACTGCATTTGAGGGAGAAAGAATTGATGAAATGACCATTTGCGCTAAAGTTCTAAAATTTTGTACCAGTCCTAAGGGGGAAGAACTGTGCAAGCTCTCCTGGAGCTGTTAAATCTATGCACTCTCAACACAAATATGCATAGATGTGAAAATGTAACACAGATATACACATACATCCTAATTAGAAATTCAGAGGGAAAAAAATTAGTTCTTTAGGAGTAATTGAGATGCATTTTTATAAAAATATTTTCAAAGTGTTTTGAAGTATTATAACATTTAAATTTCTTTCATTTTAATTATAAATTTAAATTATACAATTTCATATATTTTATACAATGTGATATAATTTGGAGCCTCAATAAATCAGTCTGTCATCCTTTCATTCTTTTACCGATTTTACTCATGCATTCTTTCATTTATAACAATAGCACATAATAGAATTAAAGTTCCTTTCCAGCCCTAGCTGGGTTGGCTCAGTGGATAGAGTGTTGGCCTGTGGACTGAAGGGTCCCAGGTTCAGTTCCTGTCAAGGGCACATGCCTGGGTTGCAGGCTCGATCCCCAGTGTGGGGCATGCAAGAGTTAGCCGATCAATGATTCTCTCTCATCATTGATGTTTCTATCTCTCTCTCTCTCCCCCTTCTCTCTTCCCCTGTGAAATCAATAAAAATATATTAAAAAATAAAATGAAGTCCCTTTCCATCCCTCAACAATATGGAATACTGGTTCCAGAACTTGCCCAGCTTCTCTGATATTTATTTGATTCTATGAAAAATTGATGGGGTAAAGGCAGCAGACCATCCAAAACTCATATTGCTACTGGTTGGGCCTATATAAGTGTGAGATAGTCTGAGAAGGCTCAGATACAACAGTTCTAGTTTTGTAAGAATTCTTGCCAGGCTGGAGTGGCTCAGTGGGTTGAGCATTATTTTGTGCACCAGAAGGTTGCTGGTTTGATTTCTGTCAAGCCACATACATGGGTTGTGGGTTTGATCCCAAGTTTTTCTTTCTCTCCCTTTTCCTCTCTCTAAGCATATCCTCAGGTGAGGATTAAAAAAAACCCAAAATTTAACATGAATGATGTTCTGATCTCCTAGCACAGAGGTTTTCAAATATCTTCCCCAAAATATGGATCTCCAAAATATATAGCCAATCAAACTTGACCTGCTCTCTTCAGAGTTGAATTCAGGCCCAAAGCCTCCTAGCCCATTTAGCCTCTCCATCACCTTCTATAGTATCACTATGTTAAATTAAGTTTCCTCAAAGTAGTTAGAATTAGTCACCTCGGGCATAATAAACTTGCAGTTAACAATGGCTGTGCAGTTGAGTTTAATGTTGCATGGAATATGAATGTCCTGATAATCTTTCTTACTTCCCCCTTTATGGTTGGTAAAGTATGAGAAATTTCATTTATTTACTGTAAGCAAGACAGTATCCGTGATATAGGGCTTCCCTCTCTGTTGCTCTTTCTCTTTGCTAAACCATAGATTGGAGAACTATCAGGACCTGGGTAACAGTGAGGCATGAGATAAGTAAAAATTTTTTCAGTCACTCAGAGTCAGATTTCCTTGTTACTTTCTCTTTTCACAGACATTAGGTGACCTTTTTAGTTGAATTCATATGTCGTCAGTTTTTCCAAATATAAGTTAGAGATTTACATTCTGAAGTGTCCACGGTGTTACAGCCATGAAGATCTATATTTTCTATGATACATAATAGATTTCATTTGTTCTAAGCAAATATCTGACAATGCCCAGGTCAATGGATTTGGCAGATAAATGTTCCAAACTGCAGTATCATTTTTCATAAATAGTTGAAAATGTATGTTCATTTATATTATAGCTTTAGCTAAACTGAGCTAGTATGAATGATTCAGGAATAAGTCTAAAAAGCACAACTGAGTTTCCTAAAGCTTCCTGGTTAGACCAAGAAACTATCAACCTACTCGCTAAAATGTGTTTTCTAACCCCCAAATCACTAGTTTGGGTGCTTTCACAGCCACTGGTGGATATGTGCAGAGCAGTGAAAATTTGAGTCATCTGAATTGCATGTTCCCAGCTAAGGTTGAACAAGGTGATACTCTGCCTTTTAATTTCAGCTCTAATACTGTAAACACATGTCCTTTTCATGGTATATTTGCTGCCAAATTTTTTGCAGTTTTATGCTTTTTGTTGGTGGTTTTACTGTTTAAAAATGAATAGTTCTGAAGAGTTATCTAGTGTTTCTAAGCGCAGGAACACTGTGATGTACCTCACAGAGAGAATGTCAGCTAAGCTTCTTTCAGGTATGTGACAGTGTTGCTAACTATGAGTTCAATGTTAATGAATCAACATATATGAAATAAGGTGTCTTTAAACAGAAACACACATAGGAAAGCAGGATTATGAATGAATTGATTTTAGAAATATTGTGACCAGAAGCTTGTAGGAACCTATTTCTGATTTCTCCAGGAGCCATGGTTCAGTATTCTCTAATTCAGTGCTTCCCTACAACTTCATAGAACATAACAGCTGTGAGTAATGAGACTCCACTGTACTCTGAGTTGGCCCTCTGTGAGTGAAGGCCCTAATTTCTAGTTCTCAACTCTGGCTGAAGCGTGGAATCACAAGTGGAACTGACGGGAAAAATAACTGACATTAAAGTTCCGCTCACGGAGATTCTGACGCAATGAACAGGTGTATACGTCTTTCCATGTGAATCTAATATGGAGCTAGGCTTGCGATCATTTCCTAGCTTCCTTTGCTGCCACAAGAGAATTGAATGGCTGCGTTGGTTCTTCCTTTTGGGGATACTCTTCAGGGTAATGAGTGTGCACAAATAGGGAAACTACCTGGAGAACAAGTTTTCTAGCCTTCAGTGGACCATGTTTATATAATCATCTTTATATTTTAATATTTAAATAAAATGGCTGGAGCTCCTGTGACAAATACTGCCTTATTGTTAGAACTTAGATTTTTCACATGTTTTGAGCAAGTAGCACTTTATTTTAGGGGAGGTGGGCACAGTCCAGTTCCAGCCAATGAGATACAAGAAATTCAGCTGGGGGACTTCTGGGATATTTTTCACCTCAGTGTTGGAAGGAGGTAAGTGGGAGCATGGCAACCAACCAAATTTTAACTGAAGTTGAAGGAAGAAATGATGTTTGCAGCAGTTGCAGCACATTTTGGCAACCATGAGAGAAAAACCAAGAAAATTACAGAACATATCAGAGTTCTGACCTCAATGAATCACTGGCTCTTCTTAAGAGAGAAAAACCAATCCCTCTGGTTGGGCCACATTTAGTCAGGCATCCTTTGCCTTGCAACCAAAAGCATGTCTACTGAGAGGGCCCCTTCCATCCCACAGAGCATGGCAGGTCTGGCACAGCCCCTCAAATGTTAGAAGATCCCTAGAAGGCTATGCTCTCCTCGTCTCCCTTGGATGAAATTCTCAATCCAAACGTCTTTTCTCACTTTCTTCAGATTCACTTTCTTTCTGTGCAGCTCTGCTTCATAGCACGGGGCCACTACCTCCCTCTCCTCCTTTATTAACCTAAGCACCACAACACAAGCCTCTTATATTGTCAGACTTTTATGAAAGATCTGGAACTAAGAAAGGCCAGTACAACAAGTGCACTGCAGGAATAAACTTGTTATTTAATACTAGAAGCCCGGTGCACGAAATTCATGCATGGGGGTGGGGGGGAAGCCTGCATCCTCTCCAATCTGGGACCCCTTGAGGGATGTCCGACTGCTAGTTTAGGCCAGATCCCTAAACCAGCAGTCGGACATCCCTCTCACAATCCAGGACTGCTGGCTCCCAACCACTCGCCTGCCTGCCTTCCTGATTGCCCCTAACCACTTCTGCCTTCCAACCTGATCACCCCCTAACCACTCCTCTGCCAGCCTGATCAATGCCTAACTGCTCCCCTGATTTCCCCTAACTGCCCTCCCCTTCCAGCCCGGTCATCCCCAACTGCCCTCCCCTGCTGGCTCAGTTGCCGCTAACTGCCCTCCCCTGCTGGCCTGGTCACCCCTAACTGCTCTCCCCTTCCAGCCCAGTCTCCCCTTACTGCTCTCCCATGCCAGCCTGGTCACCCCCAACTGCCCTCCCCTGCAGGCCTGGTCAGCCCCAACTGCCCTCCCCTGCTGGCCTGGTCACCCCTAACTGCCCTCCCCTGCAGGCTTAGTCATCCCTAATTGCCCTCCCCTGCTGGCCAGATTGCCCACAACCACCCTCCCCTGCCAGTCATCTTGTGACGGCCATCTTTGACCACATGGGGGTGGCCATCTTGTGTGAGGGTGTGATGGTCAATTTGCATATTAGCTCTTTATTATATGGGATTAGGAACTGTTGCCCAAATATCCTGGCTATCCCTGCCACAAGGAAGTTCTCACAGGCTCTTCCTCCCCTTGGCATGTTAACAGGATCCCCCTACAGAGAACTCTTCCTTAGAGATCCCTTCTCTACAGTTGAGACCATTTCAGCTCACTCTCTGTTGAACAAATGGAGTGTGTGTATGCATGCACACACATAATGAAGTATTGATGGGAAATACACTTAAAATATTAAAAATGCCCATCTCTGGATGATGGAATAACTTAGTAATTTATAAATCTTCTTCAATATTATCTGATATCCTGCCTGAAATGTCTACAGGATAAACTTTTTTTTAAATAACAAAATAATTTTTTAGAAATATTCAATACAAGAACGTGTCTGGACACCATGTCTGACAATAGGATACAAAATATATTCAGGTTCCATGTTTGACTTACTGACATTTGTCATACAGCAATAATAATACCAGAGTCTTGGCATGTTCTAGTACTTCCAAGATTAAATGCTGAATTACCCATTTCTTTCCAGAGTTCTCTCTCCTTTCACCTGCACAGCTTCCTCTTTCATTCTTCATAACCTTGCTCTTCACACTCATCACAATCTCTGGCGTTTAAGAGGTTCTCTAGAGTGTGGTCTTCAAGTAGTTTGTTCTCGATGCCTACCAGTAAAAATATTTGAACATGAGCCTTAATAAATATTTGTCTATTTATTTAGAAAATCTTTGCATGTACAACTATAACAACAACATAAAATACAAATAAACATTAAAAACTAAGGAATCAGATGAAGATGAAAGAAGATTTTTAAATGTAATTGATATAATTTAGTGCATTAATCATAAAAAATATTATAAATTGATAGTGCTTTGTTATTTTTTAAAATTTTAGTTCCAGCCTTTGTGATTTAGCAATTCAAAAGTTTGGTTCGGTTTATCCCAATATTTGATTTCAATAACTCATTCTACAGCACGCCTACTCCTACTCCAAAACTTTGTCAGTAATAATATTTCAGAGGTTAAATAAAAATATATAATTAATTCTACAGGGTGAGTACTCAGAAGTAGAACAGGCACCCCCTCAATCCGGATGGACACAGGTTGAGAGACCTAACACCAAATTGTCTACCAGCTAAACGTCAACCTGGGTTTCAAGGCAAAGATAATGGCACTACATTTTACTCTGGGTTTCAAGGCAAAGATAATGGCACTACATTTTACTCTGGGTTTCAAGGCAAAGATAATGGCACTACATTTTACTCTGGGTTTCAAGGCAAAGATAATGGCACTACATTTTACTGTAGTTTGCTCTTAAGCACTTATTTTAAATTAAGTCAAAGAAGTGCCTTTGAGGCCAAGCAGCGCCTTTGAGGTAAAGATGCTGTTTTCACAAAAACATGTGCAAATAACTGTTTTTGAAGAGACTTAATCTGTGGAGGAAGCATTTGGAAAAATGGATATTTGGGAAAATTTTCCATTGATACTTGATTTTTGGGGGTGGGGTGGGGGTGGGGGTGACAAAACTGTTTGTCATATAGAAAAGCTTTTAAAACCAGATTTTATTACTGAATTGGAGGAAGTAATTAAGAAATGCATATCATGGTCTGGTAAACATTGTCAGAATTTCTATTTCGGGCCTACTTATGTTTTTGAGATATAAAGCCACGGCAGTATCTTTCGATAAACTTTTCTGCTAAATCAGCATATCAACTTCTGTTTCTTGCAAAAAGGGATTCTGTCTAGAAACTTAATTACATGGCTAGTTATTAAACTGTATGTTACATTGTTTGTGTAATAATGCTGGCAGTCACTTATAGAGGAAATATAATATTCCTGGCTTGATGCTAAGTGCTTACAGTCTATCCTTCTAACAACCTTATGGCACGGTGCTAGTATCATTCTCATTTTACAACTGAGAAATTTGAGGTGATTTTTCTCAAGATCACACAGCAATTAATAGTCAGTGCTGAGATGTGAATTCCGGCATCCTGAGCTCAGAGCCCCTATGATTCACCACAACTCCATATTGCTAGGCTAACTTGAAATTATACAGAGTAGGCTCTTTACTGATACAATTAGTAAACTAACGAAGGAAAATGATGATAATAATTCTAAAAAGATTCCCTCATTAAATTAAATTTGTTGTCATTTTCTTAGGAAAAGGCATCCCTGCCATGGATGGCCATTAAGTTGTAGCTCTGGCTTGTCAAAAAAAGTGGCAGCCATGGTTTTTACTATTTCTTAATTGTAGAAGACTCAAATGAAAAGTTGGATAACAGTGGGAATCTATGATCTAGTATATTTCTGGCATATTATTTAAAGAACAAAATACTAAAAGGAGGCTTTTTAAGCTGATGGAGACTGCAATGTGCCTTAAGAGTTTAAAGAGAATAGGCAGGTCTAGGAAAAAGAAAAAGAGATCAGCAGCATTTTCCACCTCAAAGGAGAAAGGAAACAGAAACTTACATTTAGAAAACAAAAGGAAGATGAAAACGATTGCTGTTAGAAGAAACTAACGAGTATTCAAACAAAAGGCCAAAAGGAAAGTAAATAATGATGCAAAAATATAGATAAAGAGAAAAGATACATTCGAGATGCTGTGGTTTGGCTTTGTCTCTTTAACATTCTTCCCCCAGAAGAGGTGCAATGAAGATCATGGTAGATCCCTGGCTGGTGTGGCTCAGTTGGTTGAGTGTTGTTCTGTGCACTGAAATGTTGCCAGTTGGAGCCCTAGTCTGGACACATGCCGGGGAAGGGAGCAGGGAGGCATGCAGGAGGCAGCTCATTACTCTCTCTCACATCGATGTTTCTCTCTCTCTCTCTCTCTCTCTCTCTCTCTCTCTCTCTCTCTGGTTCTCTCTCTCTCTCTCTCTCTCTATCTCCCCTTCTCTCCCTGCCTCTCTCTCTAAAAGATCAATTTAAAAAAATCTAAAGATAAAATGAAAAAGTTATGGTAGATTCCGCCCTGGCTGGGTAGCTCAGTTGGTTAGAGCGTCACCCCTGAAAGGGTTAAAGAGAATGAACCGGGGCAAAGAAAAACTTACTGTGCTTAGCAGATATCTTGCAGAAAGCTTGCCGCCTTGAACACCGCATAGCTCAGATAACCAGAAGATGTCTGGCATGGGAGGAACCAAGGACAGACCAAACCCTCACATTAGCAGAGCGGCCTGCAGCCGGCAAAAATTAATAAAAACCTATCACTCCCCGTTCTCTTCGCTGATGCCTTTCTCAGTCTCAGCCCACCTGCACCCAGGTGGTCAGAATAAAATCTCTTTTGATACATTATGGCCTCAAGTCATAGGTGCCCGACCCCAGCCCACTCCGAACCTTTCAATGCCCATACCCCAAGGTTGTGGGTTGGTTGCTTGGTCTGGGCACATGAATCAACCTATAAATGCATAAATAAGTAGAACAAAAAATCGATGTTTCTCTCTCTGAAAATCAATAAATAAAAATGACATAATTGCAAGTGTCCCCGATTTCTCTCCACTTTGTCTACCTCTGCCCCCTCCCTCCCTTGGCCTTCACCAAACTATGGTTCATGTCCATGGGGTATGCATATATGTTCTTTAGGTAATCCCTTCACCTTCTTTATCCAGTCACCCCCTTCAGGCACCGGCCGGTCTGTCCCATGTTTCTATGCTTCCAGTTCCATTTTGTTCATCAGTTTATTTTGTTCTTTACGTTCAACATATTAGTGAGATCATATGGTATTTGACTTTCTCTGACTGACTTATTTCACTTACCTTATTATTCTCCAGGTCCATCCATGCTGTCTCAAAGGTATAAGAGTTCCTTCTTTTTTATAGCCAACTAGTATTCCATTGTGTAGATGCACCACAGATTTTTTAACCACTCATCTGTCGATGGGCACTTGGGCTGTTTCTAGATCTTGGCTATTGTAAATAATGCTGCTATAAACATAAACATAGTCTTTTCTCTGATTGGTGTTTCAGTATTCTTAGGATACTTCCCAGAAGTGAGATCACTGAGTCAAAAGGCAGCTCCAGTTTTAATTTTTTGAGGAAACTTTACACTGTTTTCCACAGTAGTTGCAGCAGTCTGCATTCCCACCAACAGTGCACAAGGGTACCCTTTTCTCCACATCCTACTATATTTCTTTTATACAGGCGAAAGCATGGCCAGGCTCCCCTGGCCTAGACTAACATCACTGAATGAGCTTGCTAGCAAATTAATTTTCCTAAACACATCTTTTTCATAGCTTAAATGACCCCTCCATCCTCCATCTAATTCTGGACCATGGGGTTCTCATTATGAAGCGTATGTACTACCACCCGTAGTCACCCAGGGTGGCAGAATGCCTGAGCAGCAACCTGAAGGACTCCTGTTTATATGGCTTCTGCACTAAAACGAAGCTGCCATTTTTCAGTGTGGGTGTCTTTTTTTTTTTTTTTCCTTCATGACATAGACAAATGTTGATGTTTACTACAAGTTGGTACATTAGTTGCTAATTAAGTTCCTAGCTGCCTCAGCCAAAACTTGCTGTATTGAATCCAAGAAAAGAATGGCAGCTATGTCAAAAATAAGTTGCTGGGGATTTTGTTTTGTTTTATTAAGGGAAAGTTGTATATTAAAGAATATGGGGGAATTTACATGCTGGGAGAGGAAACCTTCAATCTTGGCTTCCTCCTAAACTGAGTTGGTGGTTCAAGTCCCTCTGTGTCTATCACCAGGCCCTGGTCAAAGCAGAAAATAAATAGTGCAATCTGCAAATGAGGGACTGAAGTTAACTTTTATCATGACTCACTCGTTTTCGTACCCACCCAGAAATTCCCTGTGGACAACGTTCGTTCTTGGGGACCCGCAGGACATCGGGTTTCTATCAGAAAAGGTGCAGACGTCCCTTCATCCTGGGGCCCTGGGGTTACACCTCTCTGGAAACTTCCTCTCTCCCCCTGTCCCTTGCAGTCTTACCTCTCTGGCGGGGCCAGAACCTGCCTGCATTCCCCAGCCAAGGCGAACTCCTTCCTGTTGGCATGGGTTTCCCTTCACTGACAGGCTGGAAAGTCCCGAGTCAGGCGCTTTCACAGCCCCCCACATGTTAGCTGACAGGGGGTGAGGCTGACGGCTGCGGGAAAGAGGCGGAATCTGCAAGGAAGACGGAATCCCGCGGGGAGAGCACGGCCCGCCGCCCTTGCCTTGCCCCCGGGGGAGTTCGCTTTCCTTTTCTACGCCCCACTGCGCCCTGGGCCAAAGCGCTGCCCTTGCCAGATCCGACCAAAGGGTGTCCCTCTCGGACCGGGACCGGCCGCCACTCCCCGCCCTGCGCCTGACGTTTGGAAACTGACGGGAGCGGAGAATCGAAACAGAAACCGCCTGGCAAACTGGGCTTAAAGCTCCCACCGGAATGCGCTGGGGAGCAGCCTGGTTGGGGCCGGCGAGCACTGCAGAGGCCAGGCGGCCGCTCCGTCCGTCCGTCCGCAGCCGCGTCCCGCCCACCTGCCCACCTGCCCACCTGCCCACCTGCCAGGGGCGACCTCCCCGCGGGACCATCGGGGGCTCTGCGGGCAGCCCTGTCGCTGCCAGGCACCTTGCCGCACAGCCTGCTGCCCCCAGGCACGGGGCTGACAGCACCTGTTGAGCGGAGAACAGCAACCTGTCCGTCTAGGTGGGGGGACCTCTCCCTTCTCTGAGAAGGAACGATGACGAATGGGCATTCCGCGGACAAGCATTTCCATTATCTCCTCTCGTGCTTCCGGGCCAGAGTGAGAAGGTACATCGAGGTGGAGCCCGTGCTGGACTACCTGACCTTCCTGCCTGCGGAGGTGAAGGAGCAGATCCAGAGGAGGGTCACCACCCACGGGAACATTGGCGCCGCGGAGCTGCTCCTGAGCACCTTGGAGAAGGGGGCCTGGCCCCCGGGCTGGACCCGCGTATTCGTGGAGGCCCTCCGGCGAGCAGGCAACCCCCTCGCCGCCCGCTACATGGACCCTGAGCTCAAGGACCTGCCCTCTCCCTCCAGCGAGAACGCGAACGATGAGTGTTTCCAACTGCTGACCCTCCTGCAGCCCACCCTGGTGGAGAAGCTGCTGGTCAGAGATGTCCTGGATAGGTGTGTGGCGGAGGAGCTGTTGACCGTTGAAGACAGAAGCCGGGTAGGTGTCCGCTCAGGTGGAGCTGGCCTTTTAGGCAGATTTTGCCACTTGTGGCTGGCCCATGGGTTGGCCCCGTTCCAAATGTTCTTTGACATCTTTGGGTAAATCTGGATCCCTCCTTGCTCTGGAAGAGAATCTCTAGTCATATAAAACATAATTTTAAACACTTAAACACAAAAAGGCTTTTTTTTCTAATTCTTGCATTGAAATTAGCTAGAGTAACTTCTAGAATAAATGTGTGCTAGTAGAGACTATGTAATGAACACTTACTATGTGCAGTTAGTATATTTTTCAAAATGTATATTCAGAATTCTTGCTCAGAGTAATCCATTGAGGTGTATAATGTTATGAAGTCTGTTTTACAGATGAGAAAACTGAGGCAGGTTTCTGCCCAAAGTTTCTTAGGAAGATAGTGGCAGGGCTAGTGATTTAGGGCCTGATGGTATGGAATTTTATGTCTTATTTAGTATACTTCCATACAACAGGGGTCAGAACATATGACCCATGGGCTAAGTTCAGACTGCTACTGGTTTTTGCCAGTCCCCAACCTAAGGATGGTTTTTAGATTTAAAAATGTTCAGTGTGTATAAAGTTTTATTAGAACACAGTCATGCTCATTCATTTATATATTATGACTGCTTTTGCAGTTCAAGAGCATTTGGACAGAAACCATATAGCCCACATAGCCTAAATATTTATTATCTGGTCTTTAGAGAAAATATTTGCCAATCTCTGGCTAATATTATACATTTTGCCATTTAGTCTTGTTCCAAATAGGGAAATTACAAATAATACACATGCTTTTTTTTCCTCTAAAGTTTCAACATTCTTTGAGAATCATAATTGGAGATAATTTATTGAAAAAATATGTCTCTAGTTGTAATTTTTCATATTACTGAAGGAGTAGTGGGTTTTCTAGGTGTTTTGATAGGGTGAATTTCACAAGTGACTTTACACTTAATGTAATGTTTTATTGTTCATTGTTTTTCAATGAGTAAGAATGTACTATAGGAAGTGTAGAAATGATGACCCATTTAAATCAGACATATTCAGGGTAGGTCATAGGTCAGAAGTCTTATTTTGAAAGGCAAGCAGAGAAATAAACCCATGACTAAAAATCAAAGGCTCTGTCTACCATGTTATGAATTTGACGTTTTCTTCTTTCATTCGCTCTTTTTATTTTTTTATTTTTTATTGTTTCTATCCTCATTACAAAGTTTTGGGCTTTGGACTCATATCAGCCTATGATGTGACTTAGTCTTTAGTGAATAAAGTTAATACTCCTTTACAGATTTGACAGCCATGCGGCCCGTCCAAAGACCTAAGCCTGCATCTCATTTTGATGGCTGGTTTTCCCAACAAGCAAATTACTTTACACTGTTGTCTGTAACGTTTATGTAGTGTTGTGTATTGAGAACCAGCTAGAACGCATTATAGTAGTCCAGCTGGATATGACAAATGTGTACATCACTGTGGCAGAATCTTAATTTGGAAGACAGTATGCAGCCTTCAAGCCAGCTGGAGATGGAAGATGGCATTTCCAGCCACAGTAGCTGTTAGGAAGTCCAGAAGCAACAGAGTCCAGTAACACCACAAAGCTGTTTATGTTTGGTGGGGATGGTGTCCCGATTGCCAGTGAAACAGCACTTCTCCTTATTTACTCTAAATACGTCTGCCTATCAGCATCACTTTTGTCTTGCCTGGATTGAATTTCCTCCAGCTAGATTCTATCCAAGTTCTTGATTCTGGCAAGCTTGGAGGCAGCTAGCAGTAATGCAAGGGAGTTGACACAAAGAAGATATAGAGTAAAAGGACATTTGTGTACTGATAACAGTTAAGGCCAAAGCAATCCAAACTCTTCCCCCAGGTTCATATTTTAAAGGAGGCCCTGAAAGACAGAGGAGCTATGCATTCGAGGCTCTCTAAGGAGGAATAGTGTCTCTGTGAGATTCTGGAATGTTTTCTGTAAACATAATTTCAATTGTATCATCAGAATAAAAAATAAGCTATGGTGGATGATGGGAAGGGCATTCTAGGTTTAGAAGAAGCTATTGGTACCGAGGTCATTGATGAATGCTTATCTTAAATGGCAAAGTGCAATGAGAAAAGCATGGGAATTTGGAATGGAAAAACCTGGGCTTAATATCTTTGTTTCTTACCATATGTATTAATTTGGACCAAGTTTTTAAGTTCCCTGATCCTAAGATTACCCATGAGAATTAATATAATAACTAGAGGTCCGTTGAACGAAATTTTTGCACAGGGGTAGTGTGTGTATCACTCAGCCCAGCCTGCACCCTCTTCAATCTGAGACCCCTCAAGGGATGTCCGACAGTCTGTTTAGGCCCGGTGGGATTGGGCCTAAACGGGCAGTCGGAGATCCCTCTCATAATCCAGGACAGCTGCCTCCCAACTGCTCACCTGCTCCTAACCGCTTCTGAATGTCATCCTGATCACTCCCTAACCACTCCCCTGCCAGCCTGATGGACTCCGAACTGCTCCCCTGTGGGCCTGATTGCCCCCAACTTCCCTCCCCTGCAGACCTGGTTCCCCCCAAATTCCCTCCCCTGCAGGCCTGGTCCCCCCAACTTCCCTTCCTTGCAGGCCTGGTCCGCCTTAACTGCCCTCCCCTGCTGTCCATCTTGTGTCCACATGGTGGCGGCCATCTTGTGTGTTGGAGTGATGGTCAATTTGCATATCACCTCTTTATTATATAGTATAATCTCTCCTCTCAGAATATTAACAAACACAAAATCATGTTTATGAAAAAGCTGTTTAAATAGTAAAAAGCTATTTTGCTATGATGATGATGATGATGATGACTTTTTTTTTTTTATCATTCATTTGGTTATATTTTCTTGTGAATTTAGAGAAATTAGAGAATTTAGATAAATCTTCCATGTTGAAATTGAGATCTGCTTCTTAAAGTCCCTGGATTAAACTGTGATTTGAAGAAGAAACTATAACTTTGATCTTTAAGCTCCCAGAACCTAGCCAAGATGAGGTATAGGGTTGGTACTTAATAAATAGTGATTGGTTAATATTTAAGTGATTGATCAATTTATTTTCAAAGAATTGTCTGGAACAAGAGATACAAACATATGATATGATGAATCAAATCAGCCACTGGGGAATAGATGGATGATAAACATAAGAATTCAAAATTTGATTTCTGAACAACATAAAGTAGTATTCAACTAAGTAGTTAGAACTTCTAAAAAATTGTATTTTCTTTTATTTCTTTTCCTGTTTTCCAGTGGACATATTTTACTTGGTCTTTTAGTTTACCTCTCCTGAGCTGTTCAGACTGATATTACGACATTATGGAAATGTTTATGTGACCCCTTCTTTTCCAGAGTGCATTGCTGTCTAAGTCAGCGAATGGGCCAAAATGTCCAATTAGCATCCTAAAACAGAAGCATATCAGTACAGGGGCACTCCCTACAGTTAGCTATCATCCATATATATAAAAGCCAAGCAACCGGAACGACTGGAACAACTGGTGGCTAGGGTGCACACTGTGGCCGGCCAACCGGCCCGATTGGGAGCAGGGCTAACCTCCCAATTGGCCGGATCAGGGCGGGCTGGCTGGACCCCACCCATACATGAATTAGTACACCGGGCCTCTAGTTCTATTATAATGATCCATAAAGTGACTCTTGTACTTATTGCTTAGTCACCAATATTCAGAACAGTATCTAGTATAAGCTAGACATTCTTTCACTATTTGTTGGAAGAATAAACACTGATCAACACTGCAACATAAGCTCCATAAAAACACAAACCTTTGTTAGTCACCAATCTTTTCCCTATCATGGCATCTTTGTGCCAGTCTATAAATTTAAACCAAATCTATGTATAAGTAAATCAGTTACATAAGTTTGTTTGGGTAGTCACTGCACACAAAGTTAAATCTAAGACCATTTTCAGGAGCTGTGATATATGGGTAGGAGGGACAAGTGTATGGAGATTGGAATCCTGTTGCAGCTTCGAAGCTAAATATTTACCTCACAAGAATTTCAGCCATCATCTGGTGGAATCTAATATCTTTACTGGGTTTTAGGAGAACAGATTTTTTTAAAAATGGGTGGTTACTTCAACAGGTATTGATTTTTTTCTAGCACCCCAAAGGGGGATATTCCTTAAAAACTCAGAGTCTTTTTTTAAAAAAATATATTTCATTGATTTTTTACAGAGAGGAAGGGAGAGGGATAGAGAGTTAGAAACATCCATGAGAGAGAAACATCCATCAGCTACCTCCTGCACACCCCCTACTGGGGATGTGCCCGCAACCAAGGTACATGCCCTTGACCAGAATCGATCCTGGGACTCTTCAGTTCACAGGGCGGCGCTCTAGCCACAGAGCCAAACTGGTCAGGGCAAAAAACAACAACATAGAGTCTTGATGAAGCTGACAAAATTGCACAGGTATTATATGTAGCTCTACATTCAAGTGATAAAAATACATATAGGAAATAATGGCATAAGAATCCTTAAATGCCTAAGCTAAGTAAGGGCAAAACAAGTTTGACAAATGTAATTTTACAGTAAAAATCAACTCATTAACAGTTAAAGAAAATTTAGTGGACATAAAATGCTTAGGTTTTTAATCAAAGTATTTATTACAGTGCCTGACTTGTTTTTAGAGAAATTCTTTGTGATTAAATTACTTAAAAATAATAATAATGAGATTACAAACACCTTCGAAGACAAAGAATTTTTATTAGGAGATTAATGAAGTTAGAGAAAAAGGTAAGAAATAAGCAATAATCTGCTTAGAAAATGCTGTGGGAGAGATGAACTGAAATCACCTACAATTTATGAAATTCAAGTAAGCATTTTAAACCTTCTTGCCAGAAAATGAACATAAAATTAGAGACAACTATTGCCTATAATTATAGTACAGGAAGATAGCATTGAGGTCAATTGCTGGGATCCACTTCTACCTCAGCCATTTAATTAGCTGTGTATCCCTGGGGAGGTAACTGGACTTCTCTGCACCTTGGATTTTTTTAATCTGTAAAATGGGTTAATATTGTTACACTCTTTAGGGTTGTTGGGTTAATATATACAAAGCCTTTATAATAGCACTAGAGTCCTGGTGCACGAATTGGTGCATGGGTGAGGTCCCTCAGCCTGGCTGGCAATCGGGGCGTCTCGCCCAGTCCCGGGGCCAATGGGGGCCAGCCAGCCAGGGAGGTACAGTGGGAGGGCTCGAGGGCATGTCACAACCCAGGCACGTGCCCTTGACCGGAATCAAACCTGGGACCCTTCAGTCCACAGGCCAATGCTCTATCCACTGGGCCAAACCAGCTTTTTAAACAATTTCCTAGCCTTACCTGATTTGGCTCAGTGGATAAAGTGTCGGCCTGCGGACTGAAGGGTCCCGGGTTTAATTCCGGTCAAAGGCATGTACCTCAGTTGCAGGCTCCTCCTCAGCCCAGGCCCTGGTCGGGGCACATGTAGGCGGCGAGCAATCGAGTGTTTCTCTCACATTGATATTTCTCTCTGTCTTTCCCTCTCTCTTCCACTCCCTCTAAAAAGCAATGACAAAATATCCTCAAGTGAGGATTAAAAAAGAAATTTTTTTTCTAGTTTCCCAGAATAGACAAAGACAAATCAGAATTTTGGGGAGTAGATCAGGTGATTCCAAGCTCCCCAGGTGATTCTAGTGCAACAAGGATGGAGAATGCCTGACATTTCTTTTCAGTTGCTTCAGTTTACACATACAGGAACTGAGGTCCTGGAGAGATGAAGTAGCTTGCCTAAGGGCACAGCAAGCTGATGATGTCCTGTCTGATCGTTTTTCTGGTCGAAATGTGGCTTCTATTAATTACTCTTTTCTCCAAATGTTTGGTGCTATATTACGAACTGGGGAGATGCACTGTGATAATCATTTCATAAATGATCCACATTTAGAAAGATTTGCTTAGATTAAAGGGGAAATTTAATGAAACCTAAGGTTTGTAACAAATAGATGTAGAAATAATTCTCCCTATTTCAAAAAAAAGGGGGGGAGGGATATAGAAATAAAATTTTCTGATAATATGAAATAAATACCAATTTAAGAAAAATATTATGGTAATGATAAATATTGCAAATATTAAGTAGGCAAGAATATGTGATGATAGTAATGACTTCATAAATGGTGATAGTTAAGAAACAGGAGCTGGATAAGAAATGTTTTGTTTCCCATTTGCAGATTCTATGAGTTAAAACGAAAAATCAGGCCCTAGAAATACAGACAGAAATTGATGCAAACAGACGTAAAATGGCTAGAGATTAAAGGCCCTTTCTTTTGCACCTCTTATTCAGAATAACTGAGGTGAAATATTTACTGCTACAAGTGGCCCTGCTGTTTTAGTGTTGGAAATAGGTCTCTATTTATACTTATGCTTAATTGCTTGATTTTTCTACAGGTAGTTCCTTTTTAAATTCATTCAGAGGATGTTTGATCTTTTTTAATTCTGCTTTTCTCTTAAAACAGATTTCTGCTGCAGAAAAAAATGGGAACGAGGCAGGTGTGAGAGAGCTCCTGAGAAGGATTGTGCAGAAAGAAAACTGGTTTTCTGTGTTTGTGACTGTTCTGAGGCAAACGGAGAATGAAGCGCTTGCCCAGGAGTTAACAGGCACCGACAGCAATGCAGGTACATCTCGTTCTACGGGGGAAGAGTTTGCACATTTTGCCTGGTGATTGAGAGTTTAATGAAGCTCATAGACCAAAGGCCAAACACTAAGATACTTAGAATCAAAATTTCAAAACTGAAAAGGATTTGAGAGAGCATCTCTTTTATCCTCTTTATGAATGAGGAAATTGCTCTCTAGGAAAAGATGAATTTACAAAATCAGCAAAATGATTGAGAATATTGGCAGCTGACTCCCAGTCCAATACTGTTTGCACTAGCCATCTTATTTGAGAAATGAGGCAATTGCCTGAAATTTTATTGAGACATTTTTAACATTAAACGGACACACATAAATGGGAAGAAAATGTTTTAATGGTATTACAATTCTGCCGCACAGTCTCCGGGATATTTATATACATTTTAAAGGAATTTAATAAATATTTGATAAAAGGTCGGTCATAACAACATATTTCAATATCACTTCATGTGAGTTTTTAAAATTATTCAATTATAATAACAAAAGTTAACATTATATAGCATTTCATATGTATTATTTGTAAAACTTAAACTGCCATATATTTTTCAGAGTACATACCCTATGTTTTCAAAAAATATATGTAAGACAAATTGAAAGTTAATTGGTAGTAACTGATATAACTGACTTAGAACCACTTCAAGCTCATGTCAACTCATTCAGTCATTCAGTCAGCCATTCAACTAACACTTCATGAGTGCCAAGGACGAGCCAGACACTGTTGTAGGGCTAGGACATGAATTCAAAGAGACATACAAATTCCCTACCCCCATATACCACACTTTCTAATGGAATAAGATACCCAGTAAACTATTTTCTAAGTTATCTATGCAAAATAAAAATATAGTCACTAAATTATTAACAGTATGTTATATGTTTATATTATATTAAGTAAATAGTTTAATACTGCCCAGTGGTTTGAAATACACACACACAGATATACATATACATAAAGATGTACCTGGTATATATATCTGTATCTATCTATCTGCATATATAATGAGAGACAGAGAAGGAGAAAATAACAATATTTTTACTATGAGGTATTAAAAAGCTCTAAATGTTTGGGGGTAAGTTCTTTTATCTTCACCCCAATGTTTTGCAGTGTCATATGTTCAAGAACGCCACAAAATGCAAATCTCAAGAGGCCTTGCAGCTTTCCCTTCTATCTTGAACTATTGAAGGAGAAAGTGGTGGGGAGGGTGCTTGCTCAGTCAAACTTAGTCAATCCAGCTTTCAAAATCCAGGCAGTAACTCCATGATCTGTCCCCAAGCAGGATCCAGGGTTTCTACTGGCATTGCTTCTGTTTCCACAGCAAAGCTTAACTGTGTAAGAAGTTCTTCTCAGCCCTGGATGGTGTGGCTCGGTTGGTTGAGCAGTCTCCTGTGCACCAAAGGGTTGCTGGTTTGATTCTGGGTTGGGGCACATTCCCAGGTTTCAGGCTTGATCCCTAGTAGGGGGTGTGCAGGAGGCAGCCCATGAATGTTTCTCTTTCATATCAGTGTTTCTCTCTCTCTCTGCCTCTCCCTTATTCTCTCTCTAGGATCAATGGAAGCATATTTGAAAAAAAAATAAGAGAGTCTAGAAGTAGGATTACTGGGTTAGATGGAAGTTACATTTTTAATTTTTTGAGGAAACGCCATACTGTTTGCCACAGTGGCTACACCAGTCTGCATTCCCACCAGCAGTGCCCGAGGGTTCTTTTTTCTCTGAATCCTCTCCAGTTCTTGTTGTTTGTTAAGTTGTTGATGATAGCCATTCTGACAGGTGTGAGATGGTACCTCATTGTTGTTTTGATTTGCATCTCTCAGATGATTAGCGACTTTGAGCATGTTTTCATATGTCTCTGGGCCTTCTGTATGTCCTCTTTGGAAAAGTGTCTATTTAGGTCCTTTGACCATTTTTCTGATTGGATTGTTTATCTTCCTTTTGTTAAGTTGTATGAGTTCCTTATAAATTTTGGAGATTAAACCCTTATCAAAGATAACATTGGCAAATATGTTCTCCCATGCACTGGGCTTTCTTGTTTTGTTGATGGTTTCCTTTGCTGTGCAGAAGCTTTTTATTTTGATGTAGTCCCATTTGTTTATTTTCTCCTTAGTTTCCATTGCTCTGGGAGCTATATCAGTAGAGATATTGCCATGACAAATGTCTGCTATTTTGTTGCCTATGGCTTTTTCTAAGATTTTTGTGGTTTCCCGTCTTACGTTTAAGTCTTTTATTTAGAAAACAGAAACATCAATCAGAAAGGATATATGCACCCCTATGTTCATAGCAGCACAATTTATAATAGCTAAGATTTGGAAACAGCCTAAGTGCCCATCAACAGATGAGTAGATTAGAAAACTGTGGTACATCTACACAATGGAATACTACACTGCTGTAAATAAAGAATGAATTCTTACCATTTGCAACAGCATGTATGGAACTGGAGAGCATTTTGCTAAGTGAAATAAGCCAGTCAGAGAAAGATAAATATCAAATGATCTCACTTATTTGTGGAATATAATGAATATCAGAAACTGATAAACAAAAATAGATGCAGAGACAAAGAAGCATTGAATAAACTGTCAAATTTCAGCGGGAAGGCTGGGGAGGGTTGGGGGGGTGGGGGTAAGTGATCAACCGAAGGACTTGTATGCATGCATATAAGCATAACCAATGCACACAGACACTGGGGGCGGGGGGGAGTGAGGGCATGTGCCGGGGGGTTGGGGAGACCAGGGGGAGGTGAATGGGGGAAAAAGAAGACATATGTGCTACTATTTGTAACACTTTAAACAATAAAAAACAAAACAAACAATAAAAAGCTCTTCAGTAGACAGTAAAAAAAGAAAAAAGTCTATGATCTGGTGTAGTAAATTTGTCAGTGTTGGAAAAGTATAACTCATGAGCCAAATCGAGACTGCCACCTGGTTTAAAAAAATTTTCTTTTCAATCAGAAGCATCTTTATTTTGCTTCCGTTCTCTGGAGAGGCCTCAGTTGCAACATCAAGATTACGTTTTTTTGCACTTATATGTTACAGCCCAGCCATTGTTTCCATAGCATATCTCCAAGGCCAGTTTGCTAAATCTAGAGGTACTTCCAGCCCCAGCTACATACAATGATGGCGCCAAATTTTTCCTGCACACCTCATGGATGAGCTGGACGCCAGGCCAGACCACCCATCTCATGATGAGTTTCCTTTCAAGACCCCATGCAAACACCTCCATTCAGAACAAACATTCTAGGACTTAAACTTCAAAAGAAAATGACTAGTTTGGTTTTCACTCCCAGGGAAATTTTGGCCTCAGTGTATCAAAGGGTATTAGAAAGGGCAGCCTTTAAAAATCGCAAAAGGCCTTCTCATATCCATCCCCCAGTTGTGTTCAGTGACACAATTGTTTAGGAAAGGGTCTAAAAGATTTGCTACAAAGTGTCTTCTAGATTTCTCCAGACATGGACAGCATGTCTGGCAATATTTCTTGCTAAGATCTTTTTTTAAAATTCTACTTTACAAAGTGCCTTGTTAGAAGTTTAACATAATTTTTCAAATTATAGTTCTTTGAACAATAACAGTCTATGGAGAGTATGTATAGTAAATCTCACGTAATGCCTGTGTTAAACACACCTCATCACTTCCACCTAATATTCACATACCTCCCTCGTTACTGTCCTCATTATATGCAATAACCTTGTCTTGATGCTTCTTTCAGAATGACTTGGGGACTAGTTTATCCAGATTCTCTCTGCTCATGTGTGTATCCTGGCTGGCCAGGCCAAACATTTGATACAAGTGGAGAGTCCTTGTGAAAAGAAAAACAGTGACACCAAATCACCCTTCTATCCCTCCCTGGGCCCATGGCAGGGTCCTGGGATTTCTCTCTCTTTCGACCAAAGGGAATGATGATGGATGTTGACTCAGGTATGTGGGCTCTCGTGAGGGCAGGGAGAGAAGAGACATGGATCTCTAAGCTTCTTTTCGAAGGTCAAATGGCAAATGCTGATCTCTGTCTGGGGCTCAGCATTCTTCTGCTCCCCCGCCAACTCATTCCAAACAAGTGAGACTGAATTTTTATTTCTTAAGGAAATCTAATCAGCAGACCAGGAATTTCAGTGTTGTTTGCTGAACAGTACATCTTATCATGGGCATCTAAGCATTTTCCTAGTAGGTCTTATTGACCAGAAAGTTAGCTGTGATTATTCTTGTGGTAGGAGTGGCTATGGACTGGATTCATATGCTGAAGCCCTAACTCCCAATGAGACTGCATCAAGATACAGGGTTTTTAAAGAGATAATTAAAGTTAAATGAGGTAAAAATGGCAGGCCCTAATCCAATAAGACTGTGGCCTTATAAGAAGAAGAAAAGATATTTTCTTTTTCTCCTCGTCCTCGTCCTCCTCCTCGTCCTCCTCCTCCTCCTCCACCTCCTCCTCTTCCTTCTCCTCTCTCTCTCTCTCTCTCTCTCTCTCTCTCTCTCTCTGTCTCTCAATCTCGCTCTCTCTTTCTCTCCCTCTCCACTCCCCCCCCCCCATGTGATGACATAGTAAGAAGGTGACCTTTTGCAGCCTAAATAAAGAGCAAGAGCTCTCACCAGACACCAACTCTGCTAGCACATTGACCTTGGACTTCCAATCCACAGAACTGTGAGAAAATGAAATTCTGTTGCTCAAGACAATCTATAACATTTTGTTGTGGTGGCCTAGGCTCTGAATCCTTATGCTTACTGAGTTCTTGTTCCTTTACGTCCCTGAACATGTGACTTTGGCCAGGTACTTGCTCTCTCCATGCCTCAGTTTACTTCTCTGTGAAATGGGGATAATAATGTTACTTATTTATTAGGATTATTTTGAGAATTAAATTATTTAACCTATGCAAAGTGCTTATATAGTAAGCCCCAAACAATTGACTGTTACGGTTATAAACTACAAACATAGTTAATATGTAGCTGCATACATTGTCAAGTTGTCTGGCCAAAGACAAAGTCCAAAGACACAACAGTTTTCCAGGAAATTCTTTATACACATGACTCATTTGCCCCTTATTTTGTAAGATGACCTAATCCAAAATGATACTTAATTTTTTTCTTTATGGGATCAGTCTTCTCTGACAGATTGCAGCTTCAGAAGGACAGAAAATCTTGTTTTTCTTTGTAAACTAGTAGTCCCTTAAGAAAATGCTCAATATATGTGGGTTGAAGGAAGCAAGGCCAGACTGGGGAAATAAAGGAAAGAAGAAAGAAAGGATGTAGAATATTTTATTGAATTTTTAAAAATCCCCAGAAATTCAGAATACATGCATTCAGGCTGACATTAAAGCATATGTACATCTCCCGTAAAACACACAGCGAGGGAACAAAATGGCAAGAGCACAAGCTAAAGAAAAACCACCACCCAATTTGCATTTCATTAATTCAGCCTTAAATGTGGCTTTGCATCCCTGAATAAGTGGCTTACTTCCTAAAGGTGATGATCGGATAGGAAATCGTCACACACCTTTCCTGTGACTAGTATAATATCATGTCGTCTTTTTAGGCAAAATTTGATCATTGCAAAGAATTACTCATTATGCCCGTATTAATAATAAAAATACTGTGTCAGAACAAAAAACACATCCCAAGCCTTTCAAAACATGAAGGTACTGAAGTACATTTGGGCAAATCTCTAAAAGAAATCCCAACTTGGTTTTCAGAGTAACAATAACAGGCATTTATAGTGTATAAAAGCTTACCATGGTAATACAATTTTTTAAAATATTTTTCTTTATTGATTAAGGTATTACATATGTGTCCTTATCCCCCCGTCCCCCCCCTCCCCCACTCATGCCCTCACTCCCCTGGTGTCTGTGTCCATTGGTTAGGCTTATATGCATGCATACAGTCCTTTGGTTGATCTCTCCCCCTTACCCCCACCCTCCCCTACCTTCCCGCTGAGGTTTGATGGTCTGAAATATTCTGATTAGAATTTCAAGGTATTGAAGCATATTCAATTAAATCTCTATTAGGAACCCCCCATTTCATTTTCAAAATAACAGTAATGGTCTTTTGTACACGGCATGAAAACTTTCATTGTGCTATGTTTTACATTCTAATGCTTTTATTCATAGGAAGTGAGAATTCATCACAAGAAGACAGTCCTGAAGATAAAGAGCCACTTCTTTTAGCCACAGATCAGTCAAGTCCAGAGAAAGATGCCTGGGACATTCAAAGCAATTCAGTGGAATCATCTTTTACGGATTCTTCTGTAGTCTCAGGTACTTGGAACACACATGTACTTTATGTACACTAATGACTACATCACAAAAACCCATCGGGGCATCGATGACATCGGGGTCTGTTAAGCAGAGGGATAAAATTTGGGCTTTTGGGGTCTTGTGAACATTTTTATTAAAATAATATTTTTAGAAGAGTGTAAATTAGAATAATTCCTCTTGGTGGCTAAAAATGTTTTCAAAACTAATGCAATATTAATATGTTATGAATATGAACACATTTGGTTCTAATTTTACTTTCTAAGACATCTGCGGGCCTTTTAATGTGATAAATATCATAAGCATGTCCCATATTTTCATGGTTTCCAATGTTCTTTCAAATACATTCTAGTCATGTGCCACATAAGGACGTTTTGGTCAGTGACAGACCGCACGTAGGACTGTGGTCTCACTATATCATAATGGAGCGGAAACACACCTATTGCCTTGTGACGTCTTAGTCCTAGCTGTGTAAGGTGGTAGTGCAACGCGCGGCTCAGGTGCTTGTGATGATGCTCTTGGAAACAAAAAGCTGCCAGTCATCTGAAGGTGTAACATACGCAATTACGTACAGTACATAACACGTTAAAAAATGACTATGTGTCCTAGCCGGTTTGCCTCAGAGGATAGAGTGTTGGCCTATGGACTGAAGCATCCTGGGTTCGATTCCAGTCAAGGGCATATACCTGGTTGCAGGCTCGATCCCTGGCCCTGGTCTGGATGGTCCTGGTCGGGATGCATGGGGGAGGCAACCGGTGGATGTGTCTCTCTCTCATATCTTCACATTGATGTTTCTCTCTCTCTGCCTCTCCCCCTTCCTTCCACTCTCTCTAAAGCAGCGGTTCTCAACCTGCGGGTCGCCTACCTGTGGGTCGCAACCCCTTTAGGGGTCGAACAACCCTTGCACAGGGGTCTTCTAAGACCATTGGAAAACACATATATAATTACATATTGTTTTTGTGATTAATCACTATGCTTTAGTTATGTTCAATTTGTAACAATGAAAATACATCCTGCATATCAGATACTTACATTATGACTCATAACAGTAGCAACATTACAGTTATGAAGTAGCAACGAAAATAATTTTATGGTTGGGGGTCACTACAACATGAGGAACTGTATTAAAGGGTCGCAGCATTAGGAAGTTTGAGAACCACTGCTTAAAGAATCAATGGGAAAAATATCCTTAGGTGAGGATAAAAACAAAACAAAATACGATTATGTTACTGTTTTACGTATTCACTGTCCTATACTTTTTATCATTATTTTAGAGTGTACTCTTTCTACTTGGAAATAAAACAGTTTGCTTTAAAACAGTATGCCGCGTTATCCTGGCAGTAGCCTCAGACATCTCATTTTACTGCATCTCTTGATTGCATCATTTCCCTTGTGCTTGATTTAATCTTCTGTTGTTTTGTACAATAACATGCTGTGAAGGCTTGTAGTCTGGTAGCAACAGACTACACCATACAGCCTAGGTGTGTAGTAGGCGATCCCACCCAGATTTGTGTAAGTGAACTCTGATGTTCGCACAAAAACAAAATCACCTAAAGCCATTTCTCAGAACATGTCCCATTTGTTGAGCAGCTTGTTTCATGCAAAGCTCTGATGATTAAGTAAGGCCATTACCTTTTCCCCTAATTACAGACCAGGAAGTCTCTGAGCGGTTCGGCTGGATTGTAGCGTAAAACCAAGGCTGTAGAAAGGAAGATGAACAGGTGCTAGACTGGTGTTGGCTTGAATTGCAGTATCTAATAGTGTGAGAACTGATACCACCATATCCACCTTTGTATTTTTATTTATTTTGAGAGTATATTTATTAAAGCTGGGGACGGTGAAACAAGGAAGGGCTTAGGGTAGAAGTAGCAACAGGAGAGAGCCTAGCTCACGGAAAACTCAGAGAAAAGGAGGCCTTGGGCACAGGTTCAGGGGGCTAGTGAGGGATGAGCTGCCACTGCCCACTGCTCCCCTGGTTGCAAGTCTCCTGGGTTTAAGAGAGAAAAGTAAAGATGCAGGCCTCTGAGGGAAGAAAGGTGTGGGTATGCTCTCGGAGAGCATTCAAGTCCATCGTTTTTATATGAAACAACCCTGGAAGGATCAAACCGATTTAATTTTGTTCCTCTCCCTAATTTTCTCATGATAGAATTCTTCCCTCCTCCCCTACCTCCTCAAAAGGGTCACCTTCTATTTTCTCTAGAAATATGTAAGGTCTGTGGTATGCTGACACATTTTTAACAAGTAGCTCTCTGGGGAAAAGAAAAAAAGGCCTGATTGTCAGTGTATACCAATGTCCCTGGTGTAAATGCTCTCACTAAGGCGGATTTTAAGCCTCCATCATAATGTCACTGAGTACAAAATCGGGGAGAGATGCGCAGCAGCATACCATTATGTAAGATTCCCACCATACAGATGCAATGGGCTTAGATGATACAGTAAGATGATCAGGAATGGTGGGTTTTAAGTATTTATTGCCTTTGTTTTAATGTAATTTATTTAATTGTAAGTTTATGTAATTTAATTTTTTTAAAGTGCTGTGCTTAACAGCTGGCTCACAAAATTTCTCAAAATTTAACAATTGGCTATTGTGAGCTGGTATTAAGCTGACCCTAGCATACCACTAGTAAAGTTTACTATTTTTGACTCAGAAAAGTAGTATGGCTGCATTGCAGCAAATTTGAAAACATAGAAACATACAAAGAAAGTGGCCCATTCTCCTTCAGTATAGATCACGCTTAACAATTGGATGTGTAGCCTTCCGGTAGGTTTACACACTTGGATGTTTATATATAAGGACATTTCTCCTCTGTTCATTCGATGTTCTTCTACAGAATGACTTATAAAACAGAATAATAATTGCATCTGGATGCATTATAATAGATTATTTAATTATTGAACATTTAAGGTGCTTCCAAATTTCTACATTGTGAATAATGCTACAATAACTGTATTTATGTCTCAGTTTGATTTTTATAAACATATGACATAATTGAAATTTCTGGATCAAATGATTTCTACAATTTTTTTAAAATATATTTTATTGATTTTTCCACAGAGAGGAGGAGAGAGGGATAGAGAGTTAGAAACATCGATGAGAGAGAAACATTGATCAGCTGCCTCCTGCACGGCCCCCACTGGGGATGTGCCTGAAACCAAGGTACATGCCCTTGACTGGAATCGAACCTGGGACCTTTCAATCCACAGGCCGACACTCTATCCACTGAGCCAAACCGGTCAGGGCATGATTTCTACAATTTTAAGACATTTAATAATGTCAAATTTTACACCAGGAACTGGTATCAATGTACAAGCCCTCCAACAATAGAAAGCGTACCTCTTGCTTTGAAATCTCTTCTACAAGAATGGGTAATATTTTCAAATATTTTATTATTTCAATTTGAATTTTTTAATTCCTAGTGAAAAACATGTTTACAAGTTCATTCTTTTTTGTTTGTTTGTTTTTGTTAATCACCTATCTATTTTTCTAAGAAGTTCTTTATTATCTTCTTGCTGGTTTATATGAACTACCTATAGCTATCCTTTGTCATGAGTAGTAGCGATTTTTTTTCTAGTTTGCCGGCTATTTAGGCTTGTACACACACGGTGCTTGCTTTTTCATGCGAGGCACCTGAAGTTTGAATGTCCACAGGAGTCAACTGGAGAAGGGCGTCTTGTTGAAATGCAGACTCTGATTCAGTAGGTCCTGTGTGGGACCTGGGATTCTGCCTTTCCCACTGGCTCCCAGCCCATGCTGCTCGGGCTGGTCCGGGACCACCCGTTAGTCAGCGAGATTTCATGTGTAGAATAGCAAAGCTCTTAAACCAGCACCTAGAAGACCTTTCCTTTTCCATTGGAGCAGTTGTGCTTTCCTTCAGAAATCTTGATTCTGTAGGAATGGCAATACCCACTGTCTGACTTTGGGGCTTTCACCTTTTCTTACATTTCCTTGGTAGGCTACCTGACATCTTGGTGGGTTACTGGCTATTTTTTAAATTCACACTGGAAAGAATTGAAGACAGGATAGAGACTTGGACATGATACTGCATCTCAAATAAGGGTTTTTCCTCAAAGATTGCCTAGTGCATCTCATCAGAGTGTGCCTTATGTGTGGAGGGTTCTGAGTCTCTAAGTGGACAAAGTTAAAAGCAAAACTTTTTAAATTTTCTATTTTCTTAGAATTTAAAGCTACATCTTGTGGGGGGAAAAATGGATCTTCATAATGACCATAGGGAACAGAAAGGGTTATCTTTTGCTCTCGGGCTTCGTCCCTTCCTCTCTTCCCTTCACTTGTTTCATTAACAAATGTTTATCATGTCCCAGGAATGTAAATCCAGTGGGGGAACAATAGAAATTGGTTCTGCCCCTGGTGCTTTCAACTGATGGGTGTGTTGGACGGACATTAGTCACTATATTAGCTTCATAGTAATTGCTATGCAAAACTACTATAGTAAGTGCTGTGAAAGAAAAGTACAGACAATCAAAATCTATAATAATCATCCAGCACGCATGGCTCAGTTGTTGAGCACCGACCTATGAACCAGGAGGTCACAGCTCCATTCCAGGTCAGATTGCAGGCTTAATCCCCAGTGTGGGATGTGCAGGAGGCAGCTGATCAGTGATTCTCTCACTGTTGATGTTTCTATCTCTCCCTCCCTCTCCTTTCTTCTCTAAAATCAATGGAATATATATATATATATATATATATATATATATATATATATATATGCCTGCGAACATTTAAGGGTACAGTAAGATATACAGAAATCTGAGGACTCCATCCAGTACGTGGACGTTACCAATCTTCTAGTCTAGAAGATCCTTGTGTTGTAGATTTGGGAGCAGATTTATACTATGCTTTAGGGCATAGACACTGCTGCTGTGGATTCATCCAAGTGTCTGTTTATTTTCTTGTTGCTCTACAGAACTAAAAGTACTGATGTAAACTACTTGTAAAATACCAGTAACCCAAAGAAGTTATTGAAGTTCTGTTGATTGAATTTTATATTGCAAATTTACTATGAAAGGATTTTTGCCTACATTGGCATTCTTTGACAGAATTAACAATCAAAAAGTATATGAAAGCGTCCCATAGTCTCTCATATGCATTTGCATAATTGTGTTTTGTGTATCTTATTGATACTGATATTGTATAATCTTTATTTTTAATTCTAATATATTGTGTTAAGGTTTTAAATACAGTTACCAAAATGGCATTGAAAGAAACTTTTTACTTAAGGTACACATCATCTGTACATATGAATTTTCATATGCAGAAAGAAAAAAATTGTCTTGAATTATTTCCCAGTTCAAATGAAGACTTCCGTAATTTTATTTCTGAACCAGTTTCTAAAATATTTGTATAGTGCATACAAATGTTAATTATGTATGATTTTAATGCAAATAGTCACCATATATTGTTTTTCTGGCTCCTTTTACTCCTTAATACATCTCATGGGTGAGACAGATTGCCATTAAAAACAGTGGCCTGTCCTGAGGTCAATTTTAATTAATCTCCCCTTCATCCTAGGAGCAGTATATCAGAATTCCCCAGTAGGTCTGGAGGGTGACTTCATCAGGTCTCCGCGTTGGGGGCTGGCAGTTCTTCCTTCCTCCTTCCAACTGCTTCCCATTAAAACGGTGGCCAATAAAAGTTCTTTCTTTTTCCAAGTTAGCACAATAATTTCGAATAGTTCTCAGACTATTAGTAGGATTTTAATGCTGGGTGTTGTAGGTCTGCTTTCTGAAGTCACTGGTTATCTTATAACAAGAAGATATTGGAAACTTTGATGTTTCTCTAAACCACATTTCCCTAGAAAACATCGGTGGGGCATAAAGCCTACTGATGGGTGTGTCCTTTTTTTTCTACTAAAACGATTTTACTTAGAGCAAGCACATACTTATCTGGATTTTTAAAATTCTCTAAGTGTACAATCAAATCAATCATACAATCAGTTTTAGTTGTCTGCTACTGTTGCTTTGTTGCAAGTGAGTAGTTATTTTGCATCGATATTTTTTTGAAATTAAAGCTCTACACTAAAATAAAAGTGAAGTAAATGAGACGCACAACTAAAAAAAGTATTGTATTTGGAATAAGCTTACTGTCATGCGGAGTTTCCCAGGAACTTTATCATCCTATGTTGAATCTTCCTGTTGTCAAACTAGAAAATGCAAATACCCCAGATTGGCCAGCAGAGGGCGCTTTTACATTTATAACGAGACTGGAATTTCACTGTTCTAGTATAAGGTAACAGTATAATGTAACGGAGCCATGTGTGAATGTACGGTGCGCATGACTATGAATGCATGTGTATATTTTGATTTACATATTCGTTCACGTGAAGATTTTAAAATTCCACCCCAGCTAATGAGCTTACCAACCTGCTTGTTTTCAGACTTTAATACCTTCTTTTTCATATTCTCCCATATGTTCCACTCCTTAGGTTTATCCGGTGACATTATGCTTTGGAATATATTGTGGATATATTTTGCATAGATCATGTTCTGTAGGAGGGGTTTAAAAATTGACCTTTATAAAACAGCCTCCTTCTCCCTGGCCCAATCTGTTCCAGCACTTTTGTTGTTGTTGTTTTGTTTTGCCTTTTTATAGACCAAAGTCCAATCTTAGATTTGGCCTAAGCTATTTTCTGTTAAAATGCCACAAAATTTATCCTTGCACTTGAGGACAAGAATAATGTTCTATAGCACTAACCTCTAGAAATTTAGAAATTCTTAGAATCTCTACCAATAAACACCATATAGCAGTTGGGATCTTAGTGGGAGAGAAAAGGGTGTGTCAGAATTGCCTATCCTATTGCAGCTTTGGTTTGAATTAAGACAGTGCTCCTTTACTTCTATATTTTTCTAATTTTAGTTACATTAATTATTGTACTATTGAGGCAATCTGAAAGGCAGATAAGATTTTGAGCTGAGAGAAAGATGCTGATGTTGATATTGATGTTTTTTTTTAAAGAAAAGTATAGGTTTTTATTTTATTTGAAACCTGTCATGGGCCATCTAGGTCTGTTATATGACGTATAGTTGCATAATAGCTTTAGGAGGCTTACCATTCTTATCTCAGAATTGAGGAGAAAGATATTTTGATGAAAAGAAATCTCCCTAGTGTTCAGCTAATACATGCTAGATTTATTTTCCTGACACCCCTTTATGGCCACAAACCTAATGTGTATTTTTTGTTTATTTGTGGGGGGTTTTAGCAAATTTTAACAAAGATGGTGATTCTAGTATTAATTTGATTATTAGACCTTACCTTCTCTATTTTGGTGTGTGAATGAGGACTAGAAACTAGAGCAGTGGAAATAAAGTTCGTTGGTCAAGAACCAAGCACTGAGGTATTGGCTTCACCCTCAAAGTGTTTATAATCCAGTTCAAGAAAACAAGTTACAAGGCCCGAAAGAGAAATGGTAATCTATCTACAGCCAAATAGAACTTAAAGGATGGGGAGAGAAGACTTGCAAAAAAAAAAAAAAAAAAAAAAGGAAGCCAGAGAGAGCTTACCAGAGGAGGAGTAGGAGGCATTCCGGCTGAGCCGTGGAGGTCCTGTGTTGGGTTTGTGAACAGAAGTGGAGGCTGCATTTTAGGCCACACAAACATCATGAACAAAAGTGCAGGCATAGCAGAGTGCAAAATGCGTTCAGTGTGGGTAATGGGAGAGGCTATGCCTGTGTGGGGGCAGGGAGTAGATGCATTAATACAGTTACATAATGTATTTATTATATACAATAAGCATCGTTCTCCAGCTGTAACAAACACAGAAAAATTCTATAACAAAGTGTGTTCAGGGGGACAGTTTGATTAGGGTGGGGAGGATTTGTGGAGGAGGGAGGTGGCAGAGGAGATTTCAAAGATCACTGAGAATTCAGGGGTTTCTCTATGATTTTTACAAATGCTTTTCTAAGGCAAAAGAATATGCTTTTATTTTTATTTGTTATTGAATTTATTGGGGGTGACACTGGTTAATACACATTCTATAATACATTATCTGTATATTGTATGGTGTGTTCATCACCCCAAGTCAAGTCTTCTTCCATCACCATTTATTCCCCAATACCTCCTCCTCCTCCTCCTCCTCCTCCTCCTCCTCCTCCTCCTCCTCCTCCTCCTCCCCCTACCCTTTCCCCTCTGGTAATCACCATACTGCTGTATGTGTCTATGAGGTGTTTGTTTGTTTAATCCCTACATCTTTTTCAACCAGCCTCACGGTCCCCTCCCCTCTGACAGCTATCAGTATGTTCTCTATCGATGACACTGTTTCTATTTTGTTTGTTAGTTTATTTTGTTCATTAGAGTCCACATATGATATGGTATTTGTCTTTCTCTGCCTGACTTATTTTACTTAGCATAATGCTCTCCAGGTCCATCCATGCTGTTGGGTAAGATTTCCTTCTTTTTTATGGCTGAGGAGTATTCCATTATGTAAATGTACCACAGCTTAAAACAAAAAACAAAACAACAACAACAACAAAAAAAACACTGTTAGCAGTTTATCATCATGCTCTGGCTGGTGCGACTCAGTTGGTTGGAGCATCCTCACAAGTGCATCAGTCACCGGTTCCATTCCGGTCAGAGCACACACCCACGTTGCATGTTCAATCTCCTGTAGGGCTTGAACGGACATCGATGTTTCTCTCTCTTTCTCCCTCTCACTTCCTCTCTCTGAAAAATCATTTTTTAAAAAGTTTATCATTCATCATCTGAACAATTATAAAGTACTAGCATAAAGCATATGTGATTACCTGAGATGATGTTTGTAGGAAAGCCCATAATTAGAGGAAAGTATCCTTTGAGGTGCTGGGAGTGGCTGATACCGGCTTGCAGGAGCCAACAGGCACAGGACTCCCCAAGTCCACACAGTCACATCACCCCATGGCTTGAAATGAGCCGTGGTGGGAATATGTACACTGGAAATTGGCTAACAGTTTCAAATTGTGGCTTCCCCCCTCCTATATTAAGAGCCCGAATTCTGAACATTTACCAGGACACCCATAAATGTATCTCTCCACACACTTTCCTCATGAGTCTGTTTATGTCTGCTTAACTTGCACAGCTTCTCTTGCCTATCAGCTTAAGAACGTTGCAATTCATCTCCTACCTTGCCATCCCTAAACCTTGTTATTGCCAAGATTTGCTTTCCATGTGGTCATCTGACTCATCATTCATACCTGACTCTGCGCTAGGGGTTTTTGCCTGTGTTACTGACTGGCGGTGAATGAATGGGTTGTCCTAGTGGGTATGTTATCCTCACAACCCCGTACTTTAATAACTATTTATTAACTACCTTTCTATTTGAGACCCAACTCTAAAGGCTAAAGGGCATAGAGATACAATGTACGCCAATGTCCTCACACACAACTCAAATTTAATTCTGACTAGAACATTTCAGTGTATAAATTTTATAATTCCATAAACGGGAGCAAGGAGGTCCTCGGACAGCCATGCAGGCTAAGGTTCTAGGAGAGTTTTTTTGTATGTGTGTTTTTCTCTCTCTTTCTCTTTGGGAAACTCATTTCCTAGAAGCTTGGATCCAGGAGAGAATATGCAAGGTGGGTGGAGGTGGCTTCTCTCCATTCTGTGGGAACACATGTTCCCTGGCATGGAGAGCAAAATCTGACAGACCCAAATGTGAGCGTGTGTGTGTGTGTGTGTGTGTGTGTGTGCACTCACGCACACATCCATATACATGGAGCTAGCTGAAAATAAAAGTCATCTATTTCCTCTCAAAAAAGATTATGTCAAAAGCAAAGGAAATATGTATTATTAGTAGCAAGAAAGTTAAGCACACTCCAGAGGTCCATGCTGGCTCTGTGTGAGGGCCCCTGTGTGCACATGTCGGAAGCCTCAGGGGTGGTCTTGGACGGCTAGGCTGCGGGGTTAGGCAACTGGAGGGAAGTAGGAATGGCTAAGGACCTGAAGCTACTAACATGCATCAGAGGGTCAGAGCTAGGATAGATATAAAGTGACCGTGACAAGTGGAACTAGACTGTTTGCAGACCCGGCAGCACTGCCTCTCAGGAGAACGGGGTCTGTTGGTGACCTTCTTCCTCGGTGGGCACAGGGCCCCTTGCACCGCTTCCTGCTGTGATGCAAAACCATGTCCCAACAAAGAGAATGCAGGACGGCCCAAGGCCAGCGGTAGGAGAGAAACAGTCTGTGGACTGAGAAGTGCATGGAGGCTGAAAACAGGAGGGGCGCCACCTGTAGGAATAGGAGTGAGAAGTAATTTGTATCTTACCTAATGAGACTTAGGTCTTAGGTTGAAAACACAACGTTCCTTATCAACAAATTGTTATAATAGCATTTTCCAGCAGAGGGCGGACTTTACATTGAAATAGCTCTAAAAAGACCTTCAATCAAGAGCTTTTCAATAGAATTTTTTTTTTTACCTCAAAATATTAGGTTTCTAAATGGGTTTTAAATATTTTCAAAGTATTTAAGGTCCAGAGGATGCTAAATATGAAATTTATCAGATTCCAGTTAATATTTCTGCCTTATTAGTAATAAAAATGTTCAAGTTCTGCTTGCAAAGAAGCAGTTTTCTTATGGCTTATGGACTGGTTGTAGACACTATTGCCGTAAGCAAAGCTGTTCTTTTTTGTGTTTTTACAAAATTATTACAGAAAATCCCATCTTTTAACTGCATGAGTAACACTTTACTTCATTTCCATATAGTTTGATATGAATAACTGCTATTCTTTAACAGAAATAACCAGCATTTTCTGATCTGTTTCATAACTAGCTTTGGTATTTTTCCTAGAGGAAATAAGACCTACATAAAAGTTAACTAGATGTATTATGTAATAAAACTCCAATATTCAAAGCCTCTTTAAGCTGCAACTTCACAAGAATTTCAGATGTTTCTCTTCATGATTTGTTTCTTCATAAATTCTCACAATAAATGAGAAAGTAGAAACTACTATTTGTATTGCAAAATTTTTAAAAGGTTAAATCACTTGTTAGCAGTGGTTGAGAGTGGATCTGGAGACCAATCTGTCTGACTCCATAGCATGTACTCTTTTCATGGCAACCCTCAGTCTCCAGTTGACTTTATTTTATCTGATCTGTTTTAAAATCATAGACACATGACTTTTTCCATTAGGACATCAGTTCAGACTGACATACTGTGAAAAGTACAGAGTGAAACAAGATATTTCTATATAGTCCATTGCAGGAATTCTTGGCTTATAAACTCAGTAGGTTGGTTTAATTTTGGTATCACTTAAGCACTTTCTGGATCTGGCTTTTTGTTGTGTGTGTGTGTGTGTGTGTGTGTGCATGTGCGTGTATAACATAACTTTAAAAAAATGAATACAGGAAGAAAAATCTCTGGGGAAGATATTTTCAATGTTATAGAAGATACAATATGCTTTCTTCTATTATTAAAGTTATTTCCTAGAGTACTTATATTTCTATGAAATAAAAATATGTTAAGTGCATAAGCATTTGCAGTCTAGGAAACAGACTTATTTTTGTACTGAAAAACTGGAAACATATATCCTTAAAATGATAAATGGACCTCTGATATTCACATTCACTTTCATATGATCTCTAGCAGAATTATTGCAATTAATTTTGTCAACAGGATACAAATATTCTTTTATTTGTGTGCAGAAAATAGTTTTAACATAAGTGTGAATATTTAAATGTAAAGTAAACAAAAGTCTATGGATGAAATCAGAAATATTAACAAAATAAAAAATCCAACTTTTCTTGCAAAGACAAGCTGTTTCAAGATTGATAGAAAATTTGACATTACAGTGAAAATGTCTAGATTCTTAAAAAACAACTTTACTTCACTTAGAAGTATGGCTACAGGATTGTCTGCTTATTTACAAAGCGTCGCATAGATTATCAGCCATGCCTAGTGTTGGGTAAAAGCATTGGGATACTGGACATAGAATCAGATAATAGGACTTCCAGCTCTGCCCTATTCTAGCTGTGTGATCTGAATCACTGATCGAACCTCTCTGAGCTGTGGTTTCTCACCTAGAACAGGGAGGTGATAATGGGTATGTACCACATAGGATGCTGAGAGTTTAAAATGTAATTTATATTACATCTGTGAAAGCACAAAGTTCAGTGACACATTGCAGATTTATTGATTAGATGAAAATAATCCAAATCGCAAACTTAATTAATCATACCCTATTTTGGGTAGAAGCTGTCTTTAATATTCACTAATTATTTGCATGCATTGCATTAAATAGGTTCCCCCAATCGTATGCATGTTAGAACAAAGCTTGGGGAAAATCTTCACTATACACTTACATGGAGCAGGTTTAAGTTTATGGTTTAACTGTTAGTGATTAGAAAACAAAACAGAAATAAAATATAATTTCCATTTGGATTATACTTAGTTGGAAACTTAAAACTACAGTGTTAGATTGTAGATAATATTTATTAGTATTTATCTGTGTTTTGGGTATTGTTTTCAGGTCTCAGTACCATATTTAATACAGCATATGAAAAGCATGTCAAAATTAATTTTTTTTTGTCTCTAAAATCTTGGTCTATACATCTAAGATTGGGAGTTATCCTTGCAATGGTATTTTCCTCATCTCATTTTACACCTTGCCTTTTTCTTACAAATCACATTCTCTTTTCATCAGTACATCTGCCCAAAACACTGTTCTACTTGACAGCTCTATCCCGCACTCGCCTCTGAGCTCCTAACAAGGCATACCTCTGGGAATTGCAAAGTGCCATATTTAAAATCTCTCAGTGAGATGTACAGGTTTCCCCGTGTGATCATGAGGGATTCCTCAAATCCGAGTTTTAGAGCTAATCTACCACAACTGATAAGCACAGTATTTTCACATTAGTATATTTATGTTGTGCTAATGTACTTAAACAGTATGTGTGTCCATTGAGAATTTTTCTACAAATTTCTTAATAGCATTCTCTTAACTCTGAAAAGAGATACCTCACATATCTGATTGGCACCGGCTGTAATTCCGTTCTTTCCTAAGCTAAACAGACTTACCCGGGTTGCCAGGGGGAGGCCATAGATGTCACAGATGCCCAGTGGAATACTAGTCAGCAATAAAAAGGCACAAATTACTGATAGAGAGAACAACATGGATACATCTAGAACTGCCTACGCTAAGTTCAAGCCAAACATAAAGGCTACATATTCTATCAATCTATTTATATGATATTTTGGAAAGACCAAAGTATAGGGTCAGAAACCAAGTCAGTGACTGCCAGGGGACAGACAGCAGGAGGGAGCTGACTACAAAGGAGGGTGAGGGGTCTTTAAAGATGATGGAAAAATCTTGACTGTGATGGTGGTGATGAACTGTGTACATTTGTCGGACTATATACCTAAAAAGAGTCACTTCCAGTGTGTAAATATAATTGAAGACACCTGACCTTAAACATATAAATGGCTAAAGTAAGAGAAGGTGCCTGTAGTCTTAGAGAGTTGTGTATTGTCTCCTTCCAGAGAAGTTTTGATAACATACTATGTGTATATTTTTCACCCATTTCTATTTCCAGCCCAAATGTGTGACACCCAGACCACTTTCAATGGATAAAGACTACATTAATATACATAATTTATTTAGTGCATTTAGCAGCTTTAGCATGAAATAATAGTTATCTAACAATTATAAGTATAATGAAATGTTATTAATTATAAGAACATTATTAAATGAAACTCTTGCCCTAGTAGTATGCCAAATGCTTGAATTTTATTTCATTTTCCAATCATCAGAATTAAGCTAAAGTGCTCAGAGCTGACTGTACCTACCTTATTGCATGACTATCCTGTCCGATGAGGGGAACTGTCCTAGCCTCATTTTAAATAGAGGAAGTCAGGCACAGAGCAACTGCAACAGCAGATGTCACAGATCCTTCGGACTCCAAAGCCAGCATTTGCAACCATCTTTCATTTATTGTTACCAGTTTAGCAATAGTTCTGATCCTGGAGGACTGGACCGCAAACATCCTTGGAAATAAACTGTAAGGAGGGAAGTCTTCCCTTGGAAAGATTTCCAAACAGAATTGATACTAAGTACTAAAAACAGAAAATTGGGGTTAACACATGAATGGTGGGCCCTTGCCACTCACATTAACTGCAACCCATTCACAGAAGCATAGTTTAATTACAATAAAAAAATTATTTGCCACCTCACATAAGCTCCAGTACAACTTCAGTGCCAGGCTTTAATGATATTCTTCCTGAGCCAATTGTTTTTAATATAGTACAATTATGTTTGTTACTGAACTGCTGTTTTCATAACTAACGAGTAAATCCACCTTCTTTATTATATTTTTACTTTATTCATTACCTACCATTTTACGTGAAAATAACTCAGTGGTTTCTATATAATATATTTTTTGTTTAAATGATATTGTCAAGCCTAGATCTTTTCTTGGACAAAATTTACATGCGGGGGGGGGGGGCTGACAAAAATCATAAATCCTTACCAATTTGCATGAGCTCTCATATTGGATGTATGGTACTTTAAGTAGATACATGTACTCGATTCACTACCCGCAGCTTCTCATCCACAGTGGAGTGTTTAAATGCAGCTTGCCAGAAACTCTTACCTTTTGTGCATAATTATCTGGGTGTGCCTTTCTTACTTGCACTGAACTGTATGTACTGTGTGCTGTAGAGGTGTGTAGTTAAAATATGTTTATTCTCAGAAATATTTTAAAAATATTTTAAAATGTTTTCCTTTGCAGAATCAGACACAAGTTTGGCAGAAGGAAGTGTCAACTGCTTAGATGAAAGTCTTGGACATAACAGCAACATGGGCAGTGATTCAGGCACCATGGGAAGTGATTCAGGTACTGCCTCACTGTTGTGTAAACCTTAACAAGTGTGAAATAAGACACCATATAGTGGAAAGCATGGGGGTTGTTCATACCCTCCCTAATGTATTTATGCAATTAAAGCAATTCTTTTCTACAGTTTGAAGGAGTTCTGGAACTTTGCCATTCACATCCTTTAAAAGTACAACTTACAAAAGTCTTAGCATCAAGCTCTATAATTTTGATCTAGTACATGGCTTTTTGGTCTGGCATATGCCACATTCCAGAGAATCAATGTTATCTAGTTTATTTATGAAATCTGTTTCAATTAATTTCACTGTCTTAAATCCTGTATGCAATTTGGTACATGTATTCCAAAACCCTATTCTTTTTCCTTATTAAAATACATTTTAAATAAAAACTTTAAGGGTTCTTCTTTAAATGAAGAACTAGAAATTACATATGCAGTTAAATAGTTCCAATTTGTATGGATATCTCTTGCATAGGAGTAGCGTTTGCAAATGAGAATTTTGCTAGGTGTTTCCTAAATTGCTCTCCGTGCTAGCTGAATGCACCCCCAGCAATAAATGTGTCTCAGCACACGTGAGCAACACTTTCTGTTGTCAGATTTCCTAACTTTTGTCCATCTGATCAGTTTCAAATCTCTTCTTCCTGTTCTTTGAATGTGTGTTTCCATTATTATTACTGAGCTAAAATGTTAACATCTTTTCAAAACAGGTGATGGGCCCTCGATGTCTGTTACACACCTTTCTAAATTTGTCTATATGTTTAAAATAAATCATCTTAAAACTAAGAAATTTTTTAAAAATGCTTTGCAATGTGGCCAGCTAAGAAGCAGTAGAGAATTGGCAAATTAGGAAACAAATTACGTTAATCTTTATTTGTTTTGTGGTTGAGTTGTAGTAAACACTTAGAAAATACTGTGTACTTCAGATTGTCCTGCATTCTCAGAAGAATTATAGAAATTTAGGTCCACAATAGGTCTAAAGGGTCAAAATAATTTACATAAGGATGTTCTGCTGCCCTAAAAGATTTCCAAATTGAAGTGTATCACTTCTTTTATAAGAAGTCTCAATAAGACTTCTGAATCCCTTGTCAAACAAGTTGGTTTGAGGAAACCCAATTCATCAAATGTCAGTCATAACATTAACTTTAACTAAAAAGGGTTAATCCATTTTCTGTTCAATTCAGTCGGTGTTTACGAAGTTCTTGCCATGTGCTTATTTCTGTGGATTATATCTAGTTTTTTGTATGCCTATTATACAATTGTTTAATTTAATTATGATTTTAAAATTAAATGCTATTGATTCTAGAATTCAAAATATAATCTAGCTAATATGTATCATTTTATGGGTAGTTTCAAACTTCTGGAACTCATCCTAATTTTTGTTTGTCTATGTGAGGGCTTTTCAAGAGTAGTTATTCATTCATTAAATATTTCATGGCCATCCTCTCTGTGCAGGGCATTTTGTCTAGTTCGAGCTGTTAGCGAATGTAACTGTTTACTGATTTTCAGTGCTCAGTGTGGCATGAAAGACGTGACAAATCTAAATGCAACCTACTTTTAAAAAGCAAATACATTTTCAAAGGCAAATATATGTGAAGACAAACACATTTTCAAAGGCTATCCACTGATGTTTTAGATGGGGTCAGTGCTTAGGACAAAGAATTGCTTTGCATAATGGTAGTAGAATTCTGAAATTATAAAATTATGAAAATCTTTTCCCTTAAGTACATGATATAGGATGAACTAGAAATCAATTTTTTTAAAAAGGTTTGGATGAAGTGCTAATTGTTAAACACACATGGAATCACTGAAAAGCAGTAATTACAATGTTTGGGATTCTATTTTCACCTTTGGGGCTGACAGCAAAGGGATGTTCTTCCTCTCGTCCTTTGTCCATTTTCAAAGGTCACATAATGGGCCATAAGGATCATGGACAAGACCCGATATCATAACATGTTTCTTTGTGAAGTGTTATGCCATAGCAAAAGATAATTAGCGATGCTTTTTAAGTTTTAATATACTAATTATACTATGGAAGGCATTTTGTTGTTCTGTTTCTTATTTTCAGAGAGATATACTGCTTAACACAAAGTAGCAAATTTTTTTGGAATACACATTGGCCTGATATGTAGAAAGTGTTTCCTTACTATTCCAAGGTAATACCCACTAATATTTGTCCAGCTGGAATGGCATGTTTTTGTGGTTATATACTATAGGTAAAGGAGTACTTTTTCAATTTCAAACACATGCAGTGACAGACCTTTTCTCTCCAAGAATAACTCAGCTGTCAAAATCAATGTGAGAATGAAATTTGCCACATGGTGTAGTTCCAATAGAATGTTATTATTTAAGCCCTATTTTATTTCATTTTTTGACCATTTATACGAACAGTATAATTTTAAGGTCCTTAATCAGTATTTGTTGTAGAGGAAGGGTGCAAAGTAATTCAAAACCTGTGCATATTTTGAATACCATTTTTATTATTGCATTTAATGGATTTTTCTTTTCAAAGAGAGCCAAAAAGAAACCAACAACAAACAAACAAAACCCAAACATTTTTTTTTATAAAGGAAATTGGCTCCTGGCTCCTTGACACCAGTCCAGTTCTCTCCTTCTGGTGACAGAAAAGATTTCTCTTTTTATTGCTTATGTGGATAAATTCTTCTATCCCTATGTCAGAGGATGTGATAAGGCAAGAATCAGGTTGAATATTTAGCACTCACCCAGCCCTTTTTCTTTGGATACTATTCTCACAGTGAATCCAACTCTAATTTTTTCCATATTCACTCTGTACTTCTCTGTTAAACTTGAGATCACCCATCAAGTTTCTTAGACTTGACTAAAAAAAATGTGTACGATTATTAAACTATCTATCTAATAGCCAGATATTTTTTGTGGCAGCAGTACAGTGCCCTAGACTCTAAATTCCTCAAGGACAAGGACAATATTCTTGAGATCACATGAATATAATAGGCACCCAGTAAATAATTACTGCAGAATGAATTAATGGTGTATGACTAGTTAAATAGCAGTGAAATGTCATACTTTGATTCCAGACTTAAATTTGAACGTGCCAGCCCTTTCTGTTGTCTAAGTCTTCTAAAATTTATTAGTACAATATTAATATGCATAAGTGATATTGATGTTTTATGCACTTGATTTAGTTTTAGATTCCTCAGGAAGAGACTCTGGAAATTTCTCTAAGGTTTTCTTTTAAATTTTAGTTACCCAAGATTTTACGAATAAGCATGAAAAACAAAAGGGGGAAATAATGATTTAAAAAGTGCATGCAGCTATTATGAGGGAAGCAGAATTTTATTTTTATTTTTTAAATCTATGCAAAAGTATACCTAGAGTGAAATTTTAAAAAAGGGGGAATTTTCTAATATCATTTGACAAACTTCCTAGCTCCAAGAGCAATTTTGCGAAAGTAAATTTCTGGATGGTGGTGTTAAACATAATTTAAAATATATCTTCCTTTTCAAATATTGTGGCTCTTTTAGAAAAGTTATGTGATAAATGCTCATAATATAGGTGGAATATTAATATTTTGATAATCTATAAAAGCCATTTAGGAGAAGTAATGATATCCTTAAATAAATTTGAGCCTTTCATAAATATAATAGAAGATGAAATACTATAATTGGTGTAGAGTTCAAAAGTAGCATGGGGAGAAAACTTGTAAATGAATATTTTTAATATTGGTGATTTTGAAAGATTTTTTCTGAAAATCATATTAGATGAATCAGCAGCTGATCCAATGATATCTTAAATATATTGCATCTGTGTTTACTCATCCATACAGAAGGCAAATTTCCTGCCAGGTTAGTAGATGACTCTTGCTAAGTGGTGTTTGGTGTGAATTTTCCTACCTGTTCAGATGGTACTATCACAACAAGGTAAAACGCAGTTGAGTGGAATCATCCCTTTGCCGAAATGGAACCATCAGCAACCTTTTTGAAGTTAATGGGATTATGTTAGCTTAGTTTTATTGCGATCATCGATAAGAGAAAGAACACTTCATGTGTCACAAAATACTGATAATTGCTGTCATGTCATTTTTTTCTTATGCTTACATAAAGCATAAGTTAGGCTTTTAAATTGATATAATATTTATTACTTTCCTGCATTCCACCTGATAAGTTATACATTTTTAGATCTTTCCCCCCTGCTAATATGGATAAATATGGCCACTTCTAAACAAAACATATTTAAACCGAGATATGCTATAATAATTTTATCCAAATGTTTATAAAATCCATGTGTGTTAGTACTTACTTTATCAGTATTTTAAATTTAGAAATGTTAATTAGAATTTCATTAAAGTTTATTGTGCTTTGAGTTTTAAGAGAATAGGAATATGTGGAGACATACACAATAAAGAAGCAATAAAGATCACAATTCAAAATTAATAGAAAAATTAGTCACAGTGCAGTTTAAACTAACAATTTTTTTTTGTCATTCAATGAAAACTTATAAATTAAAGGCTATATGGAATGAGTTTTTCCCTTCCTGCATAAATATTGATTCTGTTTAATTTGGTTGGTTCAAATGCCAAAAATTTGATCTTTTTGGGCCATTTTTTGTTTTATTTACATATTTTTTAAATATATATTTTATTGATTTCAGAAAGGAAGAGAAAAGGAGAGGGCTATAGAAACATCAATGATGATAAAGAATCAGTGATCGTCTGTCTCCTGCATGCCCCACATTGAGCCCTCAACCTGGGCATGTACCCTGACCAGGAATTGAACTGTGACCTCCTAGTTCATAGGTTGATGCTCAACCACTGAGCCACGCCGCCAGGCTGCCATTTTTAGATATTTGAGATAGACAGATAAGTGGATAGATCAATGTGCAGGCTTTTGGGTGTTTGGTTGTCAAACAAAGTTTTTCAAATGAAGGGAAGTAGCTTCAGCTATAATCTTTTTGCAATAAAAAGTAAGGGGGATACAGAATAAGGAGGACTGATGGTTCCCACCTACCCAGTCCTCTTGATTTTAGGTGCTTCCTAAGACCTGAGAGAAACACGTACGGCATAATGGCCCAACAAAGAGATGGGAAGTGTGAAGCATTAAGAACCATAACTGCCACTATTGCACCTTTCTGTACTTTGTCCTTGACTCTACATGTTGCCCTCTTCCAGTCCTCTGCCCTGTTAATTCACTCCCTCTGCACCCCAGGACAGAGGGCCTGGACTGCATCCTGCAAATACAAACAGAGCTGATGCCCATTTGGTACAGAAAACAGAAAATGAATTGGTTTGGACCATACATGAAAAGCAATTTAAACACAGAGACCTATGTTCAGTATGAGGGCTTCTTAGCCTTAGTCACTTTGTTGCCCATTCCTTTATTTATTTATTAGAGGCCCTGTGCATGAATTTGTGCACCAGTAGGGTCCCTCAGCCTGGCTTATGGGATTAGGTCAAACGGGGTCTCCGAAATCCCCTGAAGGGTCCCGGATTGCAAGAGGGTGCAGGCTAGATGGAGGGGCTCCACTGGTGCACGATTGGGGCCAGGGAGGGATGTGGGAGGTTGGCCAGCTGGGGAGGGACCATAGGAGGGCTCCAGGGCATGTCCGGCCCATCTTGCCCAGTCCTGATCGGCCAGACCCCAGCAGCAAACTAACCTACCAGTAGGAGCATCTACCCCCTGATGGTCAGTGCACATCATAGAAAGCAGTTGAGTGACCTTAGATGTCATTAGCATATTATGCTTTGATTGGTTGAGTGGATGACCAGACGACTGGACACTTAGAATATTAGGCTTTTATTATACAGGATTTCCCTTATTTTTCTTTCTTTTCACCTCTTTCAGATGAAGAGAAAAAGGCAGAAAGAGCATCCCCAGAGCCAGAACTGAATCTCAGGCCATATCAAATGGAAGTTGCCCAGCCAGCTTTGGAGGGAAAGAATATCATTATATGCCTCCCTACAGGGAGCGGGAAAACCAGAGTGGCCGTTTACATTGCCAAGGATCACTTGGACAAGAAGAAAAAAGCAGCTGAACTGGGAAAAGTTATCGTCCTCGTCAATAAGGTATTCAAGCGGCACATGACATAACATTGTCTATTTTCATTTTGTTATTTTGAAACGTTTGTGTAGTGACATTCGTAACCGTAGACCACACAGATTTAGTTTTATTAGGGAAAATGTCAAGTTATTTTATCTCAAATCTTTGCATTTCAAGTTATATGTAAAATCTTAGTTTTAGCCACTAAAATGGAAAATTTCTATAAAACCAGGTTAAGTCAAATAGCTGTAACTTATGTACAAACAATATATTTACCCACATATTCATTAAGGTTGACTGGTACTAAGTTAAGTTATTATTGCATGTGAACATAAATGACACCAAAATATTACTGGTATTGTCTTCTAGAGTCTCTGACCATTGGCTCTTCTAGAGTCTCTAATCATTGGCTCTTAGTCAAAGGTGGCAAGTGCTCTTTATCCAGCATATATATATATTATTTTAAGAGAAAGAGAAAATTAATATTTGGTTGATTTATATCAAGTTAAATAGGTAAATAGTTTTCAAAGATTTTATATATATATATTAAATATATAGATATTATTAAATGCAACACAGGTCTTAAATAATTTATAACTTGAGGAATTTGAAAGCCATCCTTATAAATAGGTATAAGACTCTATTTTATATTTTATTTTTTTACTTTCAATTATTTTTAAATATATTTTATTGATTTTTTACAGAGAGGAAGGGAGAGAGATAGAGAGTTAGAAACATCGATGAGAGAGAAACATAGATCAGCTGCCTCCTGCACATCCCCCACTGAGAATGTGTCTGCAACCCAGGTACATGCCCTTGACTGGAATCGAACCTGGGACCTTTCAGTCCGCAGGCCGACGCTCTATCCACTGAGCCAAACCGGTTCCGGCCAATTTCTTTATTGATTAAGGTATTACATATGTGTAAGTCTCCATTTTAAATAAACAGTGTAGTTAGTTATTGAGCTTTATTCAGATAAATGAGAGTTTATTAATTTATGAACTTATAAATTGTGAATAGTAATATTTACCATTTTATGATAATGGATATTTTTCCATTATCAGAAAGTCTATTTATTCCACTAGCTATGATAACTAGATTTCAGTTATTTCTTTATAGAAAATGTAGCAATAGGCTATGCAACTTTACTGTATCTTTTTTATTTCTATTATAACAGTTTTAGATGCAACCTGCTTTTCAGTACTAAAGAAACTTACTCAGAATCCATGATCTGAATGATTTCCATCATGTCATGCCAAATGCATTTTATAGGCATATGTGCTAAGCCTCAAGACCTCTCGCTTTATACGAGTGTGCACATAATTAAAACAGTTTGATTTCTTTCGTGGTAATGGTGATACAATAGCTTTTCATATAGCTTTTCATATATTCCCTTTATTATGGCTATTGTCTTTTGGAATACAATAAATTTAGTGTTTGATCTTGGACAAATTACTAATTTCTCTGACTTTAGATTCCTCATCTATAAAAGGAATAAAATAACACTACCCTGTATAGATGTTCAGAAGTTTAAATTTGATGATCTATCTATAGCCCAGGAATAACTCAGTGAATATTAGATCTTTCTCCCTCTCCTTCCTCTTTACCTTCATAATGAATGAAATGAAATTTAGTATTCTTTAGCCAGTGAGCAGTGTCAGGTCCAGAAAAACAAAACAAAACAAAAACGTTAACTGAATTCAAAACTACTTCAGTTGATGTTCTTAATACCATTTGAGCTTCACCACTTCCTTATGGTTAAGTCCCATCTATCCTCCCAAAGAGCTCTTCTACTCTACGTATCTGTTATATCACCTCCTCCAAAGCCTGTAGCCTCAAAAGCTAGGAGTTATTTTTGGTTTATCTGCTTCCTTCACTTCCCTTATCAGGCACAGTGTCATAGATGACTGTACTAGAGTTGAAGGAGGCCTTCAAAATCAGCTTTCATCCATTGCCAAGTGATTCCCTCACCTCTGCTGAGTAACTTCTAACATGAAGGATGTCTCCCTCCTAACAAGATATCTCCATCTATTATTTGAACAGCTGACACTGTTAGAAAGCCTATCATGTATTCATCAAAATCTGGTTCTCTGAAATCCACTCTCATTGGTTAGAGTTCTTTCCTCTGTGATGATAAAGAGTAAGTTAAGTTGTAATTCTCTTACGGTATTACAGCCCTCCACATAGAGAAGGCAGCAAGCATCATGCAGCATTTACGTGATTTATCTTCTTGTTCCCTGGGATAAATATCCCCAGTTCCTGTCACTGTTCTTTATATAACATGGTTTCCAGACTTTCCATCATCCTGAGTGTTCATACTTTTCCAGAATTTTATCTCAGACCCTCTTAAAACACAGTATCCAGTGTTAAACAAAATACTATAGTTACAGTTTTATAGTGCAGAGTTTAAGAGAGATGAGATGTAACACTTAGCCCATAACTGGGTCTGCCTTTGTCACCCAGAGACTCATCTGTGCTTGCTATAACCTAAAAAGCCAAGTTCATTTGAAAAAGCTGTTAGAATAGATCTCTTAAGTTATGTTTGTGCAGTTATTTTTTGAGCCTAAATACAATTACTTATGTTTATTTCTTCATTAGAGGCCCAGTGCAAGAATTTGTGCACGAGTGGGGTCCCTAGGCTTGGCTGGTGATTGTGGTTGGCCCGGGGGAGGAACTGCAGGAGGTTGGCCAGCCGGGACCATAGGAGGTTGGCTGGCTGCAGGAGGTTGTCTGTGGGAGTGCACTGACCACCAGGGGGCAGCTCCTGCATTAAACATCTGCCCCCTGGTGGTCAGTGCATGTCATAGTGACTGGTTGACCAGTCCTTCCAGTCGTCTGGTTATTTGGTCATAAAGGTCGCGTAGGCTTTTGTATAGATAGATAGATAGATAGATAGATAGATAGATAGATAGATAGATAGATAGATATAGATATAGATATATAGATATATAGATATATAGATATATAGATATATAGATATCATTATGTTAATTGGTCATTTCAGGATTTGTGTTCTTATATGCATCTAATGCATCTTCTTTTTTGTAATAATTACTTGTCCTCTCAGTGCTAAGTTCTTGTTACAAATCTTTCATCCCACTGGATCTAGGAGATTCATATGAAATCAAATTTGTAGCCATGTTTATTTTTTTTTTTTCATGTTTAATTTTATTTATTTTATTTTTTTTTATTTTTTTATTGCTTAAAGTATTACAAAGGGTATTACATATGTGTCCATTTTATCCCCCTGCCCTAGACAGTCCCCTAGCCTCCCCTATTCCCCAGTGTCTTATGTCCATTGGTTATGCTTATATGCATGCATACAAGTCCTTTAGTTGATCTCTTACCCCCCTACCTCCTGCCCCCCCAACCCTCCCCGGCCTTCCCGCTGCAGTTTGACAATCTGTTTGAGGCAGCTCTGCCTCTGTATCTATTATTGTTCAAAAGTTTATAATGGTCTCTATTGTCCATGAATGAGTGAGATCATGTGGTATTTTTCCTTTTGTAGCCATGTTTAAATGTTAAATTATCATCATTAATTATTCATATCCAATTGCACTGTTCTGTAGATATTTAAGGATGTGACTCTAATTCCTATTTCCCTACTGTTTTTCCTTAAGAATTACTAGAAATTCCTCCATTAGTTCTTTCATCTATGTCATAATGTTTTCCTTTATTATCCAATTTCTTTGAATTTTAATGTAATGTAATTTTAATTATTTTTTATTGAGTCAGGAAATCTGTGGCCCAGTAAGTCAACCTAACCTGCATTCTGTATTTGGCCCAAGAACAAGGTATTATAACCCTTGATCTAGAAAGGAAAAATCCTGTTCCCTAATACCATTTACTTTCATCTTCCTTTCTCCATCCTTTCCAAAATTATCGCCTTCAAATGCAGGGAGAAATGAAAACACCACCTGTGTTTCCAGACTTTCTATTTCCTATCTAGGGCTTCCACATCATGAGAGATAAACCCCAGGTTCCTTCAGATGCCGTGATGCAGCCCATATGATTCAGCAGAAGTGGGTAGCAGTTGGGTTTGATTAGTCTTGGCAGGCACTCTGTCACATCTCAGGAACAGGCTCCAAAAGGACCACACATCTCCCAATTAGCCATGTCAGACTTGCATCTGGCTTTCTCTTGTCCTTCAACAGGAAGTCATTGCCAACCAGAGTTAGTATCAGGATTTCCAACGCCTGCTTTCTCCTGTGACAGCTTCTTTTTGTTCTGTAGATGAGAAGATGCCGATTCTTTGACTCACCCTTTATGGGCAGAATCTCAGTTCTCTATGTCATTTCATGGAATAAAGAATCTTAAATTTCTTGGTAGCATGAGGGTTTTTAAGGACAAATGAGTCCAGCTAGTGTGACTCCATGATTGAGCATCAATCTATGAAGCAGCAGGTTACAGTTCAATTCCCGGTCAGGGCATATGCTTGGGTTGCGGGTTCAGTCCCCAGTGTGGGGCATGCAGGAGGCAGCTGATCAATGATTCTCTCTCATCATTGATGTTTCTATCTCCCTCTCTCCATCTCCCTTTCTCTATGAAATCAATAAAAATATATTTAAAAAAATAAAGACAAATGAAATACAGATCATGTCTCCAAGGGATCTACAGTCTAGGAAATGAAAGAAATATATTAATAATATAATAATATGGTATTGTACTTTATATTATCTCCTTAAAACCACCTGGCTATTTTTTGAAGTAAGTATAATGATCCCCTTTTTCCCCATCAGAAAACTGAGACTCAGAGGCTTTAATTAGCCCCAGGGATCAACCAGCCAATTATCAGTGGATCTGAGACTTGAACCTTTTTCTTCTGAAGTCAGCTGGTCTCTTTCCACCATACTCACTGCTAGAATAAAAGGAAAGTTGTTGTTTTTTTTCTGAGTACCAGTAATATGTCAGCTGTTATTTCATTTAATTTTTCACAACGACCTCACCACTGGTTAATATTATCCCCACTTTATTAGTGCGGAAATTGAGATGATTAAGTAACTTGTCCAAGATCACATAATAAGCAAGTAGCTGCGGTAGTTGTTTTCAGAGCTGACTTTCTTTCCTATGGATTGCACTTTCTTTTCATTAAATTTAATCCCCAGTCTCTTCCTCAGGTACTTCCTTCTTAGATTATCACCTCTGTCTTGCATTAATGGAATGAAAAAAATACAATTGACCCTTGAAGAATATGAGGCTGAACTGCATGAGTCCACTTATACACAGATTTTTTTCAATAAATACTGTAAATCTATTTCTCTTTCTTATGATTTTCTTATTAACATTTTCTTTGGCTTACTTTATCGTAAGAATACAGCCACTCCTCAGACAGAGGTGCAGGTGCAGGGTTGACTCTGGAGGCTGTAGTCTTAAAGAGTGAGACCATCTTCCAGCTTCTGGCCTGCAAAGATGAGCTCTGTTGGCCAGGGCAGGGATGCCTTCTCTATCCTGGCGCTGGCCCTCACATTATCCATGGCATCACTGGGTTCCATGTTGATGGTCTTGCAGCTCAAGATCTTCAGAGGATTGCCTTTTGACCTGTTAGTGAAGGAGAATATACTGTAAATTACCAACCAGGTCAAGTCACCTCAAAGCCAGCACACTCTCACTAGACAATGCCAGTTGTCTCTGAAAGAGTTGCACCTTTTGTGCCAAATCTCTTTGTTGTTTTGTTCTTTCTCAGCCACCAAAGCTATTCCAGCAGTTCATTCTTCACTTCACATCCGCTCTCCTAGGCGACACTCTCCTAGGCGACGCCTTACCTTCTCACGTCCCCTCCCTGCTCCCGTTCTTCAGGCATGCTGCCTCTGCCTGATCCCCAAACAACTGTAATAAACCAACCCTAAATGTCACACAGCTCATAAAGGTTCTGTAAACTGTTACATAAATTTAAAATACTCTGCTTGGTGTTCACAGCCCTTTTTAGCCTGGTCCTTCTCCATCAATTCAAAATTTATTTCTTATCCAGCCTCAGTTTTCATTTATATCTTCACTGAACCATGGCTTACAAGATTAAAATTCTGTCTAAGCCCTTCTTTTGAGCGGTCGATTACTTCTTTCTCATTGCTGTCACTTTGAATGTGTTTCCATCGGAGAATTATTACATGGTGTTTTATTAATTTGTTTCATTTTCAGTCTTGGTCTGTGCACTCAGGTAGACTGAGTTCCTGAAAGTTGTGAACTCAGACACAATATCATTGTGTCCCAGACACAATGTCTACACCGAACAGGCACTCAATAATTGCTTATTAACAGATGAATGGAATGATGAATGGGTTGTTATGTCTAATTAACTGATAATGTAAACACCTTTGTTAATGCTTAACACATAGTAGGCCTTTGATCAATACTCCTTTTGCTTTGACAAATCTCTCTCTCTTTTACTTTTGGCATTTTTAAAGGTACCACTAGTTGAACAGCTCTTCCGTAAAGAGTTTCAAAAATTTTTGAAGAAATGGTATTGCATTACGAGAGTAAGTGGTGATACCCAAATGAAAATATCATTTCCAAAATTTGTCAAATCCTATGACATTATCATCAGTACAGCTCAAATCCTTGAAAACTCCCTTTTAAACTCAGAAAAAGGAGAAGATGATGGTGTCCAGTTGTCAGGTTGGTTGAAGTATTTATTTTTTAAAAAATTAATTAATAGTAATTAGTATTAACATTAATGGTAGTAATAAAGGCTGTGTAAATGTTGATTTAAAAAGATTAACTTTAGTTTATATTATCTTTTATTCATTAAGTTTTCATTAAAACCCTTTTACTTCTTTGTGGAAACAAAAAAATTGAAAAGTTTTTAATTAGATCACTGTTCTGCATAAGAATATCATTATTACATCAAATAACCACTATTCTTTCCATTTGCTTCTTAATTCTAGGTACTGACAAGTTCTTTTTATATGCTAGTGTATCCTGTTATATTTGCCTTCTGCTCCATAGAACAGATATATAATCTTTTCTTTTTTGTGAGGAATTAGAAGAGAAGGTGAGAGAGGAAGGGAAATATGTACAAAAAATCACAATAATTAATTGCAATGTTAAAACATGCCAAAAATTTCCCTCTTTGAATAGAGTAGTTTTAATTTGACATAATAAATGCAAGATTCATCCACTTAAGATTAAACATTATATTAAAGAACAAAAGCATAATCTTGAGAATTTTGGACAATAAACTTAGTAGGGTTTTTTTTTGTTTGTTTTTCTTTATTGTGCCTTGTTGGTATGGCCAAATGAACCATTCGAATTTTCTTTTAAGACTTTTCCCTCATCATCATTGATGAATGCCACCACACCAACAAAGAAGCAGTCTATAATAACATCATGAGGCGTTATTTGAAACAGAAGTTGAAAAACAATAAGCTCAGGAAAGAAAACAAACCAGTGATTCCTCTACCTCAGATCCTGGGACTAACAGCCTCCCCAGGTGTTGGCGGGGCCACCAAGCAAGCCAAAGCTGAAGAACACATCTTAAAAGTAAGTTACTGACTTTATGTATAAACAAGAGAACCAACGTTTAAAGAAATACCAGTACTTCTTGGGCTTTATTATTTTAATGTGTGTGTTTTTTAATTGACTTCAGAGAGAGGAAGGGCAAGGGAGAGAGCAAGAAACATCAATGAGGAGAGAGAATCATAGATCGACTGCCTCCTGCAAGCCCCATACTGGAGATCCAGCCCCCAACCTGGGCATGTACCCTGCCCAGGAATCGAACTGTGACCTCCTTGTTCATGTGTTGATGCTCAACTGCTGAGCCACACCAGCTGGGCTTTTGTGTGTGTGTGTGTGTGTTTTAAGTAAGTTCAGGTTCAAGTGCCATCAAGTGCATTAAAGGAGGTATTCCAGGATCATCAGTTAAATAAAATCTATTTGCTTTAGTTAAAGTAAGTATATTCAGTTTTCTACAAAACAGTAATATGCCTTAATAAACAATTGTGACAGAACAAATCACAAAGACTATGGAAAGCTGATGTGATTAATGAGATGTGGGGGCAAATTGAATACCTTCTTTTAAATATCTCCTCCTAGTGTAAAAGTTAATGATTTATTTGATATTGGTATATAAATAAAGCTATAAATGTTTCTTATTTTCATACTCAGTGAATTTCAAATTATGTCTTTGCTGCTAACTTTTTTGTTCTGTGTAATTCTCAGATTCTGGGTAATCCAAATTAAATGGGAAACTGGGGACATGCAGATCTGTAATTACAAACGTATTACTCATCAGCTGCCCCCAAATGGTAACAACAAATAAAGTACTCTTGTTGATCTCAAGTGTTAAATGAATTCAAAATAACCCAAGAAGTGTGTTGACATCAAGGTCAATTGCATTTGTATTTTTAAGTCCCTATTTTAATTTGAATACAGCAAAAATCATGTAGAGTAGACAGAGGTACAATTATTGGCTCCAAGAGATATTTTATTGCTGGGATTAAGGACAAATTCTAATCTAGATCCAGGCACATGGGCTTCAGCTGCTCCTAGCTTCATGCTGTAGAAGAGGGTGGTGATATGATCCACGGATGTCAAAATGACCTTTAAAATGCCTCATGCAATATGGTTTTCTCATTAACATTCTCTGCTAATCTCTGCAAGTTGCTACACTCCTTCCGTGTCAGTTTTTCCAGCTAGAAAATAGAATGTAAAGAATGAAAATAAACACGCTTTTCTGGTATTATCCACCAACTTGATTTAGAAGCTCCTTTTTACTTTATCAGGACAAATGTTGATTATTGGTTAATCAGATCCACAGTAAAGCAATACTAAAATACGATATACACACAAAAAACCCCCACTACATTGAATCAATTCTGAGAGAGAAAACTAATTATTTAAATATTGAAAAATGTTTCTTTTCCAGATATGTGCCAATCTTGATGCATTTACTATTAAAACAGTGAAAGAAAACATCCGTCAACTTAAAGAACAAATAAAAGAGCCATGCAAAAAGTTTGTCATTGCAGATGACACCAGACAAGTATGTGTTTAAAGTGTCATTTTAATTGATTGCTGATATCATATTCAATTGAAAGATGCAAAGATTGTATATTTGCCACCGGAATAATATTGTTTTAAATTTTTAGCAAAAAAGTTACAGTTTTGTATTTGTTTATTGAGGTTAGGCCATAAAGCACTGCTGTGAATTTTCTTTTCCATCCTTCTTTTAGTTTTCCAGTTCACAGAGAGTAGCTCAGTAACTGATGGACTAATATGAGCCATGGGGTGTCGGGGGTAAGTGAGGGTAGGGAAGGTGACATAGCTAAACTAGAGAGATTATACCATAGTTTGTTCTATCTTTTTCTTTTTCTTTTCTTTTTTTTTACTTTCTTGGTAAATTCTAGGATCTGTTTTCTGACATTCCACAGAGCCATTTTGTTGCTACCAGATTACTGTTGGCAATGATCATGGAAATCCTATCTAATTTGCATATTTACTTTCTTAGGAAAACACTGACATGGCAAAGAAGTGAAATACTTACTTTGATTGTGCTTTTTAGATGCTATGACCAGTGCATATGTCAATACTTTTGTAAAATTTACGAAGCATGATAAGTTTTACCTATATGTACTGGATAATAAGAAACAATCATTGAAAATATGCCTCGTAAGGATATTAGGATTACGTGATATGAAATATGCATAATAAATAATATTGTGTTCGAAATGTAGTAGGCACTAAACTAATTGGTGACCATTGTCCATTGGTCAGTTTCAGGATTTGTTTTTTTTTTTTTTGTGTGTGTGTGTGTGTGTGTGTGTGTGTGTTTTAATTCTGGAAGAGTACTTATCTATTCCAGCTGAACTAGCACATTTGATATACTTTATTTCCCTTCACTTTTTTTATTATGATTTTTTTTCTTTATTGTCTAAAGTTTTACATATATCTCCTTTTTCCTGAGTTGACCCCCCACCCCGCCCCCAGCCATTCCCACTCCGGGAAAGCCCCCACTGCCCCAGTGTCTGTGTCCATTTTCCCTTCACTTTTGTTACTCAGTTTTGCTTGATAAGTTTAAATGCACTTTTCTACTTACAACATTCTTAGGACATTTTTATTTTTATTTTTCAGGGAAATGGGCTGGGATTAAATTGCTGGATGTGATTTAGAATATATATATATATCTACACTAATAAAAGAGAAAAATGGTAATTGGCGTATGGCGCTACCCTTTTCATTGGCTAATCAGGGCTATATGCAAATTAACTGCCAACTAAGATTGGCAGTTAACTGCCAACAAGATGGTGGTTAATTTGCATATGTAGGCACAATGCAGGGAGGCGAAAGGGAAAGCAGGAAGAAGCCCCCTGCCACTGACAGTGATCGGAAACCCAGGGGGGAGCTAAGAGCTGGGGGGCAGGGCAAAGGCAGCCCTGGGGCTGCCTTTGCCCTGCCCCCCAGCCATGATCAGAGAATCAGGTGCCTTTTCCGCCCTGGCCAGTGATAGCAGGAAGTAGGGGTGGAGCCAGCGATGGGAGCTGGGCACGGTCGAAGCTGGCAGTCCCGGGAGCTAGGGGTCCCTTGCCTGGGCCTAAAGTGAAGCCCACGATCGCAGGGCCGCTGCAGCTGCGGGTCCCCGCTGCCCGGGCCGGATGCCTAGGCCAGAGGCCTTAGGCCTGGGCAGGGGCGGAGCCTGCAACCGCGCGGAGCTGGGAGTCCCCTGCTCAGGCCTGACACCTCTGCTGGAGGCCTCAGGCCTGGTCAAGGGGCCGATCCGGTGATTGGTGATTGGCGATCGGAGGGTGATGAGGGTCAACTCCTCTGGCCGAGGCATCAGGCCTGGGTGGGGGGCGGAGCCGGGGATTGGGATATGATGGTCCCCTTGCCCAGGCCTGAAGCCTGGGTCAGAGGCATCAGGCTTGGGCGGGGGGTGGAGCAAGCGATCAGAGGGTGATGGGAGTCCCCTGCCCAGGCATGATTCCTGGGCCAGAGGCCTCAGGCCTGGGCTGGGGGCAGAACCAGTGATGGGGGGAAATGAGGGTCCCCTGCCCAGGCCTGACACCTCTGGTGGAGGCGTCAGGCCTGGGCAAGGGGCCGATCCTGCGATTGGAGGGTGATGGGGGTCAACCCCTGAGGGCTCCCAGTATGTGAGAGGGGGCAGGCTGGGCTGAGGGACACTCCCCCCCCCCCCCCACACACACACCCAGTGCATGAATTTCGTGCACCGGGCCCCTAGTATATATATATTTAAAAATCTGCCACCTAACTTTTAACTTTTAGTATACTTTTTATTGAAATATAACACACATAAGAAAGTACAAATTTTAAGTGTCTAATATAGACCCTGAATTTTCATAAACAGAACACACTTGTGTAACCCAAATCCAGATCAAGACAGAATATTGCCAGCACCCCAGAAACTCATCATTCCCCCCCCGCCCAGTCCCTATACCCTGACTTTTAGCGCCAAGGATGGATTTTGACTGATTTTGAACTTTATATGAATGAAGTCATACAGTAAGCAATTTTCTGTGTCTAGCTTTTTCTAAAATTCTCTTCACTTTTAATTCTGGTATAATGCTGAAACCAGTTCTTCCAAGAGAAATGTCTCTTAAATTGGATTGTAGGTTTTCTAACTAATTGTGGCATTACTATAATGTTTTTCAAAATTAGTATTAGCATCCAGTATTATCACTCATTAATTTTTCTTTAGTAAAATTTTAAAAATATTGATTTCAGAGAGGAAGGGAGAGGGAGAGATAAAGACATCAATGATGAGAGAGAATCATTGATTGGCTGCCTCCTGCATGCCCAACAATGGGGATTGAGCCCACAACTCAGGCATATGCTCTTGACTGGAACTGAACCAAAGACCCTTCAGTCTGCAGGCCAGTGCTCTATCCACTGAGCAAAACCAGCTAGGGTTTTTCATAAAATTTTTAAATTGAAAATTCCAGAAGTAGTACAGGGTGTTGGTGTGGATGTGTCTTGAGATAAAGACTCTTAAAAGAAAAACCAATAAAAAATAAATTTACAAAGAGGTGATCAGAGGTTAACTTACTACTTTGCCTAGACAAAGAATCTGAATCAAATTTATTATAACACTAGAGGCCCGGTGCACGAATTTGTGCACGTGTGGGGTCCATAGGTCTGGCTGGCAATCGGGGCCTGCTGGCCTCGGGGAGAGATAAGGGAGGGACTGTGGGCCCAATGGGGCCTGCTGCCGGGGAAGAACGAAGAACGAGAGGTTGGCTGCCAGCCCTGAGGAGGGAACCTGCCATTGACCGCCCCCCCCCCGCCTTGGTCAGGAGAGGAGGCGATGGTCACCAGGCCGGGTGCAGAAGGAATGGATGCGGACGCCGACTCAGGCACCCCACCACCGTGCGGTTCCCTGCCTCCCCCCTTCTCCCTCCCATGTCATCACGCCACCACTGCCTTGGGAAGGTGGTGGGTAGATTGGGGTCTGCCATCTAGGGGGACGGACACAGCACAGGAGGTTGGCTGCCGGCCCCAAGAAGGGAGCTGGCCCTCAGCTCCCCTGGGGAAGGAGCCACCCACCCTCGGTTCCCCATCCCAGCCCTGGGCCAAAGGCCCCAGCGGGGTCAGGAGAGGAAGCAATGGTCACCGGGCCAGCCGCAGAATGAATGGATGTTGATGCTGCTGGCCAACCACTAGAGCCGTGGTTCTCAACCTTCCTAATGCCACGACCCTTTAATACAGTTCCTCATGTTGTGGTGACCCCCAACCATAAATTATTTTCGGTGTTACTTCATAACTGTAATTTTGCTACTGTTATGAATCGTCATGTAAATGTCTGATATGCAGGATGTATTTTCATTGTTACAAATGGAACATAATTAAAGCATAGTGATGAATCACAAAAACAATATGTAATTATATATGTGTTTTCTGATAGTCTTAGGCAACCCCTGTGAAAGGGTCACTCGACCCCCAAAGGGGTCGCGACCCACAGGTTGAGAACTCCTGCACTAGAGATTTGCTGTGGGAGTGCACTGACCACCAGGGGGCAGCTTTTTCATTGAGTGTCTGTCCCCTGGTGCTTTTATATATATAGATGGGAATTATTTTCACAAAGATAATGTTATTCCTTTAACAATATAAACATCTAAGAATAAGTGTATAACTTACTTTTAGGATCCATTTAAAGGCAGACTTCTGGAAATAATGACAAAGATTCAAACTTTTTGCCAAATGAACCCAATGCCAGATTTTGGAACTCAACCCTATGAACAGTGGACCATTCAAATGGAAAAAAAAGGTAATTGGGGTTTTGATCTAACATTTAGTTTATCCCATGTTTATGCCAAGATTTCAGATGACTATATCACATATTCCCAAGAAAACTGAAAGCAGATGGAATTTCTGTGTTTTAAGTAGGACGAGGTTAAATATCCTAATTCCTTATCTAAGGAAGGCGGCATCAATTCATCCAGTTTCTTTTTATCACCAGTCTTCCACTTATTGTATATTTAAAATATTAAGATAAAAATTAACAACTCTGTCTCCAGTTGCAAGCTCAACTAATATGTTTTGTTTTTTTTATGCCATTCCTCTGACTCAGCTTGGATCAGGTATGTGTTCTTGCTGATGCAAAACTCAAACAGCAAGTGTCGGAGTTGGAAAACTTGCCCCCTTTTTAAGCTCTCGGCACATTTTGAGTCTTGCTTTCTCATTTCAGAAACAAGGTGAAATCTATTTTAGAGTCGTATAATAAACATATTTAAGTCCACAGCACAGTATTAAGGGGGGTGATTGATCATTATTTCACTCTACATACTGTATTCTTTCATAGCTGCAAGAGAAGGAAATCGCAAAGACCGTCTCTGTACAGAACACTTGAGGAAGTACAATGAGGCCCTGCAAATTAATGACACAATCCGAATGATTGATGCCTATAATCACCTTGAAACTTTCTATAAAGATGAGAGAGAAAAGAAGTTTGCAATCCGAGAAGATAGTGATGAGAGTGGTGACAATAGCGATGATGGTGATGAAGGTGGGAATGATGGCAAGAAACCTTTGAAACTGGATGACACCGATAAATTCCTCATGGATTTATTTTTTGGTAAGAATCAATGTGACATTTATTGCATGGTCTCATGCATTTTACCTCTTTGGTGTGAACTGTTGCTTTTTAAGAGCTCTCCGAAAGGCCCTCTGAACATATTTCATTTTGAAAGGAGAACTCCTACTCATATTGGGGCTATTTCTAGTTGATAGGACCAGAGTAGCCATGAAGTGTATGATCACAATCACTAATTTGATCATGTGAATTTTGGACAAGATCACTGCAATACATTTATTAATTTTAAACATATTTTTATTGATTTCAGAGAGGAAGAGAGGGAGAGAGAGATACAAACGTCAGTGATGAAAGCGAATCATTGATGGACTGCCTCCTGCATGCCCCCTACTGAGGATTGAGCCAGAAACCTGGGCATGTGCCCTGATTGGGAATTGAACTGTGACCTCCTGGTTCATAGGTCAATGCTCAACCACTGAGCCATGCTGGCTGGGCACATTTATTAAGTAGCCTGATTATTAGATATAGATAAAAGATTAGCTGTAATTGAACTCAGTGCATCGTTACATAAAATCTTCCCCTGTAACCATATATTTTACCAATTTAAACTAATTATTTTTAAAGATAACAAGAAAATGTTGAAGAAACTGGCTGAAAACCCAGAATATGAAAATGAAAAGCTGACCAAATTAAGAAATACCATAATGGAACAGTATACAAGGACTGCGGGGTCAGCAAGAGGAATAATTTTCACAAAAACACGCCAGAGTGCATATGCCCTTTCCCAGTGGATTACTGAAAATGAAAAATTTGCAGAAGTAGGAGTCAAAGCCCACCATCTGATTGGAGCTGGACACAGCAGCGAATTTAAGCCCATGACACAGGTATGAACACCTTTTGGACTGCTAATCTTATACTGTCATTACTCTTCACAAACTACTTGTTCTCTTTCTTTTCATCAATTCCCTCACCACCCCACAAATAACTTTATGGAATGAAGTATTTTTTCTTGAAGTAAAATGTGAGTTTCATAGCAATCTAATCTGTGGTATTTGATAGGCTAAGCATTGCCCTAGGAGTCATTTTTATCCACATACTTGAAGGAACTTTCTAAAGTGAGTTTCCTTTGCAAAAATGATTGACACTGAAACTTAGAAACAAGATAGAAAAAATGGTTGCAATATAATTATCAAGTGGAAAAATCCAGTCTCCTCAAACATATGTGCATTATAATTAGAACTATGTAAAATATGTTTGCGTAGCATGAGATCTGTAAGGGAACTTGGAAAATTTTAAGACATTTGATGTGTTAGAGATTTGGGATTATGAGAGCTTTTCCTTTTTAATTTTTTTTGTTTTGTTTTGTTGTCATTTCATTATGCTACCTCTCATGTGCACAGTAAAAAACACTTGGGAGAGGAAAAAGGCACTTGTAGACGTTACACGCATGTGGCTTGTTAGAGTAAAATGTTCTCCTAAAGTCATATTATTCCCGAATCTTGCTGGACAACAGGGCACTTCAACTCTGATATGGTCATCACCATTTGGTCCAATGGAGCAAATTAAATTTGTTTCAGAGTTTGCTGAAAAGGAAGTTCTTGAAATTGTCCACTATAACTCTTAACATACTCCCTAGATCAGCGGTTCTCGACCTGTGGGTCGCGACCCCTTTGGGGGTCAAATGACCCTTTTGCAGGGGTCGCCTAAGACCATCGGAAAACACATATATAATTACATATTGTTTTTGTGATTAATCACTATACTTTAATTATGTTTGATTTGTAACAATGAAATTGGGGGTCACCACAACATGAGGAACTGTATTAAAGGGTCGCGGCTTTAGGAAGGTTGAGAACCACTGCTCTAGATGGACTCATGTTAAAATTGCCTCTCAAATTAATTCCAGAGAAAGCATTTGTTTTTATGGGTAAGGAGCTTGCTTCTTTGTGATGAGAGCTAGTTTAGTTAATATGTTTCTCTTTTTGCCCTAGATTCTAGGAGTCTTACAGGAAAAAGTGAAGTTTAGTCTCACAGCCTCTGTGTTAATTCTTACAAGTAATACGTCTATAGTTGGTTACTTTGGGTCCTATTTTTAGGTTTGTTTCTATTATATTAGTTTGAGTGCGATGACTTTGTATATGGCCTCAGTTCCTCTTTGAAAAAAAGGTGAAGTACAAATGGAAAGTATATTTTCAAGCTACTTTTCTCTACTTACTCATTTAGGACTTGGGGGCTGCATGCGAATATAGCACACACCCCTTTCCTCACTCCCCACAGCCTCAACTTGTAAACTGAGCTGAACTTCCTGGGAGAGGAGTTGCCTAACTCTTGATTTTTTTTTTTTTTTGATTTTTTTTTGCGGGGTGGGGGGGGGCGGTTTGTCTAACACTGTGTCTGAAATTCTTTTTATTAAAGTTACATCTTCTGTTAAAATCCAAGGACATGTAAGTTTTTATCAGTAGACATATGAGCAAGAGGGAGAAATTATCAAAGACTGGGTAGGGAGCTCTCTGCAGGATTCTGCAGCAGCTAAGAGTCAGATCAAGGCACATGCTGCCTCTCAGAAGAAAGGAAGGGATGGGAGAACACTGTCAGTCTGACATGTTTATTTTTGCTTAAAGTATGGGGGCAAGAGATAGTGTGAATGTGCACCATCGGCAAACTGGACCAGCAGCTTTGATGGGAGTGATTATGAAAATAAAACTATGCTAGCCATATGGGGCTAGTTTATGCTCCCCCATTCCTCTGATGCAAGGGCCAGAAAGCATAATTAATTTCTGTATTTATATTAACTTTCAGAATTCAGATTTTTGAGCTTAAATATAATTGTTTTAATTGTGTTTTGATAACTTATTCTTTCGTGTTTATTTGTGCCATCCCTTTGAACAGAGAATAGATTTACTTCTTTGAAAACTAGTACGGCACAGGGCCCATCACTGTCCTCCAGTTTTCCAGCTCCCTCCTTCGCAGGCACCCAGTGTTTTCAGTTCCTCACCTGTCCTTCCAGGAATATTCCACACGTTTCTGGCTTGAATGCCTCTTAGTGTGACCAAATGTGCGTAGTGTGTATTTCTTGATGACTCAAGACACAACCATTTTTAGAAGTGTCACTGCATGCTATGCTTTGAATATTAAAGATTCTGAAGTTAATGTAGTGAAAAGAAAAGCCCACTTAAGTTCCTCATCTCTTCCTTTCTTCCTCCCAAGTTGCCCATCAGTTGATTTCCTTGGCATAAATGATCTCCCCACCTCCAGACTGGAAGATGGAAATATTTTTGTTATTGTGTGATAATCCCAGATTGGAAATCAAATGTTGTCTCACCATCATGTCTTTGTTCAATGACAAAAACAGATGGCATCAAATCGTGTCTGATCTAATCCTTTGATTTACACTGACCAGTTGCAATTTATTATTTCTTCTCCTAATTAGATGATTTTAATGTGGTTAGCATCACAAAATTTAATTTATTAAAATGTCTCTACAGAATGAACAAAAAGAAGTCATTAGTAAATTTCGCACAGGAAAAATAAATCTACTTATCGCTACCACAGTGGCAGAAGAAGGCCTGGATATTGAAGAATGCAATATCGTTATTCGTTATGGTCTTGTCACTAATGAAATAGCCATGGTCCAGGTACATTCAAATACCTCTAATCTATTAATTTTTTAATTTTTTTTTCTATTAATTTTTAAATTTTGTGTTCTTATTTTATTTTAGTCGTTCTATTTAGTAAAATAGCACACATAGCTTTTAAAAATATAGCTGTTTTCCTATGAAAAGAGAAATCATCTCACATTGTATACAAATATCGAATCATTATGTTGCACACCTACAAGTAACACATGTCAATTATACCTCAATGAAACACAAAGAGAGAAATCTTGAAGGGCTGTGCACTACTGCCTTTTGTATTGTTTAATTCATATTACAGCCAGATACCTGTTGTCTTTTTAAACAGAAACTCTTCTTTGGTTGCTATTTCTGTGTCCTAAGACTTTTTAGGAACACGGCATTGGCCCCATCTGTAAGAATCAAAGTAGGCCTTCTTATTCCCAGGATGTCTGTGAGCTCCCAGCTGGACCAGGAGTCTAACGCACAGCATCCCACGAATGTCCAACAAAGTAACCCGTGAAACCTTAGGGAGCCCTGCTGTTTCTGCATTTTCTTTTTTTATTCTTTCAACTTCTGTATGTTTAAATTTTTTTTATAATAAAATGGTGATGGGTGGGAGGCAGATATATATATATATATATATATATATATATATATATATATATATATATATGCAAAGAAAGAGAAAAAAGTGAAATGTCCCAGTTTTCATTCGATTTTACTTTATCTTTTGCCCACATTATGTTAACAATACAATTGTTACCTTTTGTTGAGTAAGCATAGGAGTTGTTGCTTAATATTCTTCCCATAAAAGTAACAAAAGGGTTATTTCATGCTTTAAATTGCATCTTGAATGGAAGACAAGTCCTGGAGGACTAAGATCACTAGGCAGGCACCAAATCAGGAAGTAATTCTATTGCAGGAGTTGATTTGTTAGTTGTTACTCAGAATGCATTTTTCATGAGTATAGTATTAGAGTTGATAGTTAGGTTCCTGGGCCAGGCCACACAGTTTTCTGTTACTCACAATGTATCTGAATATCACTTTATAAAGAGGGCTATGGAGGTTTATCACCATGTTGAGTGTGTTTTCATGGGGAAATGTGTTCAAAATCCAATGTAAGGTGCTGGGAGAGAGCTGCACACTCCAGGGCCCTGGTGTCAAGGTCAGAGAGGCCCCTTCTCCTCATCCATCCACCCATCCTCACTGGTGGGAGGGTGTGGGCTCCCCTAGTCCAAATCACTACTGATGGTTCCTAGGGTTTGAGAGAGGGACCCCAGGGTACTGAAAGGCTGGACAGGATGGCATTGTGTTATCGAGGCTTTGCGGGTTGTGTGGGAACCTAACCATCATCATTCAAGAAGATTGTTTCTGCCACCAAGTGCATTTTGAGTTTCAAATAATGGACTTATACAGAATGGATAATAGCTAACGTTACTGACAATTAAGAGAGCATTTGAAGGCTGGGACATGAGCAGTGAACATCATTCCAGGACAAAAATGGGAGAGATCTCAGCAAGGCAGAGCCTTACTTTTACGTGACTTCCCTCTGTCCTCAGGCCCGTGGTCGAGCCAGAGCCGATGAGAGCACCTACGTCCTGGTTGCCCACAGCGGCTCCGGAGTTGTTGAACGTGAGACAGTTAATGACTTCCGAGAGCAAATGATGTATAAAGCTATAGACCGTGTTCAAAATATGAAGCCAGAGGAGTATGCTCACAAGGTACTGTTTGGGGGCCTCTCCGAATTTAGTTTTCACTTCAAAACGGCTGCATGTGGTTGACCATCGATATCTTTGTGGCCGAGTCTCCAGACAGAAAATGTGCTGAACCTTGAGTTCCAGTTTGATGAGCTACGCTTAGTCCAGATTCCCATCCAAAGAATCAGGATCCCTACTGGCCAGGGATTGTCAGGGAGCCATTCCAGCAGAACCAGCCGTAAACTTCGGTAATATAAATTTAAGCTGTGCTCAATCTGGAAGGACTAGTGTAACTCATCCATTCAACCCAACCTAGTAATTCTGGTTTGGTTCAATCTGGTTGCACAGGCATATTTTTTTTTCTTCATTCCAGAAATATTTATGAAATGCCTCCTGTGTTCCAGGGAACGTTCTAGAAATAGAAAACAGATAGACAAACAACAAAGATAGGCCCCTGCAGCATGAAGCTTATATTCTAATGTGTATATAGTGAGATTTGAGGATTTGAAGAGGAGAAATAATAAACAGAAATGAAGCAAGAACTATATCATGTAGAAACAAGTGCTGGAAAATTAGAAAGGGATGATGTGGAAAAAGTCACTAGATAGGCACTTTAGACGGAATAGTTGGGATAGGCCTCTTAGAGGGAGTGAGAGTAGGCTACATCTCAATAAAAAGAAAATACATATTATGTCATCTAGCAGCATCTCCGTTTACTAACATAGAGTTATTTGGGTGGTGAGAAGAATGCCGTGAAAGAAGAAAGTATTTCTGCAATATTTCAGGAAATCCCCCATACCACTGAATTAAAGACTGTAAGTACTATAATAGCAAACAATCCATTTAGAAGAAAATTCACACCCTTGCATATGGGTGTGAATGTTAGTTTCTTAACATTGGAATTGGCTCTACCCTAAATAGAGTTTCACGAAAGGGTTGCTTTCAAATTGGTGTGCATTGCTATAACCAACTCCAAGGTTTCCTGGCCAGGTTTCTACACAAACTTGTATTTTAAAACCCTTTTAAAATATAAGGCAAACCAAACATGTTGTAGTGTCAAATCAAGCATTTGTGGCCAAATAATGTCACTGGAAAGTTACTGTCTTACATTTAATGTCCTAAATGAGTGAGATCAAGTGGCTGTTTTCAAAAATTGATGTTTCGAGGCTAGTTGTATTGGATAAACTCTAGAACAATCTCTGGAGTTTGAGTCAATTTTGTCCAGACAATATCTAGAATAAGACATAGATCCTTTAGGGACTCCAGAATGGACTATCTTTTTAGGTCTCTTTTGTTATGGGGTGGAGCCACAACATTAGTAACAAATCAACAGAATTTCTGGAGGATGGGGCCCAGAAATCAGGATTTTAAAAAGATTCCCAGGTGATTCTAATGTGCAGCCAAGGTTGAGAACCACTGAATTAGAGAATCCTCTGCATTTACTCAGTGCTGGGTAACTGCAAATTAATGGTAAGAGCTGACGCATAGGTGAGTTTCCATGTCTTATACAAACTTTATACATAACTGAAAGCTTCTAAAATTGGAGATCTTAAACTTTGCCCTAGCATTGACCCAACAACTTTTATTACAGTATTACATTTTATTTGGAATTTTTCTTTCTTAAATCTTTATTGTTGAAAGTATTACATAATTCCCCTTTTTCCCCCATTGACTTCTCCTAGCCCGCCCCTGCCCCCCCCTCCACCCCAGGCCTTCACCACCCTACTGTCTGTGTCCATGGATTATGCGTACATGCATACAGGTTCATTGGTTGATCTCTTCCCACCCACCCTCCCCTGCCTTCCCTCTGAGGTTCAACAGACAGTCTGATTGTAGCTGTGCCTATCAATTATCATAATTTCTTTCCCCCCCCTCTAATTATTTTATTATATGCTTTACTATTTTAGGGCTAATCTTTTAGTTTATGGTGTCCTGGTTACATATCCATATATTGATCTTAGTTTTACTTTTATTTTCCCATTGAACTTATAGGTGTGTCTTAATTGCCCACATGTATGTGATCCTACGACAAATCATCATTCAATCAGCTCACTAAACCATAGACAACTCTCAAAAACAACTGGAATCAGAGAACTTTAATTTATTATGTTGGTTTTTTTAAAAATATATTTTTATTGATTTCAGAGAGGAAGGGAGAGGGAGAGAGAAAAACATCAATGATGATAATCATTGATTCATTGCCTCCTGCACATCCCCTACTGGGGATTTGAGCCCACAACCTGGGCATGTGTCCTGACCAGATTCCAACTGTGACATCCTGGTTCATGAGTCAGTGCTCAACCACTGAGCCACACCAGCCAGGCTAATTTATTATATTGTTATAATTTTCATAGGAAATTAATCTTTGTACTTCTCTGATTAAACTATTCAACACCCTGTAGGTTTGCTTGTAAGTTGTTCTTCTCTGTGCAAATATGGCTACCCTAAGTCAAGGCCCAAAACAGAGAGGCAAGAACGAAAGAGATGGACCATTCAACTTCGTTCATCAGCACTGATACTTTACTTTCACTGAAAACATAAAAGTTTTCACTAGGTCTTAAGGAAAACAATTGTTTCCTCCACAATTTAATACAAATTGGCCATTTAGAAGAGATTCAGTTTGGAGGTATATTATTTAAGAACCACGTTTTTTTCCTGTGAAGTTGTGTAAGTGTGAGAACTAATCAGTCCCTACTTCAGGTTTTCTGCCTTTGATAAACTAGATGGTTTATGTGATGAAATAAGTTTGGCCTCTAGTCACAGAGCCTGGAATGCATGGCATAAGGGCTTATTCTCTCGAATCAAGAATGTGGACAATCTAAAGTCATATGACAGCTTCATGATATTAGGAGGACCTCAGGCCTCTTCTCTGTCTTCTCCACCCTTTAGTACTTGGCTCCCATTCTCAGGGTCTAAGATAGCTTTTAGAATTTTAGCTGCCACATGCTCATTCTAGGCAGGAAGGAGGAAAAAGATAGAAAAGGCAAAAGTACACATACATAGGAGAAACACCACTTAATATTTTCTTATGTCTCCTTGACCTCTAGCTTGGAAATATAGTCATTTAGCTAGCATATTTCCACCCAGAATAAAATTATGGTTCTGTTCCTAGGAAAAATGGCTACTAGATTGTAAACTGGTAGTTTCTGTTACGAACATGAAAAGGAGAGATGTCGCTAAGGAGATTTGCTAAGATAATGAAGCATCTAGAAATTAAATGAGAAACAACGAAAGAAACGGGGGGGTTGTCATAGATAAGACAAGACTATGGGTGATGTAATAACAATGTTTAGTTCTTAAAGAGATTCATATGGAAGAAAATTTATATTTATTTTATGAGATAATTAATACGAGGTGGGTAGATGGGGAATTTTTGGGTTTATTTTATTTTATTTTTTTGCTAAATATTGCTAAGGACTTTCTCACAATAGAAATTTTTAAAAAATAGAAGGGTTTGATTTTTGAGGGTCCCACATTTTCATGATTACATGAAGGTCCATATACTAAGTTGTACATGGGCCATTGCCTCATTATTTCAACTTCTAGGACATAAACCAAGAGTATAGTTTCACAACTATCTAAGGTCTCTGAATTCAAGAATCTTACTTCAGTGAGACAGCGAATAAATAAACCACAGAATACTTTTTTCTCGATGCAGATTTTGGAATTGCAGATGCAAAGTATAATGGAAAAGAAAATGAAATTCAAGAGAAGTAACGCAAAGCTTTGCAAGGAAAACCCATCGTTAATAAGTTTCCTCTGCAAAAACTGCAGTGTGGTCGCCTGCACTGGAGACTATATCCACGTGATTGAGAAAATGCACCATGTCAATATGACACCAGAATTCAAGTAAGTTCAAGGAGAGTCCACTTAAGCTTCTTTATAGGATGTGAAGCAGGTTGTATTGTAAACGTTCTTCGAAAATAGTACAAATTGAATTTATTATTTTCCAGAACTTTCTTAACTTCCTCAAACTGTATCTCTATTTCAAATGTCTACTTTTCAAATATACTGCACTGGGGAGAAACGGAGAAGTGTAATATGTACTTCAAGCCATTTTGATCCAAGGCATATCAGTGTGTGTATGTTCACATTTGTTCTCAAAGTTTTGAACAACTTAAGTCAAGTTAAAATAATTAACAGATAGAAAGAAGCCACAAAAGGCAGCATGCCTCTGGAGAGGTGGATGTGGAAGGGGCATCTGCCTGAGGATGAGTGTCAAGTTCAACAACATGCACCTATGGGCTGCATAGTGGTCATTTGCGAATTCTCAGGGATGTTTCTTACTCCTTGATAATTTTAGGGAACTCTACATTGTGAGAGAGAACAAAGCACTGCAAAAGAAGTTTGCAGACTATCAAACAAATGGCGAGATCATCTGCAAAACATGTGGCCAGGTGAGTATATAGCTGTGGGTTCATTCCTACTCTGGCCAAAAGGAATTCTTAATTTAATGTAAATTTAATTTTTGTTTTGTTCTCTCTTTTGTTTTCCAGGCTTGGGGAACGATGATGGTGCACAAAGGCTTAGATTTGCCTTGTCTCAAAATAAAGAATTTTGTAGTGTCTTTCAAAAGTAATGCAACAAAGAAACAATACAAAAAATGGGTAGAATTACCTATCACATTTCCTGATCTGGACTATTCAGAATATTGTTTGTTTAGTGATGAAGATTGACATTTGGTTGAAGATTCTTTTAAAACATTGTGAACTTAACACTTAATATGATTTTGATTGTTTTTTCTTATACTAAAGAACTGATGTAAGAATTTAATAAAATAATTGTTGTAGCCAAAACCGGTTTGGCTCAGTGGATAGAGCGTCGGCCTGAGGACTGAAAGGTCCTAGGTTCGATTCCGGTCAAGGGCATGTACCTGGGTTGCGGGCACATCCCCAGTAGGAGATGTGCAGGAAGCGGCTGATCGATGTTTCTCTCTCATCGATGTTTCTAACTCTCTATCTCTCTCTCTTCCTCTCTGTAAAAAATCAATAAAATATAATTTAAAAAAATAATTGTTGTACTTTGAGATGAGCTGTATGGAGTAAAACAATATATCATACTTTTCATTATTTATCTTGTTTATGGACAGGGGTAAAGAAATTCTATCAATAATATTCATTAGTGTGGAGCAGTAGGGTGGCGAGTACTGTTGAAAAAATGCAGAGTATAAATGAGGGTCTAAGGTACCAATTTCAATTCTGTCACTAATTTTCAAAATAAAATAAGCAAATCAGTCAACTTTCTGAACCAGTCTTCTTATTGGTGAAATGGTTGTAACATTGTCTGCCGTTGCTTTTATTAGTTTTCTATTGTTGCATCAAAAATTACCACAAGCTTAGTGGCTCAAAACAATGCCCATTTATTATTGCTGGTGTTGTGTAGCTCAGAGGTCTGAGCAGGGTCTTCTGCTCAGGGTCTGAGAAGGTGTCAGCCAGACGATGTTCTCATCTGAACACAGTCAGGGAGAATCGCTTCCAAGCTCTTTCAAGTTGTTGGCTGTTGCGTGCTTGCAGCTGTAGAGTGGGATTCCTGTTTCCTTACTAACTGTCCACTGGGAGCACTCTGAGCGAGGGCCTCCCTCACCACCTGGCCCTTTTACAGCACAGCTATTGCTGCTTCAAGGCCAGCAGGAGAATCTCTCCCTCTCTCCCTCCCTCTCTCTCTCTCTCATCTGCTAAAATGAAGTCTTCACTGTAATCACAGGGCTTACTATCTCATCCCATTCCCAGGTTCTGACCACAGATGAGGTGAGGGGATTGTCCAGGGCATATGTAGCAGTAGGCAGAAATCTTGGAGGCCATCCTATAATTATGCCTCCTACACCACTTGCCCAGTTTCTGTTGATAAGTGATTATATATATATATATATATATATATATATATATATATATATATATATATATCTCAATCACTGTGAAAAATTTGAAGCACCATAAAAGGCAAGATATTATTAGGATGTGGCATCAGGTGGCTTAAGACTTGCTTCCTCAGTTTTCCCTCCATGAACATGACACTATACTCAAAAATTACCTAACAACAGGAATGGTAGCTCCAGACCAGTTATTAAAACCTGCAAGATCACCTGTGTCAATGGAGATGTCCAGGGCTCACAAAGGATTTAGCAAGGAGCCGATGCTGGATGTTATTAGGGAATAAAGTATAAACGTCTACTTTCATCACCCCACCCCTAGCCCAAGACAGAAGAGTAAACTCTGGGTGCTGTGATATTTTCAGCATTTCTGAATGAAGTGTGCCCATTTGTTGATGGATGCAAGGTCTAGCACTCTAGAATGTTCTCCCAGTAGACAAGTGGCCTCTTTAGGCATAGAAGAGCCACATGATTGAGACAGAGCCACAACTGACCATTTCAACCACACTTCCCAGTCTCACAGGTGTTCTGCTTCACAGAAGCATTTTCCTCCCATGACTAAGGAGAAGCAAGGTGTTGGAGGAGGCAAAAGAAAATTCTTCTGTGATTTTGATGGATTCATTAAATTCAGTCTAGCAGTAACTTTGAATCCTAAGAGGACTTAAGCAACGGTGAATATTAACCAGTCAGAGCTCTTGGTAATGCAAGAGGGCAAAAGAAGATTGTGGTTTCTTAAAATACCTTTTAAAACTCCAGCTGACTCCACATAAATTATTGCTCTCTTCTAAAACACTTTGGAAACTATGCAAGAAACCAAATGCATAACATAGCTAAATGTACTACTGTAACATATGTAGACTGTTTTTAAGGTGTCAACAAATATCAGTTTTTTTCCACCTATGTTTCCACTAATTTTTAAATAAAGAAGTGTTTTTTTCTACTTCAAAGTTTTAAAATATATGTTTCGAATAGTATAAAACTTAATATGTGATTATACCTGAAACTCAAACCATGGTGCAATGTATTTCATAAAAAACAATTGATAATTGTAGCATTTGATGGATTGTTATTGAACAGTTTAATACTCATAATACATTAGGGTAATTTACAGAATGTGCTCATAACATGCAGACCTCAGCCTCCCAGAATTCCCAAGTTTTGGTCACCATAAAACCTTCAGTTAGTTGGGCAACATTGAGCAACCTCATCTCACAGGGCCTGTGTTTCAGCCTCACCTCATAGGGCCTGTGTTTCCCCACCTGGAAAATGAGATTGGATCAAATGATTTCAAAGGTCTCTTATAACTCCACCATTCGCCTAGTCCCGTGGTCGGCAAACTGCGGCTCGCGAGCCACATGCAGCTCTTTGGCCCCTTGAGTGTGGCTCTTCCACAAAATACCACATGCGGGCGCGCACATACAGTGCGATTGAAACTTCGTGGCCCGTGTGCAGAAGTCGGTATTTTGTGGAACAGCCACACTGAAGGGGCCAAAGAGCCGATTGTGGCTCGCGAGCCGCAGTTTGATGAGCTGCAGTTTGCCGACCACTGTCCTAGTCCATGCTCTGGCTCCCTGGCTTCTTCATTTTAAGTCCTTGTTTGTCTTACACTTGCTGAGTCTGAAGGCAGCTAAAGGGGTCTCATGAAACAGATACGCTAGCTGAAGTTACGTGTCTCAAGGCAGGTTTGAAAGGCCTGAAAGTCAGGAAATTTTAGAACAACACGTATTTCCAAGTAAACGTTGTGAATAAGAAATGTAAAAATTTTATACCAAAAGTTTGAGATTAATTCAGACCATATGAAATTAAAATACAGTAACTCACAGTTTATATAAATAGCTTGAATTGAGTACATGTCATAAGCAATTGCTGAAAGTGAAAAATGCTGCCCTGACCAGTTTGGCTCAATGGATAGAGTGTCGGCCTGCGGACTCAAGGGTCCCGGGTTCGATTCCGGTCAAGGGCATGTACCTTGGTTGCAGGCACATCCCTAGTGGGGAGTGTGCAGGAGGCAGCTGATCGATGTTTCTCTCTCATTGATGTTTCTAACTCTCTATCCCTCTCCCTTCCTCTTTGTAAAAAATCAATAAAATATATTTTTTTAAAAGAAAGTGAAAAATGCTATAAGAGAGGTATTTTTCTCTCTGCAATTTAATATTCCCCACATCAGAGAGTCATGCCTTAGGGAAAAGGAGGCTTCTGGTATTGCTTTCAATTTAGTTGAAGGTAAAGCCAAAGAGGACTTGGAGTCTCTCATCATTACTTTGAAGGCATGAGAGACTTGAACACACTTATTTACTGATTAGGAAGAGAGTGAGAAATATTAGTAATGTTCAACCCCAAAGTAAATTGCTTACTGGGTGTTATTGATATTTTTCTATCAATTGCTCTTGCCTCCGTCTTTTTTGCTCACCCTGATCCATTCTCAAATGTGGGCCTTTGCACATGGTTAGAAGTCCTTCTTCACCACTTTTTCAGCAGCCATCCTTTATGTTCTTCAAAAGCAAAACCCCTGTGTCACTTCCCAACATCTAACATGGTTCACTTTTTCAGAACTGGAGTGGAGAGAACATACAGGGAAAGTAGTGCTCATCACTCTGAGCATGATCAAATGCTCGTTTCCAAAATCTGGTAAACAATTACATGAGTCATAGTAATAAAGAAAAAAATAAGAAAATGATTTTATTTTCTTCTGAGAGTCATGAAGTTAATTTGGAATGACTATAAGCTTTTGTTTTCTTTCGTTTGTGAAGTTCTCCTTAATTAGTTGTCCTAGAGATACAAGTGTGTAACTTGGTTTTTGTGGGGACAGTATCCTCACTGGCTCTGTGACTTGCGCAAGTCATGTAACCTCTCAGAGACTGTAGGGAACGAATACCAACCTTGAGGGACTGGCATGAGAATTTGGGTATGGCATGGAACTTCCCCAGCAGTTGGCACTTAGTAGGAATTAATGTATGAAATATAGTAGTAAGAGTGGTCAGAAAAGCAGCAGCAGTTGTAGCACAGCTGTAGGTATAGCATAACAATAGAACATTTTTAGACCTACATTTGATATTAAAAAGCCCCCACATCCAATATTGATTTAGTCTAGGTGGTTTATCCCAAGAAGTAAATAGTGGTTGTAATGAAACATGAGCACTATGAATATGTATTCAGTGTAGCCACAGGGAGGATTTAATGTCCAGTAATTTTGGTCCAGCATAAGAGGTGGTTGCCTTTTGTTTCTAATTCCCTAAACTTTTTCCCTCAGGTCACAGGTTATAAAATATAAAATACATATGGAAAGCACTTCAGATATTTTTATAATTTTTAGATATTTTCTCTAGCTGGTTTGGCTAGTGGATAGAGCGTAGGCCTGCGGACTAAAGGGTCCCAGGGGCACATGCCCAGGTTGCGGGCTCGGGGCATGCAGGAGGCAACTGATCAATGATTCTCTCTCATCATTGATGTTTCCATCTCTCTCTCCCTCTCCCTTCCTCTCTGAAATCAATAAAAATATATTAAAATGATAATAATTTTTAGAAATTTTTCACAGAGTATTACTAAGTTCCCCTTCACACAAAATTAATCATTCCATAAGCATTTCATTTGAAGATGAAATTGGACAATGAGGAGCCCTCTTAGTACACTATTTTTATATCCAAGTTAAAGGCCAGATCCTATATAGGAGTGTGGGAAGAGGGACAGACTGATTATATATATATATACAAATATATATATAACCATGCAGTTAGAATATATTTGGGCCACTACTTAAGTTGAATAAATCTGATGAAGTATATTATTTTTTTACATAATAACTTCAAAAATGGACATTTTGACACTTATGAAAGAAATTTAAATGTTTAATTCAGTTAGTTATATACATATATAATAATAAATCAAAGATGAACATTTTTCAACTTAAATATCTCCTTCTATTCCTGTCTTCTGCTATTTTTTCTGAGGGCTTGTAGTTTACTGACTATGTATAGAATAAATGGACTGCTGAATGGTTGATTATTTCATTTTGAATATCTTAACAGGTCCTGGAAATTATTGTAATTTATCAAGCTATAAGAATTTGTATAATACTAAAATTATCAAAACAACTGATTTACTGTTAACTTTAATGGGGTTGCCCACCAGAGATTAATATCAATTCAGTACCACACTAAGGTTTCTACTGCTAAATTTACTTTATTCATAGCATTTGACCCAGGTATATAATTTCATGACTTTACTTTGCACAATTCATACTACATATCAATAACCTCTTGATTTTAAAATTTTAACTTATAACTTTATTTATTTCATTAGACAAATGAATCCAAAATTTTTCTCTAACACATTGATGTTTCTTGTGTTTAGTTTAGTTTCTTTTTCTTTTGAAATCCACTAAGCTCATGGGAAAGATCAGTTAAGGTTCCATAAATTTTGTAATAAAAAACTTAGTTTAGTATTTTATTTTTATCATTCATTAATGTTGAGATAAAATGTAAAACTCAAATAAGAAACAAAAGGTTTTATTCCATGTAAAATATGTTTTTGCCTGAGAAGTAAAAGAAGAGAAAATAAAGGTTAAAAATGAAAAAATGAAATAGAAGCAAATAAAATAAAAAGATACACTAAAATATGTAGACAAATAAGAAAGGAAAAATAAATTTAACAGGTATATACACAACTATATATATTAATGGCTAATATGCAAAGTTTCCCCTCTGGAGTTCGACTGGGAGACCAGGAGTTCGATCACCTGCTGTGATGTGCGCTGACCACCAGGTGATGGCACAGAACATGGTGGGCGACCAGTGATGGTGGGGTGCTGAGGGAGCGAGGGAAGGAGGAGGTGGGGAGGCAGGGAGGTGGGGAACCTGATCGACCCTGATGGCTGGCCAGTCCTAGGGACCCTACCCGTGCACGAATTTTGTACACAGGGCCTCTAGTATGTAATAAACAACCAATTATTTATTTCACATTTTCAATATTTGATGAAAACCATTCATTAACTTTTTTGAAGTCCTATTATTTGTAAGGTACTCTATTTTAGGCACAGAAAGTAGTGAGAAAAATAAGGATCTTGTCCACAAATTATCTTACACAATAGTAAGGATTATTTACTTACTAATGAGTAAAGGGTCTTGCTTTTAGGATTCATTGACAGAGATTTGTCATATGCATAAATGACAATAATATACAGAAGACAATAATATATGGTGCCATAGGTGAGGAGAAGAAGAGATTATTTTCAACAGGAATGAAAGAAAGATGATGGCAATGGATTGTAGAGTGTCCAGGGGGTTACTTAAAGTCGTTTTTGGGGTAATCCCATCTTGGGCATGGGGATATTGAGGTTGAAGAGTATAGAGGTAAGAAAAAAGGAGAACACCTGACAATCCATAAAAAATAATTTTACCATTAAATATTGTTATGATGACCTCCCATTCAAAAAGAAAATGTCATTCTAATTACGTTTAGAATAAAATATTATTTTGTTTAAAGTGTACAAGTTTGAGATAATTTTGTAGCTTAACATAACATTTTATTTAAAAATATTATAAACTCTATTTACCTAAGTAATTATGAAATAGTGAAACTAATATTAATAAAATTCAACTCCTCTGAAAGGGTTTGAAAAGGAAATAAACTAATGAAGGAGGATGCCAACGTCTGACTGAGGAACAGTCATGGGGAAAGGTCAAGACTTCTCTGAATGGAGCTAGAGGTGGGAGGAAGACTGAGATGCCTGTGCTCTGATCATATGCAGTCTTTTCAAAGACGCCTTGAGACCCAATCCTATTTTTTCAACATTCTCCTAGACAAAGGCCACAGCAACTGGCCCAGCAAAGTCATCTTCTGGCCAGGGAAGGTCATTACTCTATAGCTACTGAGGAAAAAAATGTCAGACAACTGTAGTTTGCTCTGGAACCAGGATGGTAGGTGAAGAGATGGCTAGTTGGTGGCATGCACATCTTTGTGCACAATACCCAGTTGTTAGTATATTTTAAACATGTTTTCAATATCCTTTACTCTGGGTACCCAATTTGACTGAACAAAGTGATTAGACTAAGACAAACACCTGTACCAGTGGAGCCTTGTAAATAAGCTTCAATGAAGAGTGAATTTGGGGGGAAGAGGAAATAGATGTAATAAGCATAGGTAATCTTTAAATGAGCAGTGTTAAAAAAAATAAAAGAAAATAGATGGGAGTAATTTTTTAAAAGGATTCAAAGTTTCAAGCCTGTTTATAGGCCAAGGAGTAAGACAGAGGGAGAAATTCAAGACTCAAGAGGAAGAGAAGAGGGCATAACTGTTGAAACAAAATGCTCGGGAACAAGGAAGAAAATGAGACTACGAGCACAGGAAGAGGTTAAAGTTGGATAGAGGGGTAGCTGCTGCCGCTTCTGAAGCAGAAGAAAAACAACTATGAATATAAGATACAGTTAAGTGTAAAGGTGCAAAAGTAGGCGGCTGGTGGAGTACATTCACCTGGCATCGATCCCTAGGCTATCTGCTGAGTTGGGCTTTGGATTTGAGGATGAACATGGGGACATAAGAAAAGTAATACAGATTTTTAAACATGTTTGAGGAAGGAAAAATGACTAATTGGAAACTAATAGGAAGGTTGCCATGCAGTATTAGAACTGGCTGAATTAGAGATAATAAATGCAGAACTAACGATTTACTACAGCGATTTAAAAACTTTTTTATCTCATTACTAAATTCTGTGGCAAAAATGTTTGCCCATGTGACAAAAAATAAATAAATAAAAAGGCATACTTTTTGAGTCATTCACACCAGATGGCTATTGTTGTGTTAGTTTCTGTCATTTCTTTTATTTGACAAGCTAAGGGAAAAGAGGTCAGTGCCCCCGATTAAATAGTCAGGTATTGCAAGTTTTAAAAATACTTGCAGCATACCAGTTGAAAATTGCTGATTTAATAAATACGTGCAATATATGAGGCTAAGTCCTGTTACATTTATTCTTTGAAAGTATGTAGAAGGAAAATATCTGAATATTTAAAAATTTGTGAAGGATTCAAAAAGCTTTAAAATGTTCTGGTCCAGTGTAATCCAAATAAAGCCGGTCCTCTCTCAGCAAGAGGTTGTATCTAGAAGAAACCCAACATCAACATCCAAATTAATTAAGTCATTTAAATATTTCTGACATGCAAAAGTCCAAATGTATATTGCATATTATACAAGTATTTTAAAATATTTTTAAAGTCTGATTTTCCCAAAGAATTATTCATGATACTTGAGAAATGCTTCACCACCTCTTCTTCCTTTCCCAAATCCTTAACATTACCTTCCTAAAATCATCCTGTGCTCCTTTCTGCCTTTTCTACTCCTTTTCCCAGTCTCTTTCTTGTATAATGTAAGCCTGTATGCTATTACTGTGTCATTTTTTTTCTCACTGTCCCTTTTCTTAGTCTTGATAAATGCCCAAACCACAAATGGCTTTTCCACCTTAGAAAGGTACATTGGGAAGTGGGGAATTTTGTGAATATTCACACTAACATTTTTAGTCCCTAGAGTGCCAGTTAGCAATTTATTGCCTTTCATCTCCAAATTCAACCTTTTTATTTGCTCCGAAATGTGCATCTGGGCCCTTTAAATATTTTGGCTTTGCCAGCTGGCATGACATGAAACTTTGTCTGGAGAAGGTGCTGGAGAGACTGCTGGAAAGAAAAGTTTTGCTTCCTGGTTCTGGTGGGCCTGCTTGGCAAACTTCTGCAGTGCTGGTGGTTTCTCCGGCACCTGGTCCCCGTAGGACATGTGGTTTCTCCAGCACCAAGGCCCTGCATGGCAGCCAGCAGAGCTCAGTGAGCGGCAACTGCATCTTCTCAGGCAGATTAGGCAGCTTGCCTCCAGGGAGACAGCTCCCCGCGAACAGCTTTCCTGGCACCCAATGGGCACGTTTCCAGCAAGCTCCAGAAAGCAGACATCCAGCAGGTTCTGGGGGCACCACGGCAGCTCCCGTGCTGTCAGTACCTGTGGCTGTCCTGTCCCCATGGTCTGCATCTCAGCCTTGGGTGCTCTAGCTCAGCCACCAGGGAAGTAGCTGCTTCATACCCCTGCTGTTTCTACATACTTTAGAGTTCTTTTTACTTCTTATTAGCTAATCCTCTGTTATTGTAATTCCTTTATACCTAATAATTACTTATATTAAAGTTTACCTGTTCAAATTACTCTGTGGTTTCTCCAACCAGAATGAACCCAGACTCATACAATATCTCTAAAGAACTAGGAGAATTAGTTCATAAGAAGTTATCGTTTTCAAATAGCCAAAGACTCTTATATGTAAGCATTGCACTTCATACAGGAAATGACTCAAATGCATCTGACCATTTCTCTAAACAGAGAATTAGAAACAGGACAGAATGTACTCTGTTTTCTGAATCCAAAGAACCACTTTTGTCATATAGTAGTGATACCAAAAATTCCTTCCTTGCATGAAAGACCATGTAATGAATTGCTTGAAGGATTAGATGGCTCCCTGGGTAATTCATCAAAGAGATAGGCGAATTGGCTCCCTGGGTAATTCTTTTGGCTCCCTGGGTAATTCATCAAAGAGATAGGTGAATTGTTTTGCATGAAACAGGATCAGTTAGGAGGCACTGGAGAGGAAGGGAGAAATGTGGAAGAGAGCAGGAGTCCCAGGAGCAATGCAGGAGGCTGCGGCCCAAATAGAAATGATCTGTGGAAATTCCACCATCATTGTCCCCAAACACCAGTAAATCTGCTACTTACCTACTTCAGTTGGTTGCTATTTGGCACCAGGCCCCAGGGCCATTGGCAGGCTGATATGGAAATGCTAAGCACACACAGGAAAAGTGGATACAGAACATTCCACATAACAATTGGTAAATGCATTGTGCAGTGATGGACAAAAGGAAATCATTCTAAATATTAGTTTCCCTTTTTTTTTATTCGGGGTATAAGTTGCAATCTCTGACCTTGGGGAATTAACAAATTCATTTTGAAAATGATTATAGGCACAAAATTATCAGAAAAAAAAGATGAGAATACAACACTTGTATAAATTATAGGTATCATAGAGTTAAAAATTCAGGGATCAACTGAGAAAAGCTTCTGAATTTAAAATAATTTTAAAAGGGAAGAAGAGTACCAAGTGCATTCTAAATGGAGGTAATGAGGAAGAAGGAGGGGAAAAATAAACGTAGTTTGCATATTTATTGGAATGTCACACTGAGTCTGAGCTTGATTGGGTAATCAAGAATGAAGTCATTTTAATTTTTTGAGGAGTGGAGTGACATATTTTGGAAAGATGACCTATAAAGAGTTAGCAGGCTAAGTCAAAATGAAGGGAGAAACATTGGAAAGAAAAAGATCAAGGACAGAGCTGGTTGCGGTCATTCAGGCTGAAGTGATGAAAATGTGGACTTGGTTATTGGCAGTGAGAATGGAAGGAATGAGTGGTTCTGAATGATGTTGAAATAAAACCATGCTATGGGAAGACATGGCTGGCATGGAATCGATGCCAATACACAAAATAAATACAAAAATACAGAACAGTTGGTGATAGAAACAAATACAAGAAATATCTTTACACTAACTCATTTTTGCTCTCAGTATGACTCAGTTCTGCTTGTACGTCACCTAGCGCCACATGTGGTGGTCATAGTCCTGGCACATGGAGTAACTATGTTATTGCTCCCAAGAACTTGCTCACTGAGCTCCAGCTGTTCCGTAGTCCACCCAATGGATTACTGAGCTGTGGTGGATACAAGTTCCTTGTCCTGAGGACAAGGTTTCACATGAGTCAGAAGCTCCTGCTTTTTGAATAAAGCAAACCCTTTACTTCCCAAAGGCTCTGGGTCCTAAGAAGAATAGCAGAGGGAATCTCATATATTTCCTACTTCCATTCTTACTCTACCAATGGGGGCAGACTGGTTGTATGACCCAAGTGCTATCTCGGTCTCTCAAGAACTAAGTATGGTGCTTTTGGGTTACCATTCCAGTATGGCAGGGAAGTAAGTTTCTGGAAAGATGGTTTCTTCACTCCTTGTTCTGTGTTCCCTTCCGGTGATGCTCTGTCTCAGGCTGTAGCCTGAGATGACACCTTTGTCAGACTGTATGATTATTCTAGACTAGCTCTGCCCAATAAAACTGTAGTGTGATACACATCACTAATGTACAGTTTGCCAATAGCTACATTAAAAAGGTAAAAGAAAAGATGAGATTAATGTTAATAACTTATTTAACTCAATATAATAAAAATATCATATTGGCATGTTATCAATATAAAATTATTAATAAGATATTTTACATTATTTTTTCTTCAGTGTCCAAAATATAGTATGTATTTTTTATGTCTAGCACATCTCAATTTGAACTTGCCAAATTTCAGATGTTCACTAGGCACGTTTGGCTAGTGGCTACTGTAGTGAATAGTGCAATTCTAGACATTCTATTTTTTTAAGAAATCATAGAAAAATTCAGCTTAAACATGAAGTTCCAATTGTTTTCTTGCAAGGTATTACCTAACTTTACATTCTCTTACTTTCTCTTAATTTCCTGAAGTCTTATCTTCCTGGTTGTGCATATCTTTATATCGGATAAAACATCTTGAGAATACATAATGGACACCATGGTTCTCTGACCAGATCCAACACCGCCCCCCCCCCCCCCACCACAGCCACCCACGCCAGCCTGGGAGTATGGCTGCTGAAGGCTCACAGCTGCCCATTTCTCTGCATATTACCTTAGGCTCTGGGGAACTGCCACCCTAATGTTATGCCCTCTTGAGAGTGGCCGAAGCCAAATGACTCATGAAGCAACACAAGCGAGTCCCCCTTTACTCCATTTTGGAAAACTCTGAAGGGACATCACACTCCTGAGGGCCCTGTAGGGTAAACTGAGACCACTTTGCAATTCTACTGCGTCTCAGTGTCTCCCTCTGCCCCATCCTGCCTTCTTTACTTCCCCACAGGTGTATCTCTTAAGATCAACTTCACAACCCACCCCCCCCCCCGCCACTTTCCATCTCCCCCAAAACCATGCTTGCATCTCTCCATCTCAGAGGTCTGTTTCCAGGGAACCCAGTTTAAGAGAGAATATGAAGTAGATTATAATCAGTGTTTGAATTGAGGAAGGGGAAAGCAGGAGTCAGGTTTGATTCATTTCTGTGTATTGTAATTACTTCACATGTGAACTCTCTCTGACCCTCCCTCTGTTCACTCTTGTCTTTCTTTTCGCATATAGAGTCTTTCCCAAAGGCCAAAGTGACAACTGAGTAAAGGGTATGATCAAAACCGGTGTTCACCAACAGGACCGCATTGAAGCATGCGAAATTATCCACAAACAAAAAGGTATCAGCTGCATGATACAGTAGCCCAAACATTTCCTGACGGAGTACTGCTATCTTCCTTGTGCTGGCTCTCCGGAGCCTACCTGATTGCTCAGAGATGCAGAGCAGTGTGCAGGTTATGGTAACATGATCTTCTAAAGCAGCGGTTCTCAACCTTCCTAATGCCGAGACCCTTTACTACAGTCCCTCATGTTGTGGTGACCCCCAACCTTAAAATGATTTTCGTTGCTACTTCATAACTGTAATGTAGCTACTGTTATGAATCGTAATGTAAATATCTGATATGCAGGATGTATTTTCATTGTTACAAACTGAACATAATTAAAGCATAGTGATTAATCACAATGCCGAAACCGGTTTGGCTCAGTGGATAGAGCGTCGGCCTGCGGACTGAAAGGTCCCAGGTTCGATTCCGGTCAAGGGCATGTACCTGGGTTGCGGGCATATCCCCAGTAGGAGATGTGCAGGAGGCAGCTGATCGATGTTTCTCTCTCATCGATGTTTCTAACTCTCTATCTCTCTCCCTTCCTCTCTGTAAAAAATCAATAAAATATATTAAAAAAAAAAAAGCATAGTGATTAATCACAAAAACAATATGTAATTATATGTGTGTTTTCCGATGGTCTTAGGCGACCCCTGTGAAAGGGTCGTTCGACCCCCAATGGGGTCGCGACCCACAGGTTGAGAACTGCTGTTCTAAAGCCTCCACTTCTCTCTTCTTCCTCCCGGAAGTCCCACCTTTCTGGCCTTCATATTTACATCCCTATGTTGGTGTCTGTGGGTCCTGCTGGTCAATGGAGAGTGGAACCAGGCAGGCAGCTGGCTAAGAAAATTGAGCCTGAGCTTGGTGGCAGCAGCCCAGTGACCTCTCAGGGTTCTTCCACCAATGGGATGATCAACCCCATTAAGAAGGAGCGTGAAGCCAATAAAGTCATGCTGGGCTTTTAAAAAAACACAAAAGTCCCATAATTCTGGCACATGAACCCCACAAAGAGTTTTTCTAGATTTCTAGCATTCCTAGAATTTAACCAAATGGTTGCTTTTGTAATTAGGTATAATATACTGGTACTATTGTTTTATACAGTATAGTTTAAACTACAAGTTGCTAGAAAAAGTATCAGAATGAAACACGGCAATAAATTAGATTATGTATTCATTGAAATTTTGCTAATTAGAATGTCAAAAGGAAGTAGACATAGAGTTTAACTAATTCTCACTTTGCTAATCCATAAACAGATACTTCTCATAAATAGCTTGTAATCTTTCCTTAGTTCTCAGGAAAAACTAAATGAATAGCTGCAGTAAAGTCTCCTATTACTAATTCTCCATGCTATAATGAACAAAACTGCAATTCATGTTGAAAAACACCCTGAAGCAGGAGCACAAGGATTAAATGACCATTGTTAGGTAACAATGGTTAATATATAATTGTTTAATAATAATAAGCTTGACAGTTTAATGGTCACACCTGGCGATGCTCTCCTTGAGTGTTATCTAACTAAGGCCTATAGTAAGCAAGGGGTGAGCTCCATTTCCTCTATTTCCTTCCTTCCTTCCTTCCTTCCTTCCTTCCTTCCTTCCTTCCTTCCTTCCTTCCTTCCTTTCTTCCTTCCTTCCTTCCTTCTTTCCCTCATTCATTTAGACAGAAGTATTTATTAAGCACCTATTTTATGCCAATCATTGTTCCTATATCCTTGGGATGTATGAATGAAATAAGCCAAAAATGGAGCTATATGTGGGGCAAAGAGGAATAAGCAGTAAAAAAAAAATATGTACATACATATATATGTAATACATATTACAGGATATTGAAAAGTGGTAAAATCTGTAGGGGGAAAAAGAGGAAGCTAAGAAAAACTGCAGTCTGAGAGCAGTCAATTTTAAATGAGTGATTCAGCCTCGCTGAAAAGGTGATATTTGAGTGAGGACTATAGCCCTTGTTGTAATGTCTTTCTTATTTTCTGATCCATAAATCTTATTTTGTTGTCATTATCTTTCCTGATGTTTTCCTTTAGGCGCATTAGAAAATTGTTTATGTAAAGGCTCAAGACGTTAAATCATATATGTTAGATCAGCGCCAGTTTTTTGTTGTGTTTTTTTTTTTTATGATAGCACATGATTTATTTCTTGAAAGCTAAGTGGCCTGACCTTATGATATGACACGAGATGTGCTACCAAAAGTTGTCTCTCCTGTTCTCCCAGTTCCTTTACTGTTTCATAATGGACTTCTTAAAGAAGTTGCATAATTTTCCCATCAGTCAGCCAAACTGTCTGCACTTACCATCATTAAAATATCCATTATGCTAGAGTATTATTAGCAATTCTCTTTTAAAATTAAAATTTGTCATGGGCATAAGACTCAAGGGGGGGGGCGGGGGGAGAACACCCATGAAGGGAAAAGGCAGTGTCTGTGGCATAGATTTGCAGGCTTGTAGACAGAGGATTCCTGGCTTATACTGTTAGACCAGGGGTCAAATGGGGTGTGGGGGGGCAAGCATACAGATAGAGACCAGGCAGGGATTGTAAGGCCTTAAACTAGGCTTCATACACTTTGTATAAATAAACACACAGGGATATTTGTTACTCCCACAAAGAAATTTTCCTGACCACCAGGCCCTCTGACCTACCTTTTATTTTCTCACAGGGATACCACTGTTTGACCTTTGATGGAATGACATACCAAGTTGGGATATGGTGGGAATGGAGTGGTCTGCTTAAGCAGTAAGGAATATTTATCACTACAATTCTTTAGAATTGCTGGACAGGGTGATAATAAAAAGCAGATTGATCTTAGCGGGTTTTATTATTATTCCTAAGTATGCTATAGACCAAGTATTCCCCTTATTGCCTGCTTCCAGGGAAGACTACTCCCAGCACACACTCCCTTGGTACCCAAAGCTCTGAGGAATGTCTTTCCAGAGTTTCTACTATTTTACACCTACATAAACATTTTCTTCCTCCCTCCACAAAACTTGAGATCATACTATATATACTAAGCAATAGATTGTAGACCTATATCATTCATATACATATCTATAATAATAAAAGCATAATATACTAATTGGACCAGATGTCCTTCTGGACGTCCTTCTGGACGACCTTCAGGACAAAACAAGGGCTTTGAGGGAAGCTTGGTCCTGGGTGCCTGCATCAGCTGTAGGGAAGCTCGGGTTCCAGGTGCTGGAGGGATGCCAGTGCCAGCAGCCAGGGGAAGGAAGGCCTACTCTAGCACGAATTTTGTGCATTGGGCCTCTAGTATTCTATAATGGATTTGCCTCATTCTCTTTGGATGGTTTTCCATTTCTAGATACTGTAAGCTGAGTTTCAACAGTACTCTTCTGGTTGAATATTTGTACACTTACCCTTAAAGTACTTTTGTAGAGATAGAATTGCTATTACAAAAGGGAGAGGCATATTTTTGACATTTACTCCTAAATCGCCCTACAGAAAGTTTGTAGTGCTCTCCTCTACCAACATGAGAGTACCTGTTTCTCTGCACCCTTTCTTCCATTTGTAAATCTGTTAATCCAATAAGTGAAAATTATCCCATTTGGGTATTTTATTTTGCATTTCTTTGTTTTCAAGCAATATTTAACATTGCTATGATTACATTTTTATAATTTGTGTACTATGTAAATAATGCTTCTGAACTAATTAGAATTACATAGAATTACATTTCTTTCTCTGTGGGTTCAGTAGTATTTCTCATGCTTCTCAGTAGAGAATATTCTTAAGATTACTCTTTATGTCCCGTCAGTTATGTGACTCTTGAGACTCTTGTTACAAGTGACATGAAAACAACCCAAACTTAGAATCAGTTACTCAAAAAAAAAAAATAGATCTGATTGAGGATCTAAGGTGGCAGTGAAGCAGGTGGAAGTTAGCCTCACCTCCTCTCAGGAACAAACTTGAATTACAACTAAATTATAGAAAAATTGACCTGAATAACGAACTGAAGACTAGCTGAACAAAAGTCTGAAAACTACGGATTTACAGAAGAAACCACAGCAAAACTGGTAGGAAGGGTGGAGATACTAAAAGGCCTGCCTCCCCCCCACCCCACCCCCCCACACACACCTGAGGTAGCTGAGTATTCAGAGGGGATTCTCGGGTGCAAAGAATTCCCCTGAGGCGGGTGGGGTCCCACCCCCATGCCTGGCTTCCAAGCCCAGAGCATCAGAGCAAGGAAGAGGAGTCCGTATATCATCAGGCTGTGAAAATGATTGGGGATTCTGTTCACAGGGAGAGAGAGGAGTCTGCTAGAAACACAGGCACCCTCTTAAAGGGCCAATTCACAAAATCTTGTTTACAGTCACTCACTCTGGGCTCTGACAGAGGGATGGCAGAGCAGACTAGACTTGTGTGAGGAGAGACCGAGGTGTGGCTCCAGGAAGAGCTGAAGAGACAGTGGCCAGGTTCCCTGTGATGAGTTCCTTTCCCATACCATATACAGACGCCATCATTCTTAGGTCAAGCACTCCCCACCATGACATTAGCCTGGAGGAATGTAATACCACCCCCCCCCGCCCAGGGAGCTCATGCCCTGCAAGGGAAGTCAGCTGCTTGGGCCCAGGGTGTAGAGGTCCAGAGAGACTCAAGGGGTGACAGACACAGTCTACTGTGACTCTGGGAGGGGACCTTTCCTTGCATGCCTGACAGATGCAAACCCCTCCATTTGCACAGCCAAAGCTTTGTCTGTTTGGCCTGATAAAATCTACTGGCCTCCCCTTATGACTCCAGGAGAAAGAGTTCCCTTACTTATCACTTACTCTTAAATAATCTGTCTTAGCTTTAGGTAAATAAATGCATCCCTTTTTCTTTCTCTCCCTACCCACGAATAAAAAGACAACACCCTTACTATGCTTGCAGTATGGTCTTACGTTAACACTTTCAGAATATAAAGTTGAGTGTATTTTCTGGGAAAACAACTAAACTGACATAATTTTTGGCAGACCTACAATGGCTATTACTAAATAGTTCTAGAGAACTCTCTTAGAAAGTTAAGGATTTATGTTCTAGTTAATTTATCCAGAATGTAGTCATATTCCAAATTAAGTCTTATAAGGTCCATCTCTGGAAAAAGCTCAGTTGAGCATCTATTATCCTAATGCTTGCTCTTAATTTTTACAGGTCAAAGTCATACTTTCCATTTCTGTAGCATTCTAATAGAATACACAGTTGCTTTTTGAGAAAAGTTCCAGTCCTGACAAAATTAGACTTGAGTTAAGGATTTGACAAATATGTGCCATGTGTACATTCTGCCTCTCTTCCTGGGTCCATGCAGAAACCCACAACCAGCCAGCGCGCTCTTTCCTCCTAAGCACAATCCCAGCTTTAGGCTCGCGCTCAGCAAGAGCTCCAGGAAGGGAAAAGAAAGCGTAAGAACTCACCTGCCACGGTTGTCCTAGAATGTGAGCTTTCTGAGGACACAGCCTGAGACTTTTTCATATTCCATCCTGTCCCTCCCCCCAAAAGACAGTCTACTGGGTGCTAACTGTGTCAAGTAAGAATAATAGTCAGTTTCTTTAATGTTTTTTTTTAAAGTGTTAGCATTGGCATTTTTATTTTGACTTTGAAAGGAGAAAAAGCCAGTAAAGACATTCTCATGTAAAAGAATCCACATTTTTGTAGGATTCCCTGTCTGAAGAAAAAATTGGAACTCTTACACATTATCTCAAAAGGGTGGAGATGTGTCGCTCTGTTATAAGCAATACATTGTTAATCCATGAAATCAAATGGAAAAAAAAACCCTCTTTCCATTTTAATTTCTGTAGTCAGTTTCATTTTTCTTAAAACAGCTTATAACCGTAAGTTGCAGTTTGAAACACCCAAGCGTCCAAAAAAAGAGTAAAATAAAAAACCCACAAACCCAAACAAAATAAAATAAACATGTTTGAGACTCATAATTTCCCCCCTCACAGTTTCAACATAAAGCTGTCCCTCTTTAAGCACCCTGATTTCTTCATGGGACCTGTTAAATGAGTCTCCTGTGGATGCGCACACCGGGCTGCAATCCTAAGTGGTACATGGACTAGTCTCATGTCAGTGCATTTTTAATTGTTAGAGCAAATAGTATCCATTGTAATGACACCTTAATCATTTATCACAGTCAGTTTTTCTTCAGAGCACACAGTCTTGGAAATAACCCACTAAAAAGTACTGTGGACTGTGGGGGGGCTTTGGCAGGCTGGGACAGAACTTCTGAGAACATGCTGTGTGGATTTTCCAAAGAAGGCAGTCAACGTGAGCGGTCCCATCGGGGAGCAGTTCATTTGGGACCTGGCTGGTGGCTTTTCCCTTAGATTTGAGGATCTCACCATCACATGGAGATGCCTGCCGGTGTATAGCATAACTTGGATATTGCTCCTAATGACTGCTTCAGTGTGTAAAGAGCTGGCCCCACCAACTGCACAGGAGGGGCCTCATGTAGAAGCAGGGTGGCTACAGCTCTCTGCCAATAAGTGCTTAATGACTCATTTTCCTCAACAGAATTTTCATGAGACTGGAATTCAGGGAGGGCTGTCTAGAGAATGTCTGGGAGGAAGTTCACAAGCCACCGTCGTGCTGTCTGCTGGAGAAAGCCTCCCATGATAGCCACAGCAGTGGACCAAAGCAAATAGCAACAGATTTCAGTAACGTTTCCTCCTGATCTTCCGTAAACAGTCCCTGAAAGGTCACCCTGAAGTTTGTATTAGTCAGGTTGAGAACATTATAAACTTCCAAAGAAGAAAACTATTAGTGGAAAAACTAAAGACACAGAAGGCTAATAACTAACCATGTGTGTGGAACCACAGACTCTATCCATGCGAATGGCATTGGCCCAGCCAGAGTACTTCAAGACACTGTTGTACCCTATGTATGCTTTCAATTCACTCACCCATTTGACTGATCTGTCATATTGAGCAATTGCTTTGCAATTAGGTGGATTTAGACAAAATGAAATTGTACGTACTGTTCCCTTCTCTTTTCAAGTGTTTTTGTGTTTATTTTAAAGGCTTTATAATTGCTAAATGTTCTCCTCTCTCAGAAGACATTCTGAAATGGAAGCAAAAATATCACTTTTGCAAAGCCATTTCCATTCTCCCAAAGGTCTGCTGGTAAATTATTCTTCCCGATCTTTCCATCTTTCTGGCCTGTGCATACACACCTAACCCATACTAAATTTCACCAGATGGCATTTTATTTCTTTAAAGGAAAGCAGTCGTGGGTTTAGACAGTTGAATTTTTAAACTTCTGTATTTACTGGAAGTGCATATGGTGCTATATGGACAAAGAACTTGTACTGAAAGGAAAACATTTCTGTCTGCAGTACCTCACAGTGTCTCAGAGGAAGAAAAGTACAGTCACATGGCGTATTTCTCACAGAACCTTTCGTGGCTGTAATTTTCTTTCTCTCCTTGAAATTAGAACATGTATACTGTACATACCTGAAAGTGGGTATTATTTTACTTCTTCTTTTAGTTGCAAATAGAAAGGTTATATGAAACTCAATAAATTGCCAAAGTAATTGGTGAGAGATTTCTAGAGGAAATTGAAACATAAAACTAAACTTGTAAAAAAAAAAAAAAAAGGTTTAAAAACCTCTGTATGTCAACGTAAGCAGATGTTGGTGTAGAGTTTACAAGGATGAGAAGGTTCAGTAAAACCTCCCTTAAGCCATTCACAGTTCACTCCAAGGCCAAGAACGCCCCCAAAATCTGTTTCTAATTTTACAGAAATCTTTTGAAATTTGGCACGGTTTTGAAAAGTCCATGGAAAGAAAAAAAACCTTGTCCTAGCTTCCTCTTCCAACTCCAAAGACAGACTTGCTTCCTTTCAACGGTTTTCACAGATGCAGTGACCCACGCTCCGAAGTCAGAATTAGCTGACTTTCACAAACATCTGGAAAAATGAAGGTTAGTACATGCAAACTCAGGTGTTGCTAAAGAATGAGGGCTGGCAGAATTGAGTGCGAACAATGTTTTATATTGTTTAGAAGGTGAGGATTTGTCCATAAGTATGTACTTCCTGGAGTGGGTTGAGATTGGGAGATTATTCTAAATATACTGTAGAAACATTTGTCTGTGTGGAGCTGGAAAAATTCCAGCAATTAGAGCCAGACCAGTGGAAGACTATCAAAAGTTTGTGTTAGGGAGAACTAAGATTTAACGGCAAACAAAATTTTGTGTTTTCTACTACTTAGCAGAAACTGGATGAATATCTAATTCATTTTTATTTTATGTAGACATGGTTAAAAATCTTATTTGGAATTGCCACCTCTGCTGTGCTTGCTTTATTGGTGATGTGCATTGCCTTACGTCCTTTGAGAGGTAAGAATTTTTCTCTGATTTTCTCTGTCAGCCTTGGAAAATGCACTAACACATGGTCACGAGTGATTGAACATTTCCAAAGTGCTTATTTTCCAAAGTAAGCCTGTTATTTCCATGAAGACTTATAAGCTCACAGATATGTCCTTGTGCAACCAGAAATCATGAGGAATTTAAGGCAGGAGTAGAAAGAGATTTCCAATATGATTTCAGCAATAGAAAAACCTAAGCACTTTCTGTATCATTCCCACACCTCCCCAAATATAAACTAAATTACAAGCTTTGACAGACCTTTAGAGGCGACATTTTTGACTAACGTTGCTTGAACGGATTGCCTCATGGAAAGTAAAACTGAGTATGAATTGGAAAGTTAAAACAGAAACTATGGCTTTGTGTTTGTTTGTTTTATTATGAGTCTTTTCAAAAATTTAGAAAGGCGGTCTAGAATGGAGATCTTGAGTATAGCTGTATAGAAAAACTAAAATTGTTGTTCTAGATGCAGTAGCAATGAACAATTAAAATAGAAAATGAAAAACTATTAAACAAGCATTATGTTTAGTGATAAATGAATTCTTTTAAAAAGGGTTTAGATTAACATCAACCTCCCTTTGCTGAAAGTTGGAAGATACTATGGACTAGAAGGGGGTAGTTTAAATTTAAATTAAGACTCTGTCTGTACATTATCCAGCAATATTAAAGGTATGTTTCTGTAAAAGTTATGAAGAGAAGCTCAAATTCTTAACCAGGAGAAAAACACAACAATAACATGTCTTGTGCTTTGAGGGGAAAGTATGTAGCAACAATTATTAAAAGCTTATAATAGCTAAGGTGGTGAATACCTTTGGTTAAAAGTTAACTGTCAGTAAAGGAAAATAAATGACAAACCTTTAGCTAAATTATGTAGGAGTCCTAAATGATCCATTGTTTTAAAAATTAGAATACAGAAAATATTTTGAAAAATTCAAAATGCTCATGGGACTTTCACAGAATTACAAAATGAAGAGGTTAGTCAATATGATGAAGGCATTTTGCTTGTATCTTCAGTGTTAATCTTCAATCCATTTCCTGCTCTATGCCAGCATCAATTATTCTTAGGCTGTTGAGAGGTATTGTGTGCATCCACACTTTTTATATTTTTTCAGGTTAAAATTGTTTCCAGATCAGTGTTTTACCTCAGTGGCTTGGGAGCCATATTTCCCTCATGCCAGCAATTGTCAGGTGACATATTAGGTCCCATTGACCTGTTGAATGCCAATGTGTTCAGAATTAGCTCCTGATTTTAAAAGAAACCCCAGTACTTGAAATCAACATGTTGCTCCCTCAGAAATGAATATTCTGAGGACGAAAGTGTACAGACTAACTTGTGAGCCTGCTTCCATGTCCACAGGCAAGGACGGGTTGCCTTAGCACTTTGGAATTTGAGCCATAATTTCTAATAGGAAATATACTATCAACACTAATAAAAGAGAAAAATGGTAATTGGCGTACGAGCTACCCTTTTCATTGGCTAATCAGGGCTATATGCAAATTAACTGCCAACTAAGATTGGCAGTTAACTGCCAACAAGATGGTGGTTAATTTGCATATGTAGGCACAATGCAGGGAGGCGAAAGGGAAAGCAGGAAGAAGCCCCCTGCCACTGACAGTGATCAGAAACCCAGGGGGGAGCTAAGAGCTGGGGGGCAGGGCAAAGGCGGCCCTGGGGCCGCCTTTGCCCTGCCCCCCAGCCATGATCAGAGAATCAGGTGCCTTTTCCGCCCTGGCCAGTGATAACAGGAAGTAGGGATGGAGCCAGCGATGGGAGCTGGGCACAGTCGAAGCTGGCAGTCCCAGGAGCTAGGGGCCCCTTGCCTGGGCCTAAAGTGGAGCCCACGATCGCGGGGCCGCTGCAGCTGCGGATCCCCGCTGCCCGGGCCAGACGCCTCAGCCAGAGGCATCCTGCAGGGGCAGGGGCGGAGCCCACGTGATCGTGCCCCCACCTCCAGCCCCCGCTGCCACTGCAGGTCCCCGCTGCCCGGGCCGGACGCCTAGGCCAGAGGCATCAGGCCTGGGCAAGGGGCCGATCCTGCGATTGGGGGGTGATGGGGGTCAACGCCTGAGGGCTCCCAGTATGTGAGAGGGGGCAGGCTGGGCTGAGGGACACTCCCCCACCCCAACACCCAGTGCACGAATTTCGTGCACCGGGCCCCTAGTAGTTACATATTTATAAATAATATATAAGTATATGCCCACATAGATATTTATTAATCCTACATAATAAAACCCTAATATGCAAATCGACTGAATGGAGGAATGACCAGTTGCTATGATGTGCATTGATCACCTTGGGGTAGCCGCTCAACACAGGAGCTGCCCCTGACCTGGAGGGAGGTGACCTGCAGTAGTGATCCGGGGGCGGTGCCAGGCTGCCAGTCAAGGTGGGTGCCAGCAGGGGGCCCCCTGATTGCCCCGCCCACTGGTAGCCCCACAGATGGCCCTGATCTCTGGCCAGGCCTAGGGAACCTACCCTATATATTGGGCACAGTCTTTTAGATTTAAAAATTAAAACCTGGCAAGGCTACTCTAACACTGAAAAAACAGGATGATGCAGCCATGACATGCATGGACTATGGCTTGCACATTTTGTGGTCAGCCCTGATTCTGACACTTATAACTGTGTGAAAAAGCCAATTACTTAACTTCTCTCTATTTCAGTTTTTCCACCCATAAGATGGGTAGAATGGTACTACTGCCTCAGAAGGCTCATGTTATGTACTACTTTTTATAATCAGAGCATCTAGCTGCCCATACAACAGCAAGATGCCTTCCACCTATATGAAAATTATGGTCACTGGTGCATGCAGCATCCCCGATTGTGAGAGGGATGTCCTACTGCTGGTTTAGGCCTGACATTCCCCAAGCGGTCCTGGATTGCAAGAGGATTCAGGCCAGGTTGAGGAACCTCACCCCACCCTTCACCCCACACCCCCATGCATGAATTTCGTGCACCAGGCCTCTGGTTATTTATAACCCCAATCCTTACCTTCTCTCCAAGTTTAGACATGTATAATATGTACATAAATGTATGTTATAAAGTACATATATTATAAAAGTCTATGTCATTTAAAACCTAGTTTTCTGTTTCAACCAATGGGATAATTCTCAGAGCAAATTAATTTCCTTGTAGAGTGAAGTAATAAAATTAAACTTTAGGAGGAATTTTATTACTCATCCAGAAACAGAAAATTTATTAAAAAGTTGAGAATTACACTTTTTGTCCATAATACCATTCTCTTTCTATTCTAAATTGTCTGAAAAACTGCTCAGAATGTCATTTAAATGACTTGTACTGGAACCATTCACTCCGCTACTTTGCAGAGTAGGCCAGGGGAAGCCCTCCTCCCTCCAGGCAGTGGTATAGACAGCCCTGATTTGAAGTGGATCCTCTGACCTCCCTCCTTCTTCCCACATCCCACTCCTCAATCATCCTTAGTCTACACCAGTGATGGCGAACCTTTTGAGCTCGGCGTTGCAGCATTTTGAAAAACCCTAACTTAACTCTGGTGCCGTGTCACATATAGAAATTTTTTTGATATTTTCAACCATGATAAAACAAAGATTTATATTTTTGATATTTATTTTATATATTTAAATGCCATTTAACAAAGAAAAATCAACCAAAAAAATGAGTTCGCGTGTCAGAGGTTCACCATCACTGGTCTAGAGCTTCCGGCCCAGTTCTCACTCTCACAACTGCCCAGTGCCTGGTGAGATAGGATCTAAGGTAGCAAAGCAGGAGAAGGGAAAGAGGAGGGAGGAGAAGGAACAGAGAATTCGAAGGGAAGGAAGCTCCTAGTTGGCCTTTTCAAGCTTTCTCAGAAGCTCCATTACCTCACATTTACCTTAGATGCCCTTGTATTCTTAGCCCAGTATTATGTGCTAACAACTTAAGGACAGTCTTCCTTGGAGAAAGTTAAAAACCCACTTCAGAAACATTCAATTATTCATTTATATATTGAGGAATTAAGTCCCACTGACTACTTGCCCATCGTTGTGCCAAGTGTCGGGGAAATAGAGATTCAGCAGTCTAGATTTCCCTCTGAAAGTAGGGGTAAGAATCCAGAGTGGGTGCATGGCCTCACCACCAACAGGAGGTCGGGGTTTCTGTTGTTCCCCACCAGGTCTAGGTCAAAGAAGAAATGACAGGGGCTCTTCTGTGGAGAGAGAGGCCCAGGGAACACCAACTTCGGGATGCAAAGGGCTGTGGAGAATTTAGGCAGAATTTTATGAACAAATAGGAAAATATGGTGGTGAAATGAGAAAAATCCATTTAGATCACTCACATAGTAATAAAAATAAGGGACAACTTTTTTTTTTGAAACTTTCAAAATTTCCCATTTTTATTTTCACCCAAATGGAAAACACATATGGGTTTCTACCTCTTAGTCCCAGGCTGTCCTCCTTGGCCTCAGCCTATTCCCATTAAACTGATGCCTGCTCTATTCTCCTGCCTCGATTTACTTTCTCTCGCCTTCCCAAGCACCACCCTTCTTCCTGTGTGAAGATACAACCAGGCGGAGAATGGAAACTGAGCTCCACACCTTCCCTTCAATTTTGTCAACCCCCAAAAGAAACACACAGGCCTTGTTTCAAGAGATTTACAGAGGTGACAATAACAAAAGCCAAAGAAACAGAAAACAAAAATTGCAAAGTGACAGAGGCTCCAGAATTTCCAAAGTAAATTCTATACGGTCTTGCTTCATGATTTGCAGTTTCTGAATTCCTGGACCTACCTTTGTGAAATTCATTTGTGAAATGAAATGTAGCAGTCATCTACTCTCTCCTTGAATTCTATTGAGTGTTGAGTTTCTCATATGGTGATGAGCAAGCACTCAATAAATGCCAGCTATTATTTTTCTATAATTTTTAACATGCAGTAGCTACTTAATAAGTGGCAGCTAGAATTTCACTGTATTCTTCATCCTCATATACATATGCACACAAAGATGATGACTAGGCCCCTCTGTGCCATATATTTCAATTTCAACAATGTTCTTAATTCTGAGAGTGTGTGTGTGACAGGGTGTCTTTATCCTTGGGTATCATCCCTGTTCCTATTCCCCATCTCCTTGGATCAAGAACAACATATATTTTTTAGAAACTTTTGTGTACAAGGAACTCATAGGAGACATCACAAGTTCTGAGGCAAAAGAAGAGAAAAGATAAAGGGAGTTGGGGGAGGGGCGAAATGGAGAATGAATTTGAGGGAAAGAAACAAAGGAGGGGGGTGCCTCTCAGATCACCCTGAAATCCTCGTGTCTGTCTTTAAACACTTTTCTTTTTACTGTTGTTGTTTTGGGCCGGCTGTGTTTTATAAAACTTTGTAATGTCACCAACTTTAAAAAATCAGAGGATTTCATATAAAAATTTATATTTTTGGCTTCTCTTTAAATATTAAATCTGGCAGCAATGGGCCCATGGTAATAGTTAGCTAAGAAGCAGGTGCCTTCAGATGGGCAATGCTTTCTCCAGTTTCCCACAACTTTCTATTTAATTATGTACAAGATGCCATATTCATTCACAGTATCAGCCTGAAGTCGATAAACATTGGATTTTTAACCCTTGGGCTGAAAAACACACACACACAAACACACACATACACACACACACACACACCAAAAACATATATGATGCCTTTAAAAATAACTACTGAATATGAAAAACCTGAGATTAGTATCCCATAGTCATCTATTATCCACAGTGTCCTGTCCACTGTGATCCCTGGACACTTGGATTATTTGTCCCACAATTATTTATTAAGTACTTTCCTGTTGTCTAAGGCATGAATAACAAAGTCTCTACCATTAAGAAAGAACAGTTTGATAGTAAATAGGTAAACAAATAAATTAACAGAATATTTCAAATTCTTAAAAGTTCTATCAAGAACAACTGGAGTGGCCCAGCCAGTGTTGCCCAGTAGTTGAACATCAACCTATAAACAGGAAGTTCGATTTATTTCAGAAGATATGTGAAATTTATATAGAAAACAATATTTTGTAAGAATATCATTTAGAATGTCCGTGTTTTAGTCAGAAATCCATTGTTGTTATTATTATTGTTACTATTACTATAACTTCAACAACCACTTTTTAGAATATAAGATATATGTGGGATGAAACCATCTTCACAGGAGATGAGAATATGTTTTTAAGGCTTGAAATTTTCCCAGTATCAACATTTAGAACTGTGAAACAGACTCCCTCAAACATCTTAAGAGTTTTAAGCTTATTTATTCACTGTTCTTTTGGAGGAAATATGGAGAAGTCTAAAGGGTTTAGAAAGTTCACAAACATAAAAGAGCTTTTGAGGTGAGGGTAAATAAATCAACTTTGCAGATTATATTTCTCTGATTTGCCCTTGGATTTTAAAATCACAGAAGATGAATCTTTGCAAACTTGCTTTGAGTTTTGCCAAATTTTAAATAACTTAGAAAATAATCCAAGTCTTTGGATGATTTCCATAAAGTGGAGGAGTTTACCTGTCTCCTATTTCCAAAGCAAATTGTGTTACAACTTATACAAGAATAGCTAATCATAAATACACCTTAAGAAATATGTGTTCTAAAGCTCAAATCAGGAATGTGGAATCAGAGCTCAAAGTTCTTAATAAACAGAGACAGTCATGCAGAGCTTTCAAATATAACAATAATTAACATAGTAGGCACAATTGAAATGATATTTTCATATAATATTCAAATACTAATTAGCCTTTTTCAAATTTATTGCCTTTTTTGGTTGTTAATCCTCACCGGATGATACTTTTCTATTGATGTTTAGAGAGAGTGGGAGGGATGGGAAAAGACAGAAAGAGAGAAAGATTGATGTGAGAAAGACACATCGATTGGTTGCCTTCCACACATGCACCAACCAGGGCTGGGGATTGAGCCTGTAACTAAGGTGTGTGCCCTTCACTGGAATTGAACCGGACTCTTCAGTATGAGGGCCAATCCCCTATCCACTGTGCCAAACTGGCTAGGGCTTACTGCCCATTTTAAGTAGAGAAAAGAAGTTATTGTTCATTTTAGTATCCTGGTGAACTAACAAAAATTATGTAGTATAAACAGAATAACAAAATCATTTTAAACCTTTATTCCTATTAATAATAAAAAGAATTTCTTAGTGTCTAAATTAAAATTTTTAATACATATTATGATTTTATAGTTGGTAGAAACACTGATGTGATAAGATTCTTTAAAAGAACAAAATATGCATGGCCGGAGTGGCTCAGTTGGTTGAGCATCGTCCTGTGCACCGAAAGGTTGCCGGTTCAGTCCCTGGTCAGGCCACATATAGAAGGCAGCCAAGTAGAGATGACAAGGAAGAACTTTAATATACAGGTCTGGAATTCAGAGGAGAAATCCATTGGGGGGGGTCAGGTCAGGTGGTGGGGTGAGTCAGCCTAGAGATTTATAAAGGAAACCCCAGGAGAATGAAATGGCTGAGGACAGGGGCTCTTCCTCAGACCCCAAGTAACACCAGTATGAGCCATACCAAAATTTAAGGTAGAGATTAGAGGAAGATGAGCTGGCAAAGGAGGCTCAATGGGCCTACATTTCCATGAATAATTATTCTACCTCCCTTGTGTGTTGGTTGCTTCTTGACCTAATTTTTGTTTGGTTTGTTTTGCTGTTATTGGTTGTTATTTTATTACACATGTTCTTTCGCTTTAAATCATAGTATAGTGATAAAGTGCCCAGCCTCTAAAATCAGATGGAGCTGGATTTAAACCCCAGCTCTGTCACGTATTAAGCAAGTTACTTTGCCTCTAATTCCCATGCCCTAATCTGTAAAATGAAGTTCATAACAGTCCATCTCAGAGAGGTGAGTGAGGATGTCATGGGACCATGCATTTAGAGTGCTTGGTACTTATGAAAACTTCGTCAATTACAATACTTCCTATTATTTGTTTAAAGCTACCTCAGATCCATTTGTTCCCAGTTGTCAGCTTTTGCCCAAATATATTCATGTTTTTTTAATTCATTACTTTATTTTTTATTTTATTAAGGTATTACAAATAGTACATATGTCTCATTTATTTCCCCCATTGACCTCCCCCTAGCCTCTCCTACCCCCTGGCACTTGCCCTCACCATCCCGCACACCCCAGTGTCTTGCAACTGTTGATTGTGCTTATATGCATGCATACAAGTCCTTTGGTTTATCTCTTACCTCCCCAACCCTCCCTACCTTCCCGCTGTACTTTGACAGTCTGTTCAATGCTTCTTTGCCTCTGTTTATATTAGTTTTTAAATAGTAGATTCTACACTCTAAAATTTCCTACATTTGCACCTGTGGTGCTTACTCAAGAAAAACTAATAAACAAACAGACATGACTTGAAGCAATGGCTAGAGATGATGCCTCCTTCTAGATAGTTTCTCTGAAGACATGTGTGGTGTGCCTGGGAACCCATGTCACTTTCCTTAGAGTGGCTTATTTAGCATCAGTTCTGACTCAAATACGGAAATGAGAACAAAGGGACCCTGCCATTTGTGTGCCCACTTTAATAAAACATATTTTCTCATTTAGTTTGTGAAAAGTATTAGAGCTAACATTGAATGCTTCTGCTCTGGCACTTATTCCCAATTTTTCAGGACTAGAAAATTAAATGGCAGAAACAGAAACAGAATCTTAATAAAGAATAAGCACAAAGTTTTAAAAAAGAATTAGAATAGTGAATCATTACTTGTGAATCATTTCTGTGAATTGTAATTTCTTGGATTCATAATTGAAGTAGTTTTCCGCTTTGCTTTAATAAGTTCAAATGCAAATGTATAGTTAATTAGAGTGTTTAAGTGGTGTATGAGGAACTGTGCTAAAGATGGGCCAAGTTGACTCTAAGGACACTGTGAATAATTAAGTATTGATCAAAGAAGTGTCAGTTACATATAGAAGAGAGATGTTTTCAGAAGTCATTACTGCTTCAGCTCAAATATTTAGAGTTTAAAAATTATACATGTCAAAACTAAACTTTCAAAACAACCAAAAGGTTATATTTCAATATAACTAGAAGCCAGTGCACAAAAATTTGTGCACTCAAGGGGGTCCCTCAACCCGGCCTGTGCCCTCTCACAGTCTGAGACCCCTCGGGGGATGTCCACCTACTGGCTTAGGCCCGCTCCCCAGGGGATTGGGCCTAAGTAGGCAGTCAGACATCCCTCTGGCAGCCAGGGAGCCCTCGGGGGATGTCTACTTGCCAGAGGGGAGCAGGCCTAAGCTGCAGTTGGACATCCTTAGCGCTGCTGAGGAGGCAGGAGAGGCTCCTGCCACCATCGCTGTGCTGGCAGCTGTCAGCCTGGCTTGTGGCTGAGCAGAGCTCCCCCTGTGGGAGCACACTGACTACCAGGGGGCAGCTCCTGCATTGAGCGTCTGCTCCCTGGTGGTCAGTGTGTGTCATAGTGACCGTCATTCCCAGTTGTTCTGCTGTTATGGTCAATTTGCATATTACCCTTTTATTATACAGGATAGAGGCCTGGTGCACGAGTGGGGGCCAGCTGGTTTGCCCTAAAGAGTGTCCTGGATCAGGGTGTGGGTCCCGCTGGGGTGCCTGGCCAGCCTGGGTGAGGGGCTGAGGGCTGTTTTCAGGCTGGCCAAGCCCCCCAGTGGGGACCCTCATCCCATGAAGGTGTGGCCAGCCTGGGTGAAGGGCTGAGGGCTGTTTTTGGGCTGGTCAAGCCCCCCAGAGGGGACCCTAACCCCATGGGGATGTGGCCAGCCTGGGTGAGGGGTTGAGGGCAGTTTTTATGCTGCCCACTGCCCCTTCAGGGTGGGAGTTCCTGCTGGGGTGCCTGGCCAGCCTGGGTGAGGGGCTGAAGGCCATTTTCAGGCTGGTTATGCCCCCCGGTGACCCAAGCTCCCAGCCTCTCCTTTTTTTTTTTTTTTCTGGGATTTATTTATCTTCTATAATTGAAATTTTGTAGCCTTGAGCAGAGCCCAGGTCCAGCTGGAAGCAGGTATCTGGGATTTATTTATCTTCTATAATTGAAACTTTGTAGCCTTGAGTGGAGCCGAGGGTTGGCCAGGGCCGGCTGGAAGCTTGGCTTCCTTCATCACCGGGGGCAACCCAAGCCTCCTGCTGGCTCCAGCTCCGTGGCTGCTGACATCTTAGTTGGGTTAATTTGCGTACTCACTCCTGATTGCCTGGTGGGCATGGCTTGTGGGCGTGGCTTGAGCATAGAGGAGGGATGGTTAATTTGCATGTTTCTCTTTTATTATATAGGATTATTTGTAAGGAGCATGAAAATCCAGTTATTCATTCAATAATTACTAGTGGCATCTTTTTTAGGTGACAGGAACTTGTTTAGTCATAGAGATACATTTTATACTGATTTACATACACACACACATTTACAACACTAGAAAATAAACCCCTCAGTGCTTTCCCTGCAATCTTGTTTAAATCTAACCTGGATCAGAATCAGACCCCTTGCCCTTTTTTCATTCTTCAAGGATCGCCAGAGGAAATGTACTTAAGAAGAATCCAATTGAGTGTAGCCTGAACAGATTGTGGGCAAGAGGACTGAATAGGGGTATAAACATTGTAGATCATTACCATTCCTTGAAGGCCACGATCAACAGTTAGTTGTGGGTATTTATGTCCATGAGGCATGGATTGCTGGTCAGGCCATGCCCATCCACATACCAAGAGATTACAGGCAAAGGGCATCCCAATGAGAGGCACAGGGGTACAATGAAGTAAAATTCACTGAATAGATTCAGTGAAATCACTAAGTTTGGATTCTTTGCAGAAGAATATCCTGGGGGTATTGGTAAAAATGAAGGTTAGCAGGACCTCATCCCCAGAGATTCTGAACCATTAGGTTTGAGATAAGGATTAGGAATCTATTTTTCAAACAGCATCCAAGTGACTCCAGGGACTAAATTTGGATACATTTTTTAATTAGGGCCTATCCATGTTGAAATTTACCACATGGATAGGAGGGTAGAGAATAAGGGCATGTATATCTTTGGGGGGAAATTAGTGAAAATAAGTTAACATAAAATCTGTCAAGTTGATTTATTTTTTTTCATTCAAAAATATTTATCATGCTCCCACTATATGTGAAGCATTATTCTAGGTACTGGACATATGACAGTGAGAAAAATCAAATACAGACTCTGTTATCATGGATAAAAACCTATGCCTTATACAATTCACAGAAATATAAAGACAGAATGTTTATATTCAATAAATTGAGCTAAGTGTTGAGATAGCAATAAGCCAATAGCATTTTCATAGAGCCCACTGGAAGGTCATTTCTGCTGATGGCTGATGGTAGTGGTCAGCATTGATAGTGCAATGAAAATTACTATGTTTATAATCTTTCTAAATATACAAAGAACCAGAACTAAGGTTGAAAACTAAGTAAACTTTATGTTTTATACATCTGAATATGACCTAATGCAACATCTCAGAGCAGACACATTACTTCATTACATTTATAAACAGGAAGAGCAGAATGACTAATTTAGAGTCTTCCCATTTGATTCGGTATCTTTCTGAGCCCCACCTGACTCCAGCATAATCAATCACACCTCTGAGCCTCACCTGCACCACATGTGAGGTTCGTACTCACCAAACCCAAATCTGTGCAAGAACCCTATTTCTGAATAAATAGAACTGGCTCCACTGAATATATATTCTATACATTTACTCATTGCTTCTTGGGTGCTGGTGTGGCTTATTATCATCATGGTAATTAGTAGTATAATTAATGCATGATTAAAATTGCTATATAGGTAACTTGAGTCATAACATGACATATGCTAAGTTTTCTATATAGATTATTGGCATTTATAGCTGCTATGAACACATCCTATATAATAAAAGGCTAATATGCAAATCAACTGAATGGCGGAACAACTGGTTGCTATGATGTTCACTGACCACCAGGGGGCAGGTGCTCAATGCAAGAGCTGCCCCATGGTGGTCAGTGTGCTGCCACAGGGACGCACCACTCAGCCAGAAACCCTGAGCCATGCTCACAGTGAGCGCAGCGGTAGTGGGAGCCTCTCCCGCCTCCACAGCAGTGCTAAGGATGTCCGACTGATGACTCCCAGACTGCGAGAGGATGCAGGCTGGACTGAGGGACCCTCACCCCCACTGAGTGCACGAATTTCATGCACCAGACCTCTAGTTTAAAATAAATGGCTAACTAGGAACTAATATAAAATATACCCTCTTGTAAATGTCCTGGATAATCTAAATAAGAGGTTATAAAAGAGCAAATAACTAATCCTTGAAAATTTTTGAAAAATTTGATAAGGATCAACACAATTATTAATTATATGAAAAGAAAAATATGTAGAAGTAGGTATTTAAAAACTACTGTTTTTATAAATTTTACTTATCCGTATATGTGATATAAGTACTAACTGTATTTAATATCATAATTGTGATATTTCAGTTAGAAGGCTGCAGGATGACCAAAATGTTCCAAGTTCAACTGGTAAGTTTCATATTAGAATAAAAGTAAATATTAATTATATATACTAATAGCCTAACATGAAACTGCTTTTCCCCCAGACTGTGATCTTAGTAGATACACAAAAACAAAAACAAAACAAGTCCTATCAATCAAATTACTTTGTGAAACACTGATCAAAAATATTTATTTGAAAAATACTGATAAGTTATGATAAAGCAAAATCCAAAATGTATTGACAGCTTATCATGTGCCAAGCATAGAGCTAAATGTTTCATTTGAATAAGGTCATTTATTGTAACTTTCTATAAAAATAAAGATTAACTTTAGCTAAGAATTTTTCAATTACTCATAATTGCAAGTAAGTAAAATTATATGCAAGTATACTTAAATAGGAAAATCTATTATATAAATCATTAGCCATAATAAAAACATTATTTATGCTAGACAAAAAAGGCATCTCCACAGTTATATTTATTTATTGAATCAATTTAAACAATTTTAAATAAAATAATTATCTAGGTTTTCACAATAAACGGGTTCACTAGATTTTATATCTATATGTTCAGGATTGTGTAGAGACAAATTAAATTATCTCAAAAGGAAAACAATTTTTGCCTTGTCCAGGTAGCCCAGTTGATTGGAACATTGACCCATATGCCAACAGGTTTCGGGTCTGATCTCTGGTCAAGGAACATACTGAGCTTAGGGATTTGATCCCTGATCTGGTGGGCTGTGAAAAGAAGGCAACCAATCAATGTTTCTCTCTCACATGAATGTTTCTCTCTCTCTCTTTCCCCCTCCGTTCCTCTCTCTCTAAAATATCAATAAAAACACAATAATTTTCATTGCCAATAACAGTGCTAGAAATTCCCCTTGACAACATTAGATATAGATTGCAATGTGCTTTTAGGAGAGCTAAATAAAATCTAATTAAAATGCTTATTCTAATGCTATTATAGCAAAATGGTCTTTTATTTATTTATTGGGAATTATAAAATCAGTGATATGAATTTTGCACAAGATCATTTAATTAAATAGAAAAACTTTCACTAAAAGTAATAATATGGAATGTACAACCTCACTTAGGGTCCAAAGAGAATGTAAGAAGATGATCATTTAAACTTTAGAATAAGCTAATGTTATTAAGCATTTATTGTCTGGCTACAAAGGAGATCATCAATCACTTGTGTTTTTAACACTGATAATGTGTTCTTATAGCCACCACCAAAGTAATTTTTAGTAAATTAAGAAAATAATTCATGATCTTAATCAGTTGTGCGGGTCATGCATGCCCCAGTGTTAATCGGTTAAAATAGGAGATGCTATTATCCAGTTGGTCAATTGGCTCTTATCACCATAGCAGTACATTTATGTAACTACAAAGCTAACAGGACATGTTGAGTCTCAAATATCAAAATTTAATACAGTAGAACTGAAAGATATTATCAACATTTTCTAGTCTAGTCCTTTATATTTCAGCTAAGAAAGCTGTGATGCCAGAAATTGACTTACCAAAATCATACAGGGAATTAGCAGTAGAAGCAGTCTGTAAAGAAGAGGGCACAAACTCCATCCATCTATCCCTCCATTCATCCATCTTTCCATCCTGCATTTCATGGATCCATTTATTCAACAAGTATCTATTAAATGCCTGCTTATTATGTGCTAGACACTAGGGATGTGATGAAGAGCAAAACGAGACATACACAATCTCCAGACTTATGGTGACTGTTTTGAGAATACAGATGGAGGTGAAAAATATTAATAAGATAATCACTCAAATACACATATGATAACAAAGCAAGACAAATGCTCTTTTAAAAAGTAACATACCCCTGATAATGTATAACAAGGGAGCCAGGCCTAAACCAGGGGTCAGAAAGGGATTCCCAGAGAAAGTGGCCCTTATATTGAGTAGTAAAGGCTGGATAGAAGTTATGAGAAGAAGGGAGAGGGTAGAAAGAGGTGCCAAAGCCGTAGAGAAAGAAATGAATATTTGAGGAACAGAAAGCCCAGTGAAGGGGCTGGAGGGAGAGGCCATCTAGACCAGTGAGAGACTATAGTCCAGACTAACACTTTTGACCTTTATTCTAAGAGTCATGGAAAGCTCTGGAAAAGTTTATCAGGAAGATAAAACTCTCATCTTCAGCAGTGTTATTTTTACATGGGCAAATACCAGATTCCTAAATGCTATTCAAGGTATAGGACATTTTTCTAAGTTTTGGTTCTGTAAGCAGTGGCCTGGAGAAGGGATGAAGAATAGCAATAGGGACATGAAGGAGATTGGAAGTTGGTTGCCGTACAATCCATTTGAGCAGATCTGTTTCAGGGCTCTGAGCATAGTCATGTTTGGACAACTTAAATATAAGTGAAATTTGTTCATAGTTATAAGCTACCTTAGGTTAGCTTTTATATGGAAAATCTTTACTCTTGGAATTTCTAAGATTATTTGTCCAGATGATGTGGCTTTCTTTTCTTCTAGTTCACTTTCTGTTTGTAACAGTCTGTAGTCAGGATAAGTAATTGTCTCTCTTCATTAATGCCTCTCTTGAGATATCCAAAGGTAAGGATTCTGGCTGATCTCATCTGAACAACTGGGCTGCTAAAATACATGTTCAATAAGTCAGCAGAAATCCAAGCCATGCATATGTGAGGAAATGCAGTCAAGTGCTTAAGAATCTAGTTTTAGTCAAAATCACATTGTCTTCAATCCCAGTTTTGCAAGGCTTAGATATGTTGGAACCTCATTTCACTCTCCTTCTTAAAAAAATCTCTGACAATTCTTCACAAACTGAACAATAACGTCCCCACTGCTCGGCACCATCCCCCTCCATGCCCTTCATACTCCACAACTTTTTCCCACCAGTTTTCCCTTCCAGGCGATCAAACCACCTGTCTAAGCCTCAGTTACCCTGTCTATAAAAATGGAGATAATACTTATATCTATTAAGACAGAAGTTAAACAAGTGTTTTGCAAATGGTAATTTTTTTATTATATGAGAACAGATGAGAGAGAACCTTAGAGTTTGAGTTATTAATCTTCTTTTTAGTAATAGTTTGTTTCATCTTCCCCAAAGATCATAACTCTGAAGGAAATAATACAACAAGAGCACTTACACTGAAAGATATTTTAAATGGGACATTTTCTTATTGGACATATTTTCCAACTTGGATTTCAGGTAGGTGAACTTCTTTTTTTTACTTTTGGTTTTTTGTTTTTTTTTTAAATGTCAAACTACAGAGGGAAGGCAGAGAAAGGTATGGGTTGGGGGTAGAGGGTAAGAAGGACTTGCATACATGCGTATAAGCATAACCAATGGACACAGATCCCTGCGGGGTGTGTGGTGAGGGCATGTGCGGGGATGGGGGGTGTGGGGGGGTAGGGAGGTCAATGGGGGGAAAGGAGACATATGTACTACTATTTGTAATACTTTAAACAATAATAAAAGAAAAAAAGGAAAGATCAGAAAACTTAATGCAAAAAAAAATGTATGTTTTCTGTTTTTGCTTTTAGTGCCAATGTATCTCTATGGTAACAAAAGCCGTATCAATTTACATGGGGGAAAAAACAGCATTTATTTAGACAAATCAAGTGACCAGCAAAGCACTTTTGACAGAGCCTTTTAGACCAGATTTCCCCCAATAATGAGACCAATAGGAGTTTAGCAGAAAAGTAAAAGCTGAGAATTGTTACAATAATTTGAGTATATGGTTTAGCTATTCAGAATGGAAGAGAAACACCTACTTAAGAGAAGTCATGATAATTTTACTAAAGGGGAACTCCATTGTTAATCTGGATAATCCCAGAAATGGACAAATCCCATCCTAAAAACAAATCCTTTAAGGGCCATAAAATTAATATTTACATACGGTTTTGTAAAATAGGATGTTGTCAAATAAAGCTAATCAAAAATAATAAAGTCAACTAAATTTTGTCTAAAGTGCCACTAAACAAAATCAAATATTTTCATTTTTTTCTTTAGAAAATAAAATGCACATAAAAACGGTTTTGAACTCAATCAGGCATAACCCAAATTAAATGAATTTTTATTGCAAAAAAATTAGCATTTAAAACTAGTTTATCCTCTTTGTAACACAGATAAAAGGCAATTTTATTCCACCACACTGAACTGGTTAGGATAGGGCTGCTATTAACAAAGAGGGCATCTTTGTGGAAAGTAGGAAATAGTATTCTTTTCTCCCTTTACAATTAACTTATTTTAAATCTGACAAAGTCATATGTACTGAACAAAGAGGAAAAACAAAATAAGTCTGTGAAATAAGAGAGATTTCTCTTTGTTATAAATGTAGTTCCTGTTAAGGGAGATTATTTCAAGTTTTGTTTTCCTTCTTGTTTAAAGGACAAGAGTACCTCCATCAATCTACAGATAATAACATAGTATTTTATAATATTGAAACAGGAGAATCATATACCATTTTGAGTAATACCACCATGGTATGTATACAACATCATCTTCCTCCTCAAAAGACTTTGCCAGCTCTTCACTGGTCAAGAAAGAGCCCAGACTCTTAGCACCCGATCTGGACCCAACCTGCCTTCTCAGCTCCATCCTGCTATACTTCTCCTTTAATTCTCCCTTCTCACACTAGACTCCTGCCCTCCCCTCCTCTAAATCACCCAGCATCTTTCTTACTCTGTGGAAATAATATGGTCTGAGATAAGAGTTAAGAACTCAATCCTGTAGTCAGGCATACTGAGGCTGAAATCCTGGCTCTGTCACTTACAACATGTGGAAAATTGGGTACGGTTCCACACGATACTAACACTACCAAGCTTCAGCTTCTTCTGTAAAGTAGGAATAATAATAGCTCTTTGGATTAATGTAAGAATTAAGTGAAGTAACATTTGAAAGTACTTTGGACAGTGCCTGACATAGAATAAATAGGCACATGCTACTCGGTCCTCTTAGGCTCTCAGCCCTCCTATTTTCTCTCCCCTCAAGAGCCCACTAATCTTTTAAAGCCACAGTCAGGTGACCCTCTCCTCCTCTATGCAAGCAATCACTCTCATGTAGATTCAAGCACTTCTTCCTTAATGCTTTTGTAAAGTTATATTTCTTTTATAGAACTAATTTGCAATATAAGTTACTGATTTACAAGTTTAACATTATAAGCTTTTTGAAATCACAAAGTATATCTTTATTATACTGTCCTCCCATAATATCTAGTAAGTTTCTTCCTATACAGTAGGTACTGCATAAGTGTTTTAAAATGGCACTGAAGATATATGCAAGTAGGATATATCAAAGATGTGTTATTCTGTTAGAACTACAAATTAACATGGCTCTGTTATTTTTTTCTGCATCCTAATCATTTTTTTCATAATTTCAGAAAAGTGTGAATGCTTCAAATTATGGCTTATCACCTGATCGGCAATTTGCATATCTAGAAAGTGATTATTCAAAGGTATTGACTATTTAATTTTGATATATCTGGTTATATCTCTTACTAATCGACAGTTTGGTTTATAAATGAAAGAGGAAGCAAGAGTGTATTTTTATCTCTAAATACTCAAGAAGTTAATGTGGGCTCTAGATGAGCCCCAAAAGCATAACTGAAACATAAGCAAATAATTTCGCTTGCTTATCTGGTTATCAGCAAGTAGTAGCAACCAGTTTCCTCTGGGAAAACACTTTATTTGAGGGCACAGATATTCACCAGAAAGGGGAGAATTATCTTTGTATTTCTAAAGCTATTTGGTATCACAAATCATTAGTCAATTCCCACATTTTAACCTCATAAAAGCTCATTATTTAAAATGAAGAAAAAATCAAGATGTGACTTATTTAACTCACTTGCTCAAGCAAGATGACATTCAGTCATGAATAGACCAGAAGTTTAAATCTGTCTCCAAAAGCTTCGTGTAGGAGAATCCCACAGACCAGCCCATTTGCCCTTACTTAATTTCCCACACCCCCCTGACTGAAGTTGCAGGTAAGTTCAACAACTTATTTTTTTCTATTTATACATCTTCAAGATGATTTTTATTTTTGCAAAAGGCCAAGGGAATTTACTACTGATTTAAACATCTAACAATTACTTTTAGATCAAGAACCTATAGTTTTAACTGTCATTTTTCATATCCTACTTGAGATGCAAAACTCCATATTCAGAATGAAAAGTTCATCTCTAGCCCCTGCTTGTTGTTTAGTCAACTGATTATTTTCCAAAGGACGGGGTCCTGGTGCCAGCACTCTTTAGAAAGACATGTTTCAGCCTTCTGGCCCTTCTTTGTCAAGAGTCTGAACACCCTTTTAAGAAACAAAATCCAAAAAATACCTGCATTATTCACTAACCACGATATAAGTATACTTATGAGAAAAAAAAAACAAAACACTAGTTTTTAAAGGAGGAGTCACATGCTCTATCTCTCCTATTTTTTTAAAAAAATCTATTAATTTAAAAAACCATATTCAAAGAAAGGCGAGCATTTTACAATAAAACTATACATTGAATGGAATTCTTTTTATCTTGTTTTAATGGGTGTCATGATAACCAATGATTCAGGTGCAAATAATAATGAGGAAACTATTAAAAGGAGTTTACATTTCATTCTGATGACTCCTTATGGGCCATGGAAATCCTGGTGGTTTTACTTCAGTCAAGGTAAAATATGAAGGGGAAATTCTATGGAGCATGTCAAAGAAAAGCTTGTCAAATTAGCAAATGTCTTTGAATACGGTTATTATGGAGTGAGGGCTGAATTATGGAAGATGGACAAACAGCACAAAAGTCCACAGTAAAATTCTTTAAATGAAGACTAATTAGGAATTGCAACTTACTCTTCCTAGTGCCCTGTGAAAATAGTCCTTTTATAATTCTGAACCTTGAATTGAATGACCTATGACTATACATTCCTGATATAAGCTTTTAAAAGATTAAAATTTGTCTTTGCCTCTCTTCTTTCTGACAGCTTTGGAGATACTCTTACACAGCAACATATCACATCTATGACCTTAGGAATGGGTAAAACTTCATGTCTATTTATGAATACTACTTAACTCTACTATATAGACTTTCCATTCCAAACTCTGATTTGAGGTTGACTATCCTGTTACTGATCTTAGCTTCTGGCTTCTTTACAATATATGTGCACCCATAAAATAAGAAATTCAAGGAAATATTCCTATGCAATATTCATCTTTTTATTTGGCTAATATTTTGCATTTTTATAAACAATCTAGTTCCCCCAAAGGTCTGAACACCAAATTGCAAATATGCTATTTATGGAAATAAACATAAGTAGTAAAAGTATAAAATATGCATGGTAATGATGCACTGCTTCTAGGAAGGTGGCTGCTGCATTGGTAGGAAGCAGAAGGGAGGGAGACCATTAGTTGTATCTGAACATATACTCTGTTAGTTGATTTTAAATTACTTGTTTTTAAAATTCCAAAGTGTTAATATCTCAAATTTAGATGGTACATAAATTGCCATCTATTATATTGTTTTCTTTATTTGTAAGTTTAACTATTTACAATATATTTCAAACAGAAAAAAATATGCAAATAAGTCAGTAGAAGAAAAACTGAGAAAGAGAATTCCTGGCAGAAGGAATATTATATAAAAACACAAAGGGAAATGGAGAGCATGGAAGGTTCAGGAAACTGAAAGTAGGTCAGTTGAGTTGAAACTGGAGGAGGGTATGACTACTGGGAGGTGGTGTAAGGTTGGGAAGGAGTTGAGGCCAGGAAGCCTGGGCCAAATAATAATGAGGAAACTATTAAAAGGAGTTTACATTTCATTCTGATGACAATAGGGAATCACTGAAGAGTTTCAAATGGGAAATGACATGATCAGATTTGCACTTTAGAAAAATAACTTTGACTAAGAATGGACAATGAATTGGTTTAGTTACTCATCTTAATGCGATATCCTATTTGTGTTATATAAAAGGGAAAATAATTATATATCTTGAAGAGGTATTAAAAATCTTATGGTCTATTTCCCCTTTTGTTTAGCAAGAGCACAAAAGTTCAAAAAATATTTACCTACTTCTTTTAAATGTTCAGAAGAGACTAACTCTGATCTTCTTAAACTGTCAAATTAAGAAATAGGAACTACTACATAAAGTAGAATCTAAATTCATCTAATGCATTGTGTCTTTCTCTTCTCTGATCCACTTTGTCACCAAATACAAGAGTTACTTATTGAGGACTTACTTTGTGAAAAGCATATATGGAAGAATACAAAAGAGCTGAAGTCACCAACCCGACTCTCAAGAAACATTTAGACTGGGGAGGAGAAAACCCACTCTTTCAATACAATTAAAAAAGTGTACTGAATTACTTAATGCTTTAAGAAAGGCATGCATTATTTTCTTATTTTTCTTTTAATCATTTTGAAATTCTCCAAGTCCTATGTTGAGGTTCACCAAATTAAACAGAATTCCAAAAGAATATGACAATACTAATATTTTAAACATGGTTTGTATCAGCTTTAAAGCCTAGAATCATTGCAAATATTTAGCTTTTGTACAGTGAATTTAATCAAACCACTGTTGTTGGTTTTTTCCTTCACAACTATTAATTTGGCAGATTGTTTTTGTCAGTTAAATATACAATAATTTAGAAAGTGAGGGATGACAAATTTGTTGAGATTTAAGGCAAAATCAGGTACCACTAACTGCAAATGTTCTGTGTGCCTTGGAAACGTCTATAAACATTTACCACAGAGAGAATGAACATGGTTCTGGTTTCAGGCAAGGGTAGGGATACTGAGATGACAGCCTTTGAAAAGCAGCCTCCGCCACTTTCTCTCATGCTGTGAATTATTTAGAAAACACAGAAAATGACCACCTAGTGACTGGAGGGTCATGAAGAGACTGTGTGTTGAGATTTGCAGCTTGGCACTGTCTACATGACTGGGTAGGTGATGCCACAGCATTTGGCAACATCAGGCAGTGTTGCAATGTCAAAGGTCACAGGCACACTGGCTTGAGACAGAATTGTAAACCAGGTGAAGATCTTTCTCCCGTTGGGTCATTTCCTTGCCTGTGCCCTCGGATGTCTTTCAATATGTTCCAGACCTCCAAGGGGCTGGTGCCTTAAACTGCTCTCCGGGTGTCAGGCTTTCCATGGCCGTATCAATGGTCTTCCTCCTCCGGGGCCTCCACCCTTTCTCTAATCAAAGCTGGTCTGTCCAGTGCCCTGCTCCCTCATTGTCTGCTAGGCCTCATGCTGCATGACCTAATAAGTTAAGTCAATGTATAATATAAGGCGTCATAGTTTCCAAAGTTTAAACAAGTTAGAAAAGTAGAAATATCAGGTATATGATAGGTCCAGGTTGGAGATTTGTTTTGGAGAGGGAAGGAAGGGAGTCTTTCTTCAGGCTTCTCACATTACACCTAGAAGGTAGGTCTTCTTTTTTTTTTAGAAGTTTTTAAGAGTTTTTTGAGCCAAATTGACAACGTATGCTAGGGGCAAGATTTCAAGTGTTCCCCAGGTAGGTCTTGCTTTGCGTTTCCACAAAAGCATTATTTAGCTGAATTTATTGGGGTGACCTTGGTTAATAAAATTATATAGCTTTCAGGACATCATCTGTATATTGCATTGTGCTCACCACTCCAAGCAAGTCTCCTCCTATCACCATTTAGTCCCCTATACCCTTTTCTACCTTCCCCATCCTCCTCCTCTAGTAATCACCATGCTCTTGTCTCTCTATGAGGTATTTGTTTGTTTGCTTAATCCATTCATCTTTTTCACCTACTCCCTCAACCCTTCCACCCCTCTGACAGCTATCAGTCTGTTCTCTATCTATGAGTCTGTTTATATTTTGTTTGTTAGATTCCACATATGAATGAAGTCATATGGTATTTATTTGTCTTTCTCTGACTGGCTTATTTCACATAGCATAATGTTCTCCAGGTCCATCCATTCTGTTGCAAAGGATATGATTTCCTTTCTTTTTTATGGCTAAGTAGTATTCCATTGTGTAAATGTACCACAGCTTTTTAATTCACTCATCTGCTGATGGCCACTTGGGTTGCTTCCAAATCTAAATGAAACTATTAATATGTATCTCCAAGAAGATAATTAAAACTTAAGCATGGCATCTTATGCGTCTTTAATACATGAAATCTGAACACGTTCTTGCTGAAGAAGTGCAAAAGCTCCCCAAAGCAAGTCAGTCCATTGAGAATTTGCAAGGTGACTCTAAGGATCAAAGTGAGGTTTTTGGCTAAAAGGATATTTGAAGTTTCCCCATGGATGTAGGACTTAGCAAGCTTAAGGCATACTGCCTAGTATACAATCTGTTTTTCATTTTAACTTAGATCGGATGTTCCTTTCTGTTTCTGATTTCAAGTCAGATCTCTGGGGAGATTGTCAAATGGCATCTTATTTTCAAAAATTTGAAATGCATGTGCATGCACAGAGCTGGGGTTGTGAATGGGAATGCGCAAGAGTACTTATAAAACTGCAGCACCATTGTAGATGTCAGAGCAGGAAGGCCCTCCAGCGACCATCCTACCCTGGTGTGGTCAAAAGAGGGCCAGAGGCTTGAGTTTAATTTGGGCCTCTGCCAAGAACTAACAATGTGATTTTTAAAAGTCCTACTATTTCTCTAACCTCACATTTATTTTCCACAAAATGGAGTTCCATTAGATAATTTCTAGAGCTATTCCCACTTTCACAGTCTATACATCTTTAACTTACTATCTCCCTACAAAGGCCAGCAAACGGAGACCTAGAGAAGTTAAGTGCCAGCCCATCTCTCCAGTCCCCAGGGGCCGCATTCTTTCCATTAGGTTTGAAGAAGCTGAGAGAATGACTCTTCGTTTTTATTGTTTGTTTATTTTTTCTGTTTATAAAGATTTTTTTTTTTACATTGAGCAGCAAGGTTTTTTGTGTGTGTTTTCTTTCTGTCTTTTTTTCCTTCTAGAGATTTTGTAAGAAGAAATGAGCTTCCCCGTCCAATTCAGTATATTTGCTGGTCACCTATTGGGAGTAAATTAGTAAGTGTTTGAATTACAGAAGTATTTAATCCTTTAAATAAAAGAGGAGCCATTTGATTTTGACCTTTGGTAAATTTCCTTGCTTAAAAGAAAAAAAAATAAATGTATTACTATTTTTCAGTGGTTAAAAACAAGAAGAGTTTTGATAAATTGAAACCCATCTGAGAATTCCGCAAAATCTCAAGCTCATGGATAGACTTCTTTAAATATCTCAGTCAGAAACTTTATCCTTATACTCAGCCAGAATGCGTTGTGCCAGAAAGCTCAGGAAAAATATGGTTTTCACAAGTTTCCCAGACTAGCTTCAGACAACATGAAATTTTGTCCAAGCTCTTATTTAAGGACTCTAAATAAAGATTAGATCTGGCTATCTATTAATATTCAGAGATTGATTTTCCTTTCTGTTAATATATATATGATTATTTACTTGGGTAATAAAACCATGAATAAAATAGTAGACTTTATTCTTTATTTGACATAGACTTTAAAAATCATAACAGATGATCATGTGAGTCAGTTGTTGTTTTTTGACCTATTAAAGTGAGATAGTACTTTTGAGTCTTTTTGCATCTGAATTGCTACACTTTTAAGAGTCATTAGGTCAATAATTAACACAACTATACAGACTTAATTGTATTTCTTATGGAATTTCCCTGTATTAACTAGCTTACCGCCACTTTCAGGCATATGTGTATCAGAACAATATCTATTTGAAACAAAGACCAGAAAACCCACCTTTCCAAATAACATATAATGGGAAAGAAAATAAAATATTTAATGGGATCCCAGACTGGGTTTATGAAGGTAAGCTGTATTCTTCTTTCTACTGCTGCTGTGTTAGGCTTTTAATTGAAAATAATTGCATACGTTTAGTAGCATTTAGATGAGTGCTATGCTGCTGAGATGAATGGTGGCATTTCTGAAAGCTGTTATCTGTGCTATGAACAGGACGTGCATGTTCTGAAAGAATAAAATCTTATCAGACTGGTAGAGTTTATTTTTAATGAGCATCAGATAGTGGTAGTAACAATTTATATTCCAAGAAGTTTATGGTCCTTAAATGCTGTGTTAGTTCATTTTCTCAGGTTTGTTTTTTCTTAAGAAAGAAATATTTTTTCCAAAACTAAACAACTGTTTATATTATTTTGTAGGAAAATATCCTTAATTTGTTATACTTTTGTGAATTTTGTCCTCTTTCTAGGTTCTGTAAGATCCAGGAAATAACTGGACTTTAAAAGGTTTTCTGGTCCTTACTTTTTATTAAATAAATATATAACTTAACTGTTTCTTTAAAAAAATAATATTCCCAGGAGAGAAAGTCAACATTCAATGTTTATGTTACTCTGTAGCATAATTACAGTTTCCTTGTTTTGGCTATTTTAGGTGACTATAAGAACCAGAAGTTGCCCCAAAGGGAAAAATTAATTCCTGTTAATATGTTTATTATTTATTTTAAAATTACATTTCTGATTAATGTCAAATCCTAAGAAGTCTGTTTGATAAAGGGTATAATGCTAAACTATTCCTCTAAAACCAGATTATTTATCTTTTAAAAACCAAAGTAGGACATATATCACATCTACATTAAATAAATTATTTTGGGCAATAATGGATATATACAATGTACTTTAAAATATTTATAATGACTTTAAGAGTAAGCTCCAATTATAATTAATATACTAGTATTTATTTTTCAGAGGAAATGCTTGCTTCAAAATATGCTCTCTGGTGGTCTCCGAATGGAAAATTTTTGGCATATGCAGAGTTTAATGATACAGAAATCCCAGTGATTGCCTATTCCTATTATGGTGATGAGCAATATCCTAGGACAATAAATATTCCATACCCAAAGGTATGTTGAATACTTTTAGCAGATGCTACTATTTCCCTGGTGTCAAAATGAGCAACCAATACTATGAAGAGAGGTGGGACCAACAAGTTTGGAGAGCTTCTTATCCTTGTGCATTGTGAAGCAAACATTGTACTGTGATCTATTATTTATGTGGACATCTGTTGCTTTGGACATCTGGTTGTGCTGGATGAAGTTGTCTTTGCTAAATTCTATTGCAGAAGCTTTGAAAAACATATGGTCTAGATCATGGAGGAAAAACAAGCTTAACTTAAATTTAATTTTTTCATATTTCATGCTCCGAATTCAGGGTAAAGTTCTGTTTTATAGTTCCTTCTTGAATTCCCATGTAAATGCAAGCTTGAATGGGGAATACAAATGTTGAACTTGTTGTTCCTGTCAGGTAGAAGCAAGCATGAGTTATGCTCTTTTCTGGACATAAAAGGTAGCTTAAATTTGTGAGCCTTGAGTGAATTAGACTGGGTGTGAGTCCAAAGACTTTTGCATAAACATTCTAGAAGTCTTAGTGTACATACTTTTCATTCATTCCCATGTCTGGAGAGACCTGTATGTGCAGTTGGAGAATGGCCAGGTCTCAGTGGAGAACATCATGTCCTAATTTAATTTAGACAATAAGTCTGAAAGGAGATCAATCACAAATTCTCCTCTTGCACAAGGAGTGAAAGTGATTTTAGAAAGTAGCACAATGTCCTTTCCTCCCCCTTGTTTTTATTTTAATATATATATATATTTTTATTGATTTTTTACAGAGAGGAAGGGAGAGAGATAGAGAGTCAGAAACATCGATGAGAGAGAATCAACGATCAGCTGCCTCCTGCACCTCTCCTACTGGGGATGTGCCCGCAACCTAGGTACATGCCCTTGACCGGAATCGAACCCGGGACCCTTCAGTCTGCAGGTCGACGCTCTGTACACTGAGCCAAACTGGTTTGGGCCCCATTGTTTTTACTTGCCAGGGGACACTGCCATGGATGGACCCAGTGGGTCCCTATGTGACAGAGATGAGATGGATATACCTACCCACTAGCAGATTCTGAAGTGGCCATAGTGACAGAAATAGAAATGTTACAGTTTCAAATTCACTTTAAAGTTGTAGGAGAAACATTAAGGAATAGAGATGAATGTTTAGGTAGGAGACCTCTCAAGGGCTGACTATAAAGTCTGGAAGCTGGAGATGTTTGGAAGCGAGAGATGTAATACTTGGGATCCATGATGTAAAAGGACTTGGATCTTTAGGAAGGTGAAAGGGAGCAGGAAGCGATGAAGAACTAAGGAGTAACTGGCACTGACAGAGAAGTTAGGACCCAAATTCACATGTTTCTTTGAAGACTAAAATTCCTAAATCATCTGACTTTGGACTGAGAGGTGAGACTAGTTGGAAGAAGCAAGAAGTTCCAGCTGAGCCTTCAGTAAAACAGGGGGTCAGAGGAAAACGTGCCTAGTCCTTAGATAAATCCAAACAGCATAGAGTCATTTAAGACTACTGACCTAAACAATTGATTTAAGTTATTTAACAATTACAAGATTCTCTTTTCCTGTGGTAAAATAAGAGAGAAACTATAAGAAGCTGTTTGGGCGTGAACTATACTGTCATATATATTTAGGGTGTATAACAGCATAGAAAACGTAAAACAAGAAAATTATAAATTCCATATTTGGAGATGAAACTTTTCTAAGTTTGGAGGGATGGTAGCAGTAGTAATGTAACCAGCGAGGAGATTGTTTGGTGATTGTTTGGACCAAATTATAGGGTAAAAGCAAAAAGTATCTTTCACTATGTATTTTTACACTTGCCTCTCAACCACAATCTCCCTAGCAGAGGGAGAAATGATAATAATGATAATAATTATCATCATCATCATAAATGGGAAATAATCCGCCTTAAAAATCAGAAAAGAGAATATCGATTACAGAACTATATCCAAAATATTTTTTCTGTGAATCAAAGCTTCTTAATTAATCACTTAAAATATGTGTTTTCACACTAATTGACACAATATTTGTAACTGCCCCGCAAGTAAAATTGAAATAAAATCTCTGGTCATGTTATAATTATATTTTTTTCAACAGAAATATACTTAATATTTTTATCTTATAAAAACATGCCTAAATTCTTAAAATGTCTTTCAAATGTTGGTGATAATTAGAATTTTATGAGCTGATCTACCTTTATTTTCTTGTCAGGCTGGAGCTAAGAATCCTGTTGTTCGGATATTTATTGTCGATACCACTTACCCTGAGTATGTAGGTCCCATGGAAGTGCCAGTTCCAGCAATGATAGCCTCAAGGTAGATTCATCTCAGATGCTTTCCACCTTTGAAATGGTATTTTAGTACAAATTTCTTAATCAGTGCTCAGATTTATTTTCTAGTGAGTTAAAGATGAGTATATGCACTATAAGCAAAAATTGAGTTTACCTATGCATAATAGCTAATTTAATGCTTTTTCTCCTACACATTGACCAGTAGCTTTGGCTTTATGTCTTAAATTCTTTTCTAAAATATAAAAATCCAAAATGGGGAGCAAACTCAAGTAAAATAATAATTGCATTAGATGGATGAACTCTTATAGATAGTCTTTAAAAGTCAGCAGGTATATTTAAACTTACTCAGCACAAAGGGAACATTTTGCCTTCCTTATCTATGGAATAAGTATTTAATGTAATAATAATAAAATAGATCCTTTAGAAAACAGAAATTAAAAAATTACTTGAATGTGATATCGGTTTATGGTTGTGACAGTCGGTTTCAATTTATTTGCAGTGATTATTATTTCAGTTGGCTCACGTGGGTTACTGATGAACGAATATGCTTGCAGTGGCTAAAAAGAATTCAGAATGTTTCGGTCTTATCTATATGTGATTTCAATGAAGGCTGGCAGACATGGAATTGTCCAAAGGTAGGTTATTAAAACAGAAGTGTCTTTCTGAAAAAAGTTCAAAAGTGGGGACTTATTTATAGCCAACATCCTATATAATAAAAGGCTAATATGAAAATTGTCCCCTCAACCAGGAGTTCAACCAGGGGGCGGTGCCAGCTGGCTAACTTCCTAGGTCCCCTCCTCCCCGGATGGCCCGGCCCAATTGGCCCTGATCAGGGCAGGTTGGCCAGACCCCACCTGTGAGTGAATTCATGCACTGGGCCTCTAGTTTATATTATAAAGCCGGAATTACTGCATCCAACTCTGGGTTGCTTTGCAAAACAAACAAACAAACAACAAAACAACACTCCCTATTGCAGGGTCATTTTTTTATTAAATAAATAATATTAGCTTTTGAATAATTTTAGCCTTTGTTTAGAATAAAGAAAAAACTAAATAAAATAATATGTTAATTGGAAAAATCAAGTATCTGGTTCTGTATTAGGATGGAAATTCATACTTTTGATCTTACAAAATTGACAGTCCAAAAAAGCAAAACAATGAAGATGAAAAGATAAGCTGGGTTTATTAGGGAAATATATGTTCTGTTCAGAAGAACTGAGATAACATGCAAATGGTGGCACATTCTATTCAATGTCAAAGTTGAAGAATAAAAATTATAAAGAAAATGAAAAGCAAGAAAGCCAAATATTCCCATTTTAAAATCAAAAGTAGATAACTGCAAATATGAGGTAAAATATTAGATCAAATTGTCTTGCAATCCTATCTTAGGAGAGTTCTTTATACTGTGCTAATTTTAGGGAGAAAAAAATGTGAAAACTAGGCACAGATTTATTGTTGAGTTTTAATTGTTTCTATTGCTCAAATCCAAACATAATCTGTTGAATTAATGAGTCAGAAAACTACTTCACCAATCTAAAAGCTTTATAATAAGCTTGTTCATAAGTACTCACATTAGAGACTAAGAAATGCAAAAATGTTTTCTTTAAATAGGAAATTTGATGGGTACAGTTCATGAGACTTCTAATTATAAAAAGATGTTTCATTAAACCAAATATAGGATAAACCTATTTTGTAAAGTAAGAAGAAAAGCACAGAGCAATCAAAGTAAATCACTGAATTCTATCTAGAAATTAGGACATTATGTTCTGCAAGAAAAAAGTCATGTGAATCTGTTTGGAAATACATCAGGACTATAATGGTCAAGTTACTCAGGCTAAAAAATATATATTTTTTAAAATCACTACTATTTCTGCAATAAGCTTAACTAATTTTGATGGAATATGCTAGAAGTTTATTTTTATCTTATTTATATTTTGATATACAAAGCAGAAAGATGTTGGCCTTAATGTAGTGTCATACACACACACAAAAAGAGAGAATAAATTGGATTATGCTGGTTAATTAGAAACCATTTGTCTGATTAGTCAGCTTTGACATTTTCATTGAATCTGGGTGTTAGAAATTATAGTTTTAATTTTGTTAGTTTAAAACTATAAAATTGGTCATTTAGATACCATTTTAGTTATTAAAACTAGGCATTTCAAAACTATGATTGCTTTGGAATATGAAATTCTAATTTATTACAACCTGAGACTATTTTAATCCAAACTGACAGAACATATAGATGCTTGTTCACTAAGATATGGAATTACTATAAACTTTATAGTAATAAATATAAATATAAATATATTTATAAGTATAAATATAAACTTTAGTTAATGGCCCAAAACAGTGATTACATTTAGAACACCAGGTTTGAATAATCTTGGGATTTCAAAACAACCTCTTTTTCAAAATAATCTGATAATTACATGGAACACATTTTTCAATTTAAGAACAACAGAGTATTAAATTTTCCAGCAACCAGACTCATGATTGATGTGTGTGTGTTTAAAACAAATACCATTTAAGATTAATTGATCTTGCAACATTTTATTCATGTTGGAAGTCATACCAAAAACAAAGAAGCAAAGGAAACTGGCAATACTTTTATTAGAATTATATTAATAAGATTTATTAAGAAATTTATAACTAGGGGGAGGAACATCTTTCATATTATTCTTTCTTCTCTCAAAAGGGAATCAAAATTAATTTTATCTTTATAGCTAAAAGTAATGAGTCAAAATGTTTCACTATTTTTTCAAGTCTTATTCTCTCAGAGGCACTGGCCTATCCTATAGGAGAAAATCCAAACTGTTTTTTAAATTTATTATTCCCTAGCTTTTTATGACAGTACTTTTCTCATGATCCTTTGTCTACTTCATTGATTCTTCTTTTCCTTTCTAGCTCTTCTTCTGACTTCTCTAGAAATCTTAATATTCTCCAAGTTAATATATTTTCAAGGTAGGCTAACTGTTATAACAATAGCAATAACAACAACAAAATACCTCCAATAATTCATTGGATTAATAGAGCATAAATTTTTTACATTTGTGTGCCCACCTAATAGTGAATCTAAGTAACTGGGGACTAGCGAGGGGATGGAGGGTGGGGTGCTCTGCTCCACATAGTCAGTAAGGAACTCAGGTTGATGATCTTTCTGCTATCTTCATCCAGTGACTACCTAGGCTAGTCCAAGGCTATTCAAGCCTGATCATCAACATCCATCTGGGGGCTGGGGGAAAAGAACAGAGGATTGTGTATAACAAGAGGTTTTTATAGATTAGGCCTAGAAGTAGCATGAGTCACTTTTGCTTTCACACAATTGGTTAGAATTTATCACATGACCACATCCAACTGGAAGAAGGCCTGGGAAATACAGTCTTGCTAACATCCTAGTAAAAAATAACTCATTTCATGCACCAAAAGTTTGCTGGTTTGATTTCCAGTCAGAGCACATATTCAGATTGTGGGTTCAGTCCCCAGTGGGGGTGTGCATGAGAGACAACCCATCTCTCTCTCTCTCTTTCTCTCTCTTTCTCTCTCTCTCTCTCTCTCTCTCACACACACACACACACACACACAAGAAAAACATATCCTCGGGTGAGGGGGAAAAAAAAAGAAGAAAAAATGGTTGTTAATTCTTTCTGCGGATTTGAACTTTTAAATATCTCTGACAACATCTTCTCCGCTCCATCCTTACTACTGCTAACTAGACTTGAGTCTTTATCATCCTTTTCCAAACAATACAGTAGCCATCCAACCAATCTGTCTGCCTCCTTCTATCTTACCCACTTCTAATCTATTTTCTGTATCATGTTCACAATTGTGTTTTCCAAATTGTGGATTTGAAATCCTTCAAAGGATTTACCAAGAGAAATTTAAACTTCTTAGGGTGGCATAAAAGTTTCTCAGAGATCTTGCTGATACCTCTGGATCCTCCCTCATCTTCTCTTTCCCTTAGTCACCCTTCACTCAGCACACTCAATCACCTGTAGTTTACTGAGCTGGCCTAGTCTCTACACTGTTCATTCTACCTAGAATGTTCTTTCTCTAATTATTGGTCTGGAAAAGCCTATTCATTTTCTTAGGCTTACTAAATATTTGTTCAATAAGTGATTGATTGGTACCATGCTAAAATGTATACCAAAATAAGATTTGGTGCAAATATTAAGATCCCTATATGCCCTTTTACCTATATGACACCAAGTACTTGGGTTTTGCTAGGCCTTCATTGATGATGTGATAATTCACTGTATCATAGAAAGTTTAACCAGAATTATTAAAGGTTTGTGATAAAATCCAGCCTTTAGATTATCCATGTGCATGCAATAGTGCTATTGTACAAAATTTTTAATATAGTCATCTTAAACTCAAGTGTGAAGTTAGTTGACTATTGATAGTACATTCTGATGAGGCAGCTTAACTGGTTCAAATGTCCAGATTATATTTAGAAAAAACAGCTTACTAACACTAAGTTTTATATGATCTTTTTTTTTTTTTTCTTTTAGACCCAGGAGCATATAGAAGAAAGCAGAACTGGATGGGCTGGTGGAGTATGATTTTGCTATCTTTTTTTATATTTTAATGACACGACAGATTTTCAACTATGAAAGGACCATTTGAAATGTATTCAAACTGGCAGTACGTTTTTTTAATAGAAAAAAATATCAAGGTAAAAAATATAAAGGTAGTGATCCCTTCAGCAATTTTGTGCTAGACAATTTTAATGTACATTTAGAATTCTTTTGAGAACAAATCAATCATATTCTTCATGTTCCAACCTTAACTTTTTCAACGAACTGTCTGATATGGATAATTAATATTACTTCTTAAACAAATACAATAAAGATCATTTTTTAAAAAGGAACATAGTCCCTGATCTGTCTAAAATTATCTTATTAATCATTAGCCATTTGAATTCAGGAAAAATAAATATATTGAGTATCCTTTGAAATTTAGAGACAATCTAACTCTCATTAAATTTTATTATAAACTGAAATTGCTTAAAAACTAAAATGAATGTGTATATATATTCATTTATATATGTTCATTTTAGTTTTTAAGCAAAGTGATGATAGCAAATAGGAAGATGTGTGTTTGGTTCTGATTTGTGATCACTTGGATAAGCTTATTCAGTGATTTATGGGGGTTTTTACTGTGAAAAAATAGGTTTTAGGAAAATATCAATTGTATCTAATATCCTCTATAAATAATGCAAAATAAGACAGAATAAGTGAATGTTGCAAGGTTACTGCAACTTAACACAAAAATATGATTGAATTCAACTAGCATTTGGGTTGTTAAAAAGGCGATGTTTTCTGAGATTTTGACACATTCAAAGAAAGAGGAAACTCTTGTGACTTGATTTAACACATTAACCCATAATAAAAGGACAACAAATAATTCAGAAGTCAGTTCTAAGATGATAAGTCTCATAAAAATTCAAAGTTAAAATGGGTAAGGAGAAGGTAAATTATAAAGTAAAAATCTTTAGATATTAAAAACTCTATTGAACACTTTTTCTAGATCCAATGATTTTAGTTTGCATATGTTTACTCAGTCTTCAGTTATATTCATTAGCTAAAGAATAGTTATTACTTTATTAATTATATATAGTAAATGTAAAATATATTCTAAAATAACAAGGTAACAAGGATACGTATAAGTCAGGAAAAAAAACAACCCTGGAAAGTCCTATTTAATTTAATCTTTGTCACTGTACTAAATAACCCAGGAAAAATTAGGCATATTCAGTAAAAGAATAGGATCTTCTAAATATTTTGGATTCTTGGTTAATCAGAAGGTCGCCTTCTAGGAAGACAATTCCTAGACCAGAACTTGAAAACTTGAAGAAAAGGGAAAGTTAACCTATGAATTCACTCCCATTATAAAGATGTCCAGTAAAGAATGAGAGAAAGGGAGAAGGCTTGAAACTTCCTTTCATTGTGTTCTCCATGATGATAATATAACTAAGGTTACTATAAAGTAACATGAATGATGTGATTTTACAGATAGATAAACAATGATACTAACAACCTTCTCAAAGACATAATTTTAGGAATCCATATGTTTGTTCTGAAAATGGTACCAGCATTCAAAACATTCTGAAATATTTGCATCTTATCAATTTTTACACTCTATAGCTGGATGAATAGATAAATAAATAAATAGCCTTCTAAAACTATAGATCACTGTTTTAAATACCCTCAGTGCCCTGCCAGCATGGCTCAGTGGTTGAGTGTTGACCTATGAACCAGGATTTCATGGTTAGATTCCCAGTCAGGGCAAATGCTCAGGTTGCAGGCTCTATCCCCATTATGGGGCATGCAAGAGGCAGCTGATTGATGATTCTATCTCATCATTAATGTTTCTCTCTCTCTCTCTCTCCCTCTCTCTTCCTCTCTGAAACCAATAAAAATATATTTTAAAAAAATACCTTCAGTGGAGGGACATAAGTGTTCTTTGAGGGAAGATGAGATTCTTATATTAAATCCAAAGTCTTTCCAAAATAAATCTAGTGAATAAATAAAGTATCTGCAGCACATGATTTTGTGCTAGATCATGTTAATACCTGTAGCTTTAGAATTCTATTGGGAAACATTATATTTCTTATCGACTAATCTCAAGCTCTTAAAATATATCCAGTAGTCAGTAAACTTTAAAAATACCAGAAGTGGAATTGTCAAAAATTCTTTGCAATGATGGCTTTCAAAAGTATGCTCACACTCTCCCAAGGGAACTGCCTTGAAGAGGTGATTCTTTAGATTTAGATTTTATAGGTTCAGAAATCTTTTTTAGAAAAAGATAGGGCACAACTTCATATAGTCATAGCTTCTTTGCCCCAGTATGCTGTTTAGCTTCCTTGAACCAATAATTAAACCAGTGACTTGATAAAATTACCCAGAAATATGTCTTTCTGATATTTGTTCAGGTAATATGTATAAGGTTTGTGGACAAATGTACAAGCTGGTCTTATTCATATAAATTTAAAGAGTAACTTCAGAGCTGTTCTTCCTTTAGAACTTACCAAAGTGCTTTGAACTGAAAAAGACCTTCAGAGATTACCTAAGAATTAGAAAAGTGAGATTAATTGACTTGCTAAAATTGACCTGTTTAGTTGCAGGCACAAAACTAGCAAACAGTTTCTTAAGAACTTTATCACTTTTTTTCCTCCAGCATGAGATAGTCAGTGTCTGAACTTGGGAAAAATAGCCTAAGTTTTTCTGTATTAGATCAGAAAGCAAACAACAAATTCACTTGAAATAAATATCTTTTTGCTCTTTATAGAAAACAGACAAAAAGGAGGATGTAATCAATGTATCTGGTATTTAATCACTAAGTTGGGGAACAAACACTACAAAGCATAATGCTTAGACTGCAAAGCCACATTTAAATAATTTCAAAATAATTAAGCAATACACCACATCTCCTTTAGACTGTTGGCCAAATCCCTCAGCTGGGAAAAATAAATTTTCTGCCTGATGCTTGGAAGTCTGTGCTTTGACTACATGTGGACTCAGTTCAGGCATTAGCCTTAGTAAGTAGATCATTTGCCAACCTTAGCAAGAAATTATCTGGTGGTAAATAATCTTACCTTCCAAGTAAGGTATTTTGAATGGCTTTGCACATAGAGATGAGTAATTTATCAGAAAATCTAAGCAAGATAAAGGGATCTGTGAAGAGGCTGGTGATAACTGTGACTTTCTAGGGTCCAGATGTGACCTGTTGCCAGAAGCACTTAAATGAGAATGCATTGTGGACCCAGCCCTGGCAAAGTGAATGAGGACATATTTCACACTCTCTTTACTGCACCCCAGTTACCTGTTTATCTAAAGTAGGTGTCTTTGATGTGAGCAGCAAAAAGGGAGAAGATAACAGTCTTTACTTAGCAAAAAATATTCTTCCTGTTTGCTTGATTCTAGTATCTTAAAAACATAACACTCTACCCTGTTATTATTTTTGTGTGTGAAAATTAACTCTTAAATTTCAATCTAGAACAAAGGTTTTCCCCCAAGTTTCTCAACTAACTGCAGGTGTGAGGAGAATATAGTTTTACTCTAGCACCTTAAAATATTTTGTGACCCCGGTTCCGTTTTAGCAGTTAAGACAACGTAAAGCCAGTTTTTTACTTTTATTCTGAGGAGTGAGAGGTTACTACTAAGAGTAAAGTGGTTACTAAGTATATCATCATTTGCTAAAAAAAAAAAAAAAAAAGCATAATTTTTTTCTAGAGTAAAAGAATGATTGTTGTGAGACATACACTAATGAAATTCTGTCCACAAAACTGCAAATCAGAATGTCCTATTCTTGGGATTCTTGGCTCTCAATTTCACTTAGAAGCACTGGTCTCAATACACAAAATGCTACCAAGGCTGGTCTTATTAATGAAATTAATAAGAGGTTCGTGCAAGGAAACCGCATTTTCTCATTATTCCATTTTCATTTTGTTAAAGATTTATCATTTCTATGCCAAAGAGATGACTTAGGACACTGTTAGTTTCCTGGGGCTGCTGTAACAAATTACCACACTCTTGGTGGCTTAAAAATACATACATTCATTCTCTCACCATTCTGGAGGTTAGAAGTCCAAAGTCAAGGTGTCTGTGGAGCCAGGCTCCCTCTGAAAGTTCCAGGAAAAAATTCTTCCTTGCCTCTTCCAGCTTCTGATAGCTGCTGGCAATCCTTGGACGTGCTGAACTTGTAGCTACAACACTCCAATCTCTGTTTCTCCATATCTCTCTGTATCTCTGCATCCTCTTCTCTTCTTATGAGGACACTAGTCATTGGGTTTAGAGCAGTGATGACGAACCTTTTGAGCTCGGCGTTGCAGCATTTTGAAAAACCCTAACTTAACTCTGGTGCTGTGTCACATATAGAAATTTTTTGATATTTGCAACCATAGTAAAACAAATATTTATATTTTTGATATTTATTTTATATATTTAAATGCCATTTAACAAAGGAAAATCAACCAAAAAAAATGTGTTCGCGTGTCATAGGTTCACCATCACTGGTTTAGAGCCTAACCTAATCCAGTCTCACATCTTGATTCTTACCTTGATTACATCTGTAAAGACTATTTTTAAATAGTGTCATTGTCTTAGTCAGTTTGGGCTGCTTCAACAAAGTGCCACAGACTGGTGGCTTATTAACAACAGGAATTTATTTCTCACAGTTCTAGAAACTGGAAGTCTGAGATCAGGGTCCAGCATAGTCACATTCTGGTGAAAGCTCTCTTCCAGTTGCACCCTTCCACCTCTTGTATCCTAATGTGGCAGAGGGCAGAGCAAAGGAAGCAAGCAAGCTCTCTGGTGATTCTTATAAGGGTACTAATCTCATTCATTGGAGTGCCAACCTTATGATCTCATCTAACCCTAATTACCTCCTAATACCATCTTTGTGGGGGGGGGGGTAAGGTTTCAACATATGAATTTGGGAGAAATATTCAGTCTCTAATAGTCCCCTTCTGAAGTTCTGGAGGGAAATGAATTTTAGGGAAGACTATTCAGAATAATACAGATACCATGTCAAATAAATTGCATTTGAAAAGTCACATAATCATACTCAATTTTATCAAAAGCATCAAATATCAGATCACACACGGGACCATCACTAAAGTAGCAAACATCAACTTTCCCTATGTTCTTACTCAAAAGGGAGTCCTAGGCTGGGTGTCAGCAGGATCGGTGTCTGTAGCTAAAAGATACTGTAGTCATTTGGCTGTTGTTGCTTGGTCAGTTCTACAGGAGTTGAGCATCATGTTCACCGCCATATGAAAGCACGGGGCTAGAGAGAGCTGGTTTTGGATTATCTGTGGGAATACAGACTCTGAGTGATGTTGAGTAACACCTCCATCATGTAGGTCTTTCACCACTTTACTGCCATTTCAAAACCTGCTGACCAGAATTATAAATACACCAGCAAATGTACAATGAGTCTACATTTTTAAGGAGAGTAATTACCAGCTAAAATTGGGTGTGAGGACCTTGGCAGGCTTTTAGTTATCTGCACCATTCAGGATGTCGACTTGTGGCCCGCCCTGCTCCAGGGCACACTAGAACTGAGTGTCAGAGACTCCTTAGGTCATTAAGGGGTGCCCAGCAGGGTCCCTGCAAAGAAGTCGTGGATGCTAATGAGGTCTACTCTGCTCCCCAAGTTCAAGGACTAAATCCTCCACTTGCTTGTCCTGTGTAACATTTTTCTCTCTAGTTAGAAGTCTCTCCCTAAAACTGTGGCTAGCAGGCCATGATATTTAATATTTCAAATGTCTTCATTGAATCACTGGCATTAGGTACTTGGCATCATACATATCAAGAATTAAAAGGGCTATCAGCCTTCATAAGAGTCCACATTTCGGTCAAATATCACATTTTGAAGACTGACTTGGTTAAATATCAACATTCATGTGTGATTCTTTCAACTCTCTTTCCTTTCCAGTCCAGTTTGGTTTGTCTTTTGAACATAACCTTTTCTTTTTCAGTTCTTTGTTTCAACACCAGTTTTCAGCTATGATGCCACTTCATACTACAAAATATTTAGTGACAAGGATGGCTACAAACATATTCACTATATCAAAGACACCGTGGTACGCTCCTTCCAATATTTATCTCCTCAAAGATCATTCACTTGAGGTTGCTCAAATAGCGCTCAGCTTCACACCACATAATGTTTGTCTTTTAAAGGAAAACGCTACTCAAATTACAAGTGGCAAGTGGGAGGCCATCAATATATTCAGAATAACACAGGATTCACTGTAAGTATTGCATGAAGCATGTTGCCCTAATGAGGGTTTAATTAGCCAATGGACGTACAAGGGATCCTGCACCACTTAAGAGCATTTTAGTTATCTACTCTGTAGTTTAGTTCAGACAGCTATGCTTTTCTTAAGACTGCATTTCTTTAACAACTAGGAAAGAATATATGGTAGGTGGTAATTTCTTTTCTGATATGTGATAGGTAACTATATAAAAGTGTAAATTTAAAAAGTAATAACTGGTTCTAAAGACAAGTTTTACTCTTCAGCACCTGAAGCAATGAGTAAGCTTGAAAAATCCACTGATGGCAACCCGTACATAGAAAATGTTTTTGTAATGATTCACTGCTATGTAAAGTTGTTATTATCCTTAACACCTATAGTTTATTTAACAATTGCTGTGTACCGCATGCTGTAAAGTAGAAACAATTACCCCAGTTTTACAGATAAGAAAACCAATACTTGGAAATTTAACTTAGCCAAGGCCACATAGTTAGTGGCAGAGCTAGGATTCAAACTTAGAACACGTTCAACCTAACGTTCTTATTGTTAACCTCAACACGGGGACTTCTTTCCTTTCTGGTCCATCCTGCATACAGTCTAAATAAACTGCCTTAAAGTAGTCATTTGTGGTCAAACTTCTGTAATCAAGAATGTATAGTTCCTTTTCCTCACTCCTTATAAGGTCCAAATCCAGGGTACTCTGCCATAACCTGCTTACCATTAGCTGGAATTCTAAAAGCAAAGAGGAGGACCATTAGTTCAGGCTCACTGGCTGAAACCTGCCAGAAACTGTTGCCAATCCATGAAATTCTTTGAGCAGTCAGCAAAGGAGTTCAGACATTTATGGAGCAGCCATTAAAATCACCAGCGTAAGAGGAGTGGCAAGATCAAAACAGATGGGGGATTTCAGACATGATATGTTCAGAAGGTAGGGGAAAACTGGAGGCAGGAAGACCCAGGTATGGTCACAATCTAGGCCTGAGGTGACAGAGACATGAACTAGCATAGTGGCAGTGAAATACAGACTCTTTGAGGGAAAAACTCTTCCTTCCTTCCTCCCTTCCTTCCTTCCTTCCTTCCTTCCTTCCTTCCTTCCTTCCTTCCTTCCTTCCTTCCTTCCTTCCTTCCTCTTTCTTTCTTCTTTCTTTCTTTCTTTCTTTCTTTCTTTCTTTCTTTCTTTCTTTCTTTCTTTCTTTCCTTCTTTCTTTTTTTTTCATCCTTGACACTTGGCATAGTTCCTGACACAGAGCCAGAGTTCAATGAATATTTGTTAAATGAATGAGAGGAGAGATAGATAGATAGACAGGAAAGACAGATGGAGGCTGAGCAGGAGTGGTGGCTTAGTGGCTGTGAGGGAGAAGGGAACAAAAAGAGGGAGGTGGATGCTGTGGCAAGTGTCAGAGATGAAGACAGTTGTGAAAACCTTTGACATCAGAAAACGGCAGGGGGCTGTTGGAAAAGATTCTGAGTAGTTTATTCACAAATAATTTGAGATGATGTGGGAAAGGCAAGTGCAAGTGATGACTGGAGTCATGTGAAGTTAGGAAAAACATGTAGACGGATACATTTAACACTGTGAGTGAGATGTATCATGTTGCCTTTTCCTTTTATTTGGGAATAACAAGACTTTTATGAGAGTAAGGACAGAAAAGTACCCGGGCTGCCGAATAGTCCTCATAATTAAAAAGTGGTTATTCTTTTAATAACCTTGGTTATTCTAAACTTTTCACACCCTATTAAGGTCTTCCAAAAAGCAAAAAACAAAAAACAAGACAGTTACTTTGTATTAGTCAGATGAACTCACTCCCAGATGAGTGAAAATCATGCTGTGAAATTGGCTTTACCGCCTCATGGCTGTATAAGACAGGTTAGACCTGGACCCAGACACTTAAGTAGCAAGTATGTTTTCTTGCGAGTTGTTTTGCATCTGGGTAAATTAGCATGCTCCTTTGTGTGGAATCCCAGTGTGGATGAGTTTCCTGGTTTATAGCAAACCTACGTATTGTCAGGGCATCTGTAAAGTAAATTCAAATGTGTTTAGAATAGTAGACAAAATTAAATAATATAGCATAGAGAAACCAGTAAACTGTTAATCATGGAAAAAGAAATGGGTGATATTAATCAAATATCTTAGTTTTTTTGTGGCTCAGAGCTAGTGAAATAGAATATAATATCTTATATAATAAAAGCAAATATGCAAATCGACAGAATGACGGAATGACCAGTCAGCGGGGGACGGGGTCAGCGAGCAGGCAGCGCCAGGCCAGCCAAGGGATGTGCCAGCAGGCAGAGGGAGGGAAGGGTGATGGACGGGGCCAGCACCATTCACTGATGGGCCATCCGGTTGCCTCCCACAGAGGGAGGCCCGGCAGCAACAGTGGGGTGATGGGGGCAGTGCTGTCCCCTGATCAGCTGACCTGGTTGCTTCCTGCAGAGGGAGGCCAGACTGCGGCTTAGGCCCGCTTCCACTGGGATGTCCAGTAGGACATCCCCTGAGGACTCCCAGACTGAACGGTGCAGGTCTGGCTGAGGAAACCCCACCAGTGCATGATTTTTCATGCACTGGATCTCTAGTACCTATAATAAAAGAGTACTCTGCTTAATTTAATCCCCTATGATTTGAAAGTCAGAGTAAGCACACAAAATTCAGTTATAAACAGTAGAGATTTATAAATACAAGTGTCAATCAGTAAATAGTTTCATGAAATGTTTATTAATACTTTAATTAGTATTAGTTTACAAATTAATCATTCATTTATTGTTTATTAATAGAGTAGTTTAGATGAACATTGGACTGCATTGTTTAATATATCAGAATTAGTACCAACAGTCCTATTACCATTTAGTTATTGGTAGTTATTTAATAACTTCTGAATATCTTTCAGGTTTTATTCTAGCAATGAATTTGAAGGTGTCCCTGGAAGAAGAAATATCTACAGGTAATTTATGTCGATTCAGTTTAGTATATTTCTATATTGATATTTGAATAAAATCTGTCATGATCCTCAGAATACATAGAATTTAAAAGCCTGAAATGAAGTAGGAATAACTTGTGAATTGAGATAAAACATTCAGAGAATGTTTTGCACTACATCAGTATTAAGTTATATAACCCCAAAATATCAGCTAACTCAAATGTTTGTTTTCAAAAAGAAAAATCATGAAATTTTAATGCAGATGTAAACATAATGCTAAATAATTTAACTAAATGTACAGGTAATTGAGGACATTTATTCACTTACACTCATGTATTAAGTACCTACTGTATTTATTCCCATCATGTGTGATTTCTTTTAACATCATTCACTTTGGCATAAGCCTCCTGTGATTGGAAGGAGTTCATGTTCGTTCCTAATTAGTGTTTAAGTTGGTCCAGTGGTTGCTTTGATGATTGGAAGGGTGCCCTAAACAGCCCCTTCTGGATGTGGAGTACAAACAACAGTTACTGTAGACTGGTGAGTTTGCTATTTGCCAGGCACCTTCTTACTGCTTTTTGTATTAATCTTACTTAACTCCCACAACAAATCTAAGAGGCAGGTGATATTGCTGAAGCCAGGATTTGTATCTGGGCAAGCTGCACCTGACCCCTTACTGTGAGCAGCCTACCTCACATTTCCCAGATCACACCAAAATATGAACATGAATATTAACTGTAACTGAGGAAATAAGACATTTTCACTCTGCTGCATTCCTCTGTTCCTCTGTTCCCCCTTGGATCTTGGTTCCTTATTGGTTGGGGTTGGGGAGAATCCCTCTATGGAGCTCGCAATGCCTCTGGCCACCCTCTACCCAAGGCAAAGTCAGGGAAGCAGCAGAAGGAACACTGCGGAGGCCACAGGAGACCTTGCCATCCATGTTGTGCTTAAGACCCTGCCTCCATCCTGGCATGATACCACCTAGTCTCCACCAAATTATAAAAGACTAGAGTTCTGACAGGATCTGGGAGTCTGTATGTCAAAGCCAATCACCCCATTCAGAAACCACGCAGAGGCCTCTGCCGAGGAGAGAGTGGGCCCAGCATGGTAGGTGCAGGTTGGCTTGTGTAGAAATGTGTGGAGGGAGCATTCCCAGGAAGAGCTGCCCTGGGCCCAAATGTCCTGCTTCATGGAAGGAAGGCACAGGAGGAACGTAACTTGTGGTTTCTTATTTCCAATTTGCTTGTTAGTAATTTCTCCTTCCAGTTATATGGTAAGAACAGATTCCCCTGGTATGCTTTGCTGGTGGGAATACAAAAAGAGAGGTGGGAAGAGGAAGAGCTATGCATTCCCAATCGCTTTGTGAAGTGTGAGAGATGAATGGCTATGAGAAGTGATTGCCTCATGCCCACCCGAGGTGTTAGATATTTCCCCCACCCAAGGGAACCACAGAGGGCTTCTCCCTTGAGGCTTGTGCCTAGTCAGGCAAAAATTGAAAATCAGGCTACATCAGAATGCTAAGAATTCCCCTTCACTTTATTTTTTTCATGTTTTTATTGACTTTTAGAGAGAGAGAGAGGAAGGGAAAGGAGTAGAGAGATAGAGACATCCGTGAGAGAGAAACATTGATCGGCTGCCTCCTACACGCTCCCTACTAGGGATCGAGCCAGAAACCTGGGCTTGCGTCCAGGTTTTGAACTGGTGACCTCCTGGTTTCTAGGTCAATGCTCAACCATTGAGCCACACTGGCTTGGCTCCCCTTCACTTTAAATGACATTGGCACCAGAAAAATGGAGTAGGTTTGATGTCAATATGTAAATTAGTCGTTTTATAGTGCATTAGTACATTTTGATAAATACAATCTTAAATTTTGAATTTATTTTCATTTTTCTCTAGAATTAGCATTGGAAGCTATCCTCCAAGCAAGAAGTGTATTACCTGCCATCTAAGGCAAGAAAGATGCCAATATTACACAGCAAGTTTCAGTGACTACTCCAAGTACTATGCACTCATCTGCTATGGTAGGTAATGGACTTAACACAAGTTTACCACTTCACTGCCACTGTCGTCATCCTCGTCACCACCATCTGATCAATCCTTAGCTATGGATGAGTAAGCAGGATTTAAATAATATCATACAAGGAAGTGTTCTCTGATAAAATGGTTGCTGACTTCACCCATTTGCCTGGAGAAATGTCAAACTCATTCAGCCCGGGGAAAGAACAGTGGCCTAGAAACCAAAGCCCTTCGCTTGGAGGCCAGTAATTCTTTAAAATGTAGTTTCAGATGGGATGGAAAATGAACTTTTGTCACCGAGTATGTTTTTTTCTAAATTTGGGAAACATAATAAGTATTCATTCAAATATTTAAAAAAATCATAGGTAATAAATTAAATATTTCCAGCTTGCTCAGGCCATGTGTACATTTAGTGAATAATTTCTATCCAGATAATTTCATACATAAAATGTTATTTATATCTTGATCATTGGGTAAGCAATAAAATAGGTAAGGTTAGGGGGTGAGTGGATTGATGAACTATGTTGTGGTCCTAGGGGTTTAGAAAACAGACTTGGAAAATATCTACTTGTCATTCTCTGACCTATTCCCCAGTTAATCCCTGAGCTTCCCTGGTGGGGGACAGAAAACAGAAGTTATTACAAAATGCCCATTATTTCCCTGTTTCTGGTTTCAACTCCCCATGTGAGGTGGGTGGCTAAGGCAACAAATGGAATCTTTGATTGAGATCCCTGCCTAGTTGCAGAGGACCCTGAGGTTCCCTTTACTTCCCAGAAGGAAGGCACCCTGACATGCCACTTCTATCACCCCAACCACCTGGCCCCAGAGCCTGCAACCCAGCTCATCTGACCACGTGGAAATGAATGAGCATTTAAGCCCAAATGCGCCTTCAATAAGTCATTTTGATACAACACTTTCATACAATGTTTGGTCAATGGCATCTTTGAAAAGTCAAGAGATTGTTGTTGTTGATATATGTGTGATTGTGGCATTTAAAGGTATACATTAATGTCCTTTCAAGTTATATGTAACATTTTTTCAATTCAAGCTATATATTTATACAACATATTGAAAGCTTATATGCCAGGCATGTGGTATTGAACTAATTGTACTGAGTTGTCTGTCTGTCCTTTTCTCCTGAAGACAGAAACTGCTTTCTTTAAATCTTTATAATCACAAGGCCAAGAAGAATGGCTAATGGGTAACAGACATTGAGTGCTTGTTGAATGAACATAAGTGCTAGGAAGATCAAAGTATTGCTGCTGCCTTTTGCAATCTACCAAAAGACTCATCCTATCCCTCTATATTTATATGCATTCTGCCTTTATCCAACACTTTTAACCCTTTTTGAAAGCCCTGCGTCACTTTGCCTGCTTAAGCCGGAGTGCCCACTGAAGGGATAAGAGAGCAAAAACTAAGCTCTAGTCAAAAGTTGGTGGAAGAGTCCTTTCTGGAACTTGAATTGCCTGACTTTTCCACACTCCCTCTTGTTCGGCAGTATGGTAATTTCCCATTTAGCAAAAAATATACTGTGTGGGAAGCATCACATCGTCTGGTGTTTTTGAAGCTCCAGTAAAATGAGTCACCGCACCATCATAAGAAAAACCTTGAAATCTTTCCCTTTAGGATTAAGAGTAAAGCCTCATTATGTAACTTCAAACTCTCCAAGAGCGATGGTGAGTAAATCCCAGATAATAGGATTAAAATAGGGGAAATCACGTTCATGATGCTGATGGAACAAAAGCAGTGCCAAGGAGGAATTCTAGACAATGGGTGCTTAAGCCATTAGGATCACACCCTCAGGCCATTTTTGTCAAGGGCAGTCAGTCATTAGTTTGTCTTGTAGCTTGAGCAAAAAAAGATACGCCAGTTGTCACTTCTGGAACTGCATAGCCATGAAAATTCCATAGGCCGGATACTGATTGACTAAAGTCAAGAAATCCAGATTTATGTCTCATTTCCTTACATCCTGACCAAAAATATAATGTGTGCTTGTTCCTTTTAATAACTTTGAAGAAAAGCAGAACAAAAATCTCTGAAAAGAAATTCTATTAAAATTCTGAAACTCCGTACAATACAGAACTCCTGATTTTTGAGGGATCCTAATACATAATATCCCTGCTCCTTACTCCCAAGTTAGATTGAGGTGTCAGGAAGGAAATCAAAATGTTAGCTTTATTACCTGTAAAGGTTAGTTGGGAAATGTGGCTAGGGTGCAGCTTCCTAATATCGTACCCCAGAATTAATTACATAAGTGTGAGCACAACTGGATGGCCACTGGCTTCTCCCATGGCGCCTGGCACTGTCACACGTAGAGCACTGAGGAGCAGATCAGAAGCATGTTTCCGCAGGTGAAAAGTGCCTGGAACAGGGCAGAACAAGGAGTTACTTATGCTCCGGTCTTCTCAGAGCTCAGCAAATAGGTCATTCCCCTCTGCTTGTTTGGGACCAAGGTGCTGCTCTAATGACACTCCTTCCACATCGAAGGAAGCAAGCTTCCGAAGGAGGACAGATGTACCTTCACCCCTAGCTCCATGCTTGCTGCTTTTAACCCACTGACTGCTTGAGCAAATTTACCCGGGGAACTATTTTATTCTATATCTCAAATCTGTGATCGTGTGTAATGATTTGTACATCTTGTTAAAATATCTAGTTTCTACACAGAGAACCTGCATTCCATGTTGGAATAGATAGTAGACACTGGTGTGTCACCCAGACCTCCCAACCTCAGGACCGAGTCCCTCATATCTCCAGCTGCTGAGAGTTCTGGTGGCTGACACCTCACAGCCCAGCCCCCTCCCCACCTCCTGGGGATTGCTCTCAACCCAGGCTATATCCAATGACTGCTCCACCGTGCAGTCTAAAAGCCAGCCCCATTGACCCTATTTCAGGCAACTCTTCATGCCATCAGCTCCTGAGCTCTCCGGGAGTTGGCTGAGGTCTCCACTGTGACTTCACCAAAGCCCACCCTCCCTTGTAGCCCAATTTTCCTCTCCTCTCCCACAGGTGTGTATTCTAATACCTCCCCCCAGATAAACTTCTGCCCCACAAAACTCCTTCTGGGCCTGTTTCCTATGGAATGTGACCTTCCACAGCTTATTGGAACAGGCAAATTATTCTATATAAATTTATTTCTTAATGTATTAATTACTTTAAAAAGAGATGCTGGATTTTATGCACCAAAATGAATGAATCAAAAAGCCACAATGAAAATATAATCTGAGTACTGGTGAAGGTTATTTGATAAAGACACAGCTAAAACTGGCCCAAACAGCATGACATCTTCCCAGAAGGCCACAGGTCACTGCCACTTCCGGGTCCACCCGTAAATAGATCCGAACTTCAGTATCTCTCTCGGAAAAGTGCACTGGCAACTCCCCCCTCACATCTGTTCTTGGAGTGGGCTCTGATCTCATGTGTTGTGTAAATGTAACTTAAAAGGTAGTGTTTACTTCTCTGTGGGAGAAAAAATAGGTGCAGAATTAAAACATGTACTTGACATTAATCACAAATACTATTAGCAGTTCTCATTGAAACTAAGTTATGTTTTTGTTCTCCTTTTGTGCACAGGCCCAGGTCTCCCCATCTCCACCCTTCATGATGGCCGCACCGATCAAGGTAGGCTCTCCTGCATGCTGTTGTCTTGTCTATAGACAGCCTGACACTACCTTGAAGGAAGCCAGAGAGTTTCCACACCAACAAGGGGAGGTGTGATGGAACCCTGTTACCACCCAGCTGATGGTTACACAGAGTTGGCTATTCTTTGAGTCAAACCAGATCATATAAAATTTAATAATTATTTGCAGTAAGAACTTGACATAACACAGATGAGCTATATCAGAGGGATTCGTTCTATCTTCCTCAATCAGCTTTATAAAAAGCACAGAAGCTTAAAATTGGAAGGAAACTTGGGGTAGTTAGTATAACTTACCAAATTCCTGTTTTTTTGGTTTTTTGTAACATTTCAAACTGGAGACAAATTCCAGACATAACTTCAGTTCAAAGCAGGAGGTGACTATCATGCTAGCTTTTTTGTTTTAACAGCTAAGTCACACTGTTGTCACATAGGAAAGCCCCAAATTTGGAGGCTCTCTCCATGTTTAACTGCTACCAAGATAGTCCTTGTCCATCCTATATTTGTGATATTGCCTCAAAATAGTTCACAGATCGCAGATAACCCTTTTTGTTCTCAGCAGAGTTATCCAAGTGTATAATGGCCCCGAACCTCCTCCTGAAGGTCTCCATACCTTCGATGGACTATTAAACAGAATTATAGGGTTGAAGCTGATGGTGACTAGGGACAATGAGGGACTTCAGCACTCATCCTGCAGACATCCCTGCACAGCCTCTGTGACAAGCCAGGAGGCTGCTTCGGGATGAGGCTGGCTGTCAGCTCAAAGGCTCAGGAATAGGTGAAAATAAGGGAGTGAGGACGTCAACTCCGCGCTTCCGGGCAGAACAGGCATTGTAATAATGGGACTGTGAATTTAGTTTCATTCTGAAGTTTTTTTTTGTTTTTGTTGTTTTACCTTGGGTCTAATAATGAAATACATTGAAGAAGAACATGGTATTTCTTAGTTTGGCACATCTCAATCTTCAGAACTTAAAGCAGTTCCACTTTCAAATCTGTAACATTTTTTATTTTAATGAAAATCACTATAAATGTGTAATTCCTATTTTTCTGTGACTGCAAAATAAAGGTCAGCTTCCCTTTTCCCAGACACCAATTACTGTAAGGCTCACGTAGCTTCATGACTTTACTTAATACTTAGAAATATACATAATGCATATTATGATTATATGTTTTCCAACTTGTGAAATAGAATGCAATTTTTTTTAGAGCACAGTTCTGCAAATGTGCCTAATGATAAAATTCTCCAGAGATGTTTATTGTAAATACTCTGAGGCTCTTCCCAGAAGATGCAATTCAATAGATCCTAGATTAGGTTAGGTAATCTGTGTTTTTAATAAATTCTCAAAAAAAATTGGAATTGCATTTTATAGCAGATGGTGTGTCTTCTATTTATTTGTAGTTTTTCCATTCATTTCCCACTGCATTTGGTGCCACAAATCTTTATTCCACAGATCTTTATTAAGCAATTCTCACACTGTGTCGGATTATAAATTCTTAAAATGAACTGATATTGGCTCAGATATGGTCTCTGTCCTCAATGAGAATATAGATCAATGGAGAATGCAAATATGTGAATGGACAGTAAGGATGCAGTGGGGTACAGTATTAATAGCATGGGAAGCACATAAGTAGGGCAGCTCATCTGGGCTTTGGGTTGGGAAATGTTTCTTAATGATAGCTGTATCAGACTACTGACTCATACAAGTGAAGGAAGGATTGATGCTGCTTGGTCAATGGGATGATATTGATGTTGTTTATTGACATTGATCACATGGTTACCATGACCATGGAAGCGGATAGACAGCAGAGTGGGGAAAATGAGGGAGAGCAGGGAGAGTGGAGGGTCAGCTTAGACTGAAGCTGTGTAGAACACCAACCCCAGAAGTGGAAAGAAAAACATGAATCTGTAAAGAAGACCAAGAGGGAACAGAAGGAGGAGGACAACCTTGAAAGTATGTTGGCCTAAAGGGTGGGGCAAAAGAGAATCTGTGTCAAGTGCTACAGAGAGTGAGGCCTGCTTTAAATCCGTGAGTTTAGCAAGAGGGAAATTAGCATTAGTTTATCGGAGCCATTTCAGTGAAACAATGGAAGTGGAAACCAGACTGAAGTAAATTTAATTAGGAGAACAGAAGGGGTAGAAGACTTAAGGAGGGAGGTCCCTGAGAGGTTGGGAAAAGATGGAGTCCAGAGACAGGTGAGGGGATTGATCTCTGGCATTGTGAAGAGAGAGCGAGTGGAGAATTATGGATGCAATTGTATGAAAGCTTGCAGACATTGCAGAAAATAGTACAACAGCTTCATTTTCTCTGCAAAGTGGGTAAGGTCATTTGAAAACAACAGATAGTACTTGAACCAGATGCTGTAGAAACTCGGAAGAGTTGGCACTTGACATTGAGGGCCCCGTTGAGAATTAGTTGCTTCAGGCACAGCAGGTGCTCATTAAAATTACCCGACTGATGGAATGACCTCATTTATCAGCTTTTAACAGATTCTTCACATAATTTAATTAATGGGCAATATATGCTAGTTAATATGATTTAAGCAAAAATCTCATACATGATCCATCATTCTTACCACTTAATTTTATCATAACAAAAAGTCTACACATATGCAGAGAAGACATACTATGTGTCAGGTACTAGGTACTGAGTGCTGGGCACTGAGCAGTATACACAATAAGTGGAACAAGGTTAAAGGTGCAGTCTGGACTGTGGCACTCCTTTGCCAGATTACAGGCTTTTAATGCAAAGCTACATAGAGAAGCCCAATTGCCAGCCCCCCACTCTTCATAGCCTATAAAATTCCATTTTGCTCCAAGGGGTGGAAAAAAATCACCCTTTTCTTAGTAAAAATGCAACCCTAGACAGTAAAAATATTAGTAAACTTTTAAATTAAATTTATTTCAGTAAGTCAAGAATCAGAAAAGTTAAATAACTAGGGACAGAATGGAGATGAAATCAAAGTCAAACCAATCTGGAAACATTTACTTATTGTCTCTGACTTCTAATATGTGTTGGAGAAATGATAATAATAGAAATAAATAAATAAATAAATAAATAAATAAATAAATAAATCCTAAATAATGAAAGGCTAATATGGAAATCCACTGAACAGTGGAATGATCAGTTGCTATGACATGCACTGACCACCTTAGGGGCAGATGCTCAATGCAGGAGCTGCAGCCTGGTGGTCAGTGCGCTCCCACAGGGGGAGCGCCACTCAGCCAGAAGCTGGGCTCATGGCTGGCGAGTGCAGCAGCTGCTGCCTCTGCAGCAGTGCTAAGGACCCCTCAGAGATGTCTGTCTGCTGGCAGGGAGAGGGCCTAAGCCTGCAGGTGGACATCCCCCAAGGGGTCCTGGACTGTGAGGGGGTGCAGGCGGGGCTGAGGAACCTTCCCACCCCCAGTGCATGAATGTCATGCACTGGGCCTCTAGTAAATAAATAAAACAAGCAGCCACAGTGTGTGTTTGCTTCACACAGGATTTCCTGTATCCATGATAGTTCAACATATAGAACCCACACAGGGAGAATGAAGAGCAGGCTTCATTATACTCAGAATTGTGTATCCCATTTATTTATTCATATATATAATTTAATGTTAACTTTTTCTTTTTAATCCTCACAGAGAATATGTTTTTTCATTGATTTTTTTAGAGAGAAAGGAAGGGAGAGAGAGAAGGGAGAAACATCAATGCGAGAGAGAACCATCGATTGGTTGCCTCCTGATGCCCCTGACTGAGGGTCAAACCCGCAACCTCAGCATGTGCCCTGACCAGGAATGAACCTGAAACCTTTTGGTGTATGGGACTATGGGACCATGCTCCAACCAACTGAGCCATCCAGACAAGGCTGGTTTTATTCTTTTTTATATATTTATTTTTTTTGCTAATACTCACCCAAGGATATTTTTCCATTGATTTTTAGAGAATGGAAGGAAGAGAGAGAGAGAGAGAGAGAGAGAGAGAGAGAGAGAGAGAGAGATCCATGTGAGAGAGACACATTGATTGGTTGTCTCCCGCACCTGTCCTGACTGGGGCTGGCAATTGAACCTGCAACCCAGGTACCTGCCCTTGACCAGGAATCAAACCTACAATCCTTGTTAGCATGGGACGGTGCTCTAACCACTGATCAGGGCTGGTTTTAACTTTTAAGATGACATAAGTATCTCTTTCCTGATGGATTATCCAAAGTTAAAATGAAATTTATTATGTCTTATACAAGTCAAACCAAAAACATCTATAATTGTTCTAAGATTAAATATAACATGTTGGATCAAAATGCCATGAATATATGAAAACTGAGAGTTACAAGGGAAGTGGTTTGGCAAACTTAGTGTAGCACCAAGTACTCCTCCTCCAGTTCCTCATCTTCAAGGACTACTTTTTTTAAAAGGCACAAAAACAAGAAGTTCACAGGATGTCTTACATAGAAACCTCTGTATTTCAGAAATTATTCAGACTTGCTTTTAAAAAATAAAGCTACAAACTCTACATATTATATGAAAGTTTAACTTTTCTCTAGAAGATGCTTGGTATAGACTCTAGTTCAAAATAAAACTTACAAAAAGCCCTGTATGCTGAAAAATGGATTTGTTCAACTCAAAGATTAAAGTGTGAAATATAACTAAGCTTAAATATAAACAGCGGGGTTTTTTAAGAGAATTTTTAAAGGTGAAAAACAGAAAGAGATCATAATGTGTACACACTGTTGTTTTAGTAAGATATATAACTACTATGAGAGAAAGAATTTGAAGAAATAGGATGCACAGTAATTCAATACAAAAAAGGAATGCCCTATATCAATCAAGTATACAGCAGGAAAGGGTTAAGGAAGAAATACATATTAAAAAACCAGAAATGTATTTGAAGCAACACATTAACATTTTAAAACAGCTTTCATAACCACTTAAATAATTATTTTAAATTTGGGGTTTCAGAAATATAGTTTTTATTTCTCCTGTTTTTAGTGAATGATAAAATAAATGTGACCCACTCAGGTCATAGCTATGTTAAAAAAGAAAAATTAGAGATGGTAAAATATGGCTTAATAAACATTCTTGCTTCTGTGATTCTGCTCAAAATGTGTTCTGATCCTCTAAGAATCTGTTTAGGAGATAATGGTTGCCGTCCTTCCTAAGCTCATACCTGTTTTAAAGGCTGGATTCAAAATACGCTTGCCGATGTGAAACTCCTGAAGCAGTCCTTACGTTGTTTCAGCTGCATCCATATTAAACACTAAGGCATTTTTAGAAAGGAATTTTCTTATGGAATGCTACTAATTAAAAATGGACATTTTATTTTTTTTAAGAAATTAAAATCCTGGAAGAAAACAAGGAATTGGAAAATGCTTTGAAAAATATCCAGCTGCCTAAAGAGGAAATAAAGAAACTTGAAGTGGATGGAATTAGTAAGATCTTTTAAAAACTTCTCATTTATAGACAAGAATTTGAGCACTTATCTTGCTTTTAAAAAATGATACCATAAATATTATAGTCCAAATCTGACATTATTACTGGATCTTAAATAAAACAATCTTGCTGTAACAACAGTTACAGTTTTACAAAATATTTTTAATATGCTTGTAAATAGAGTTGATGTTATACTTTTCTATAGTCCTATTTCAAGGCTGATTTTTTTAAAGAGCTTATCTAATTTTAATTATAGAATGTGTGTTTCTAATAAACCAATAACTCAAGATTTCTAGCAATTCATAAATTAAACAAAAATATGTAAAAATCTATTTAAAACATTTTCTGGATTCTCAACAATTTACTAGTGACAAATTGATTTTATGTTATATATGTTATTAAAGGAAATAAATAATACTGTGAGTATAGTGTAATAAAGATTTCTCTCTCTTTTTCCCCTAAGCTTTATGGTACAAGATGATTTTTCCTCCTCAATTTGACAGATCAAAGAAGTATCCCTTGCTAATTCAAGTGTATGTAATATTTTCTTTGGTGTAAAAATTATTTATTGAAAATATGTTGGATTAAACACACATTTATGAGATAGAATGAACCACTCTCTTTAGTAAGATTTCCTATCGGTGCTGTTTTTATATATTCCTCCACTAATAAGAGTAAATAAAATATGGCTATTTAAATAGATTGAGGAAGTTTTAAGATTTTAGATGGACTTGCTTGCATTTGCTGTGTTGAATTTCTTTTGTATGGCAAATTGCCGAATGTGTCAGAATACCTTTGAGATAAATTGCAGCCAAAAAAAAAATATTGTAAATCATCTTAGCATCTTATGTAATTGAGTTAGAAATGAAATAAGGGAATGGAATACATTTAGTGGAATAACACCCAAAATCAGTGCTGACCTACACACAATTTGCTTAAAACACCATGCATTTTTTTTAGTATATCTTATGTCTGCTTTTAGCAAGTGGCAGGTGGCAGAAATGACGAAAAACCCACACATATTCCTTGAAATGCCAACCCTAGATGTATCCGTTTTGGGGAATAGGAGAGGCTGTGTCCCAAAACAACTTCCTCATAGCAAACCTCTGGGGAAAATCCTGGTCCTCTCTTGGTTTTGAGCCAGTTCTAATGCCACTGTTATTGAAATCTTATCACACAAATGTACTGGGAAGTACTAAAGGCAATTCTTGGCCATGATGGGAAGTTGAGTTTTACAAAGGAATCAGAGATTCTATGTTTTCTTTCCTGTAGGTATGGTGGTCCCTGCAGTCAGAGTGTAAGGTCTGTATTTGCTATTAGTTGGATATCTTATCTTGCAAGTAAGGAAGGAATAGTCATTGCCTTGGTGGATGGTAGAGGAACAGCTTTCCAAGGTGACAAACACCTGCATGCAGTGTATCGAAAGCTGGGTGTGTATGAAGTTGAGGACCAGATCACAGCTGTCAGGTGAGCACCGGTCATTCAGGCAGAAATTGATGTGTGACAAAAGTCATGCAATTACTATCAGGTTTCTCATCCTTAATGGCTTAATTCTTTTTTGCCTATTTTTATAATGTCTAGTTTTCCAACTTCATCTAAAGCTACCATTAATCTTAAAGGGATATTTTTGTCCAAGATGAGAAAAATATTCTTCATAGAAGAGAGCTGATAAATGTGTAGAAAAGTGATTCATAGAGAAAGTGACAAATACTCTCTTTCGATGTTTGTTATTCTTATATCCTTTCATTTATTAACATGCCTCACAATAGCAGAAAATTGTGTATAATTCTAGGGATGGTCTGTGGGAAACCAAACAGCTGAATTTGCCAAGTATTGTGGATTCTAACTCACACATTTAGGAGTTGGTCAAGATTTCATCAGCACTCTATACCTATAGATGTTAAACATTTATTTGTAATAAACCAGCTGTGAAGCATGGTTGTACTAGCATAAAAGTGTTTCCTTATTTTCATTTGAAAAACTTCATTTACATTACAGAAATTATATTATGAAAACATTTAGAGAAAAGACAGATTTATGACCTGAGTCCTTCTTCTCAACTACATTCTCAACCACAATTTATGGATCAATCATCTTTTCCTTAAAAAAAAACAAAACACACAAGTAATAGTTATCGATATTGTTGCTTATTTGAAAACACTGTTCAGGATTTTTCTGGATATTTCTCTATAGTTGTTGGGTTTCTATTATTATTGGTGTGAGTAGATGAAGGTAGACAATAGTAGTTTATAAATGTAAAAGCAAACACAGGCTGACGGCACTCTTAGTCACACTGTGTCACACCAAATAGCAATTTAGAAAATTCATTAGTACATTTCTTTGATCATCTTAATGTTATTAATAGTCATTGATTTCATTCAGCATATACAACACAGATTGTATTTTACATCTAGGAGCCAGGCCCAGACAACACTTTTCTGTATTTTGTCTGTAATCAAAGCAGAAAAGTTTAGACTCAAAAGTAATTATTTTTTAAAATAGAAAAGTAATCATAACCCATATGTTTTCCAATTTTTCTTCCATTCTGTGAACAGTAATACACACAAAAAATTTGATTAAAAACAGACTCTGAGTAAAATCTTACAAATCAGTAAGTAGATTATCAAATAACACTTCACAATCTGTAGGGCATCATTCATGTCTACGTTGTAGGAAGTTCCATCTTTCTTATGAATCCAGATTTTTTACCTTTCTGCTATTAACCTTGGGAGAGTCTTCTGCCTGATGGAGAGAAATAGAAGAGTTAGTTCAAAGAAAAACTCCACAGGGAGATAAGACTATGGTGTACCTTACCGGGAATATTAATACAATTGTCAGAATTATAGACCTAATTCTTTTCACACTTCAGTTCAAATCTATTTGTATTTAAACCATGCAATAAACACCAATGACAGGTAATCCTGGGACCACATCAAAAGCTAGAGACGTAAATTATGCCTCACTTGTAATCAATTAGATATTTCCCAAAATTCATAGAGCTAAAAAGTAGTTTGTTTTGGCATTGGTTAAAAAACAATCCCATGATCATCATTTTATCACCACAACCTACCAGTAACAACAAAATTTGACATTATATTTTTGTGCATTTATTTGCCACCAAAAATGTAGCATTCAAATTTAAGAATGCCCCAAGAAACAACACAGATAGCTTCTTAATGTGTCCCTTGGATGGAATGGAAATGTAAACCTGAAGCCTATGTAGAAACCTTAAAAAGGTTGTTCTTTCTGGTGTTCAACATACAGCACAAGAAGCCAAAAAGTCTACTGCTTTTCACTATAACATAAATAAATGTCTTTGGCATTTAGAATTGCAGGTGGACCAACCAGTGGCAGTAATTGGCTACCTTTATCTCCAGGGAACTATTTTTAGAATGGAACCTAAAGAAGTTCTCCTACTATAGATCAGGCAAATGGTCACTCACTTACTCAGCCACTCAAAAAGATCAACGATTACTATATGCCATTGAAATACACTCTGTATAAAAATGTGCAGTTTACAATCTCTAGTCTCAATGTACTTACAATCTTTGTAAAGTGGTTAAACCACCTACACTCTAAAGAGACAGCACTGCTGTTCAATAAAACTTTCAGTAAACACCCTAGTGAACAAGAGATAGCCACGTGGTCCACACCAAGGACATACGCCACAGTGAAGATGCCAGTTGGGGCTGGCCTTGGCTTTGCTTGAAACTATTGTTCTGCCTAAGTGACAGGCAAGACTTGGAACCCAATGATTTGCAAAAACAAAGGCTAAAAAGAATAGATTTATAATGATAATCCTGGAATAACTCAACCACAGGTTCCCCAAGAAGTGTTTTAGGAATCTGATACTGAATGTCTGACCTAGGGAACTGGGATCACAATCCCTCTGTGGTAGCCCTCAAATTACCTCCCCCCAAAAGAATGAAATTTGACCCTGTGAATCTCTTATAAAATTCAATCTGGCTAAATTTTTACATACTAAAAGAAAATCATATGTATATGCTTGGAAACAACAGTAAATTCAAAAAAGAGATTCAAACAAAGAAAAGCAAGGGGGGAAAAGTTTAAAAAGAAAATGCGCAACCTCACAACTTTTGACTACACAAAGGAAATCTTTCAAAGGAGATGCTTGTGAGGTCAAAGAATAAGTAAAACTGGAACCTGCTTTCTTCGGGCTTCTCTGCAAATGTTACATATGTGAGAGCCAAAAATTCTGGTAGATACAGAGTCAACTCTGCTCATTTGGGATATATTTGGCATTTTTTACATTCCCACAATTTGGAAATTTTATATAACTTGAGGTTAATAAAGGAAGAATTATGGAATAAAATATATCGTATTATTATACTTGGTATCAATAAGAGCTTTTCTAAAATAGAATAATAATTGATCACTAGAATTCCAAGTTGACCTTTGGTCTAGGGCTATTTTTTATGAGAGAAAAGTTGTAAAGTTCAGTCCAGCATCCCAAATTAGAAAAACATGCTTTTTCATTTGTTACTAACATTTTGTTGATTTAACCGCATTATCAACAGTGTTTCTGATAACCCTTCTGGAAGCTCTTTAGAATTTGGAGGTACGTTTTATAGAGCCTTGTTGGTCCCAAAGTGCTCATATTATCTAGGTAACCTTTAACCTACTCCTGCCACATTAAGTGTTAATGTTTCATTTCCATGTTAACTATTGCGCTATCACTTCCTATGAACGTCATCGTTTCAGAATACACCTAGGAAGGGAGCTGTTAAAAATTTCCTGTTCCCATGTATCACCTGTTATTGGCTTTTACCCCAGATGCAAGGTTATATGATTGCTAGCCTCTGGGAGATCATAAAAATCACGATTGGTTTTATAGCTCAGAACTGTCTTCAAGCAGTAGTGGCAAGCTTACTTTTTTAACAAAGGAAGTAAACCTTTTCTTCTTTCACTGGACTTTTGAAGTTGGAGGAAGAATTGCTCAAATGCCGCAATTGGCTGCACATTTTCTCTGCTTTACCATGAACGTCATCCGCACAGGTAGCAATTTTCCATTTGCTACTGCATTTCCTCCCTGTGCACGCCTCAGTGTCCCTCAAAGTCGGTGTTGGGTAAGCTGTGACTGACAGGGCTTCTTCCCATCTGTTTGTCCCGGGCATGTACCCAACTCCTCTGCGCACTGGCGATGCACACGTCGAATCAATGCAATGAGCAACATGGTCACGGTAAAGAAGCTCAGTGTTTCAACTAATGAAAATCACTCCATCCTGCCTTACGAGAAGAGCCAGAAAGAGCACTAACATAGCTGAGAGGAACACAAAAATATGTGTTTTTCTGGGGGCATGTCTGTCACTCTGTCTCCTCCTCTCCTTCCCATTACTGTTGCATCGTGGCCTCTGCAATGGCTCGTCCAGTTTGCCTTTTTCTCCCTCTGCTTCTGTTTCTCTGAGAGTCTCCTGAGTTTTTATCACACCATTCCCGAAATAAATCACAACTTCTCTGGAACACCAGCCCTCAAGGGAGCATGGGATAAATTAGCCTAAGAAAACATTGTGTGTGTGTGTGTGTGTGTGTGTGTGTGTGTGTGTGTGTGTGTGTGCCAAACTTGCCAAGTTACATTTCTGAGGGCTTCCCGTGACTTTTAAAGGTTGCCCTTCAGCATGTCCCTTGTTCCTAAGGAGAGATTTATTTTCAAAATAGTTTTCAAATAGAGGCTCTTCTGTGATGGAGCTCAACTGAACCATGTCCATGTGCTTAAAGATACACATCATTGTTCATACCATGATAAACTGAGGGTACTGAAGTGTGAAATGGGAGAGGGGTGGATATTTTCCCATGGATGGCTGTGACCAAAAATGAGATGGTGATTATCATTAGCATCTAAGCAAACAAGGGCATGATAAAATAAATAAAATTTTAAAAAGCAACAACAAAAATATTATTTTCAAAAGCTGGGGATTTGGAAATATGGCCCTAGTCATTGTGCTACTACCCCTTGTGTTACTGTGAGCCTGTCTCTTGACCTCTCTGAGTTGCACATAACTCACCCACACAATTAGGTTATAAGGCCTTCCAGCCCTGAAAAGCACTACTTGATAGATGTACATCGGAGTCTAGAGGATCCTCTTATCTTTTGAAGAAAACATGATAATATTCTTTTAATTATTTGTAAATGCAGCCTGATTATGCATGTGTTTAAACAAAGAAAATGTAGCACTTCTATTAAGTTTTTGAATTAAATATGCTTGTGTAATGAAGTAAATGTCATGTGTACACACTTAAAATTCTAAAAATTTGTTTCTTTTACTTTAGAAAATTCATAGAAATGGGTTTCATTGATGAAAAAAGAATAGCCATATGGGGCTGGGTGAGTTGTTTTATATGTTTTATGCTTGTTATTCAGTTCAGCAATCATTTTCTAAATTGTTCGCTTATAAGATTTCTCATGAAATGTTAATGTTGAAACATAATTTAATCTGTCAATGAAAACAGTCAATTTTAATAATCTGGGCTTCAAAGTGATGGCTATAATTGTTTGTTTCTTTTTTCCACCAATCATTTCATTTCTTCCCTGTATAGCAAATTAACTCATGATTAATGCATTTCTACTTAATTTTTTGGTATTATATTATATTTTACTGGACTGATCCGTATTTATCTGAGGTTAAATTCCCTTTGTCATACTCAGGTTAATACATATCTTTTGTTTCATGTTTAATCATTTCATTTTTATGAAAATCTAAGTTAAAGTTTGAAATTATAGAAACATTCAGAATATAAATTCCCTAGAATCTTTTTTATCCAGGTCATATCTTATTTGATTTAGGGGCAGAGGGGTAATAAAAATTTTTACCAAACCTAATGTTAACTTGTGCTAGCTACAGGTCCTGGCAATAATTTCCCATCTCTAAGGAACTGTGCCGGTCTTTAAAAGGAAATAGCAAAAGTTATCAGTTATGGGAAATGAAGCCACTAAAAAGTTTAGAGAAATATTGCAAAGGATTTAATTTGCCCACTATAAATTATGATAATTACTCTTCAAGAAAGATTTCCTATTTCACTTTTTGGTCTGAATTTGTACATTTGCAAGTCAATTTGCAGCCATTTGTGCTTGCGTTGTTTTTCTTGGCTGTTTTCTGTGAGAGCGGCCTGCACACGATGGAGGGAATGAAACCCAATATTGAAGGGAATCTGCAGAATTCAGCGCAAGTCTCAGCTCAGTGACCAGATGAAGAGCTGTTGTGATTTTGTGGAAAGTTGTTACTTCAGGCCATTTGGTGCTTCTTAAAACCATCAAATGTTAAGTATCTAAACAGAATGGGACTCAAAGGGTGTAAATAAATAAAATACTTTATAGTGAAATATTTTAGATAAGACCCTTCCTACCATCCATTTTTATGAAGTTTTCTAAAGTAAAGCTTTGAAAGATTCAAATTTCAAGCTGAATACTCACATATAATCATTAACATTTCTCTTAGAATTTTACTATGCTTTTATTGTAGGCTTTGAAATAACTATAAAGTAAAACTTTTAATTTCATTTCTGGAACATTCTAAGTATTAATTTGGTAGAGAACCATCTATGTGGGATGATTTTAGGAACCCACTCATCACCCAAAAATACATCCACATCAGTCTGAAATCCTTTAATAAGAGATTTTCACCATATCTGTGCAATGCTTCTGGAAGAAATTGTATATTAGGCCCCTTTACTGCTTACTTTCCAGCATGGCAGTGATTGTGAGGTGAACCCTGAAAGCATGTGTGGGAGAAGAAATGAGTAAACTGCTAAGGGATATAACACTTGAGCGGCCCCTAAAATCAGCAGGAAGACCTGGGAGTTCATGAAGGAAAAAGACCTTAACACTGTACTGGTTCTATTAGTTCTTTAAGTTTAAGACCAATTCATATTTATTAATCCATCCATCTTATCGTTGACTCATTCATTCTTCCTTCCATGTACAAAAAAGTTAGTGGATCTCAACTAGATCCTCTATTAGGTTCTTTAGAGGATGAAAAGATGAGTAAGTTATCTCCCTGGACCTCTAGTAGAGAACACAGAGAGTAAGAAAAGAATTGCTCAGGAAACGTTCCAAGTGTTGGGAGAGATAAAACTTGTGGAGAACACCAGGGAGAAGAGTGGTTAATTCTGGCTGTGAGAGCTCAGGAGAGACTCAGAAATGAGGTAGCATTAGAGTTTGATGAAAAGAAGTTAGTGAAGGGGCATTCCAGGCAGAGTGAAGACAACATTGCCCAGGTTCTAAGGTAACAAAGAGTATGGCCTATGGGAGGGGGGCCCTGAGTTTGTTAGGAATGCCCGAAATTTTATAAATATACGGTGTATGATGAATAAGGTGTAGGTGCAGCTGAGTAGATAGGTAGCCATGAACCTGAAGTCCTTTTAGGCCACATAAAGGAGAATGGGCCTTATCCATGGCTCTGTGACATGTTTCTCTTCTCATTTTCCTATGTCTCTATGGTCATTACAATCCACTCATTCTTTAATTGTTGGTGTTTTCTCTGGGTCTGAGCTTGGTTCTCGCTGTTCTTCATTTCCCTGGGGAAACCCATGTGGTTTCAAGGTTAATGACGAGTGCCAGATCCCTGCCACTAACCCACTTCTCTCTTCTGAGCTCCACCTTTCAAATGCCTGCTGATCACCTCTTGAAAATGTCATGAAGGGGCCTCACGCTTAACTTGCTCAAGCTATGCTTGTAGTAGTCTACTTTAAAACACGTCCTCATCTTTAATAAGGACCCCACCACACACCTAGTCATCCAAGTCATTAAGTTCAGAGATGTTTTCAACTTTCCCTGCTCCCTGACTCCAAACAGTCTTGGTTAGTAAACTCTGTCAATTCTACCTTCAAACATTGAAATCTTTTATCATCCCCACTGACATTGCCATAGTTCTTCATGTTATTTAGGCCAGAGCTTCTCCAATTTGGGCTGCATGTGTATCACCTAGAGAACTTATTAAACCCCGTTTCCAGGGCCTTACTACCTGAGATGGTAATTCAGTACTCCAGGTGGAAGCCTGGGGGTTGCATTTCTAACAGGATCTCAGGTAAGGCTGATTCTTTTGGTCTATGGTCCATAGGTTGTGTGGTACCAGTTTAACTATTCCAATTGTTTGTGTGGTACCAGTTTAACTATTCCAATTGTTTGTGTGGTACCAGTTTAACTATTCTTAACTAGCCTCACTCTTTGGACTCACAAGCTTCAATATTTCTAATGAGGTTATTGTTACAAAGCACACCTCTTAACAAGTTGCTTTTCTGCTTATATATTTCATAGGGTTCACTCTATTACATTGACCTCACTCGAGTGCCCAAACATATTTCCTTGCATGCGAGGTCCTTGACAAACTGGTTGCAGCCTAATTTTCCAGTCTCATCTCTCTTCACTTTTCCCTGCACCTGTTTAATAGTTTGATTTATGTCTGTTTTTCCTAGTTCCAGTGATTTTGTTAGTTTTGTTCCCTATACCTGTCCACTCTTTTCTTCTATTCCCCATCTATTCCTCAACCTACAATGGATAATTCTGACTTTTTCTTTAAGACCTAACTCACATATGACATGTTTTGCGCTCCAATAGATCTTTATACTGCTCTTATAGGAATTACAATGTTTTGTCTGTCTCTTGGTTTTTCCCATAAGAATGTAAGCTCATCAAGGGAATGGACTTTGTCTTTTATTTAGCTTTCTTTTTCAAATGCTTAGCACAATGCTTGACCATGTCACACATCGATGATGTTGTTTATACTAAATTTAACCGTATAAGTCAATGTTTCCTCAAATGTGTTCTATTAGTGACAAGAAACTTTTCAAGAAAAGGTCCCCTGGTCTAATAATTTGGTAAATCATAAATTCTAAATAATAGAGCCTAGAGACTTTAGGAAAGGAGTAGTAAAGAATCCTGTTAGCCCTAGCCAGTTTGGCTCCGTGGATAGAGCCTCGGCCTGCAGACTGAAGGGTCCCAGGTTCAATTCCAGTCAGAGGCACAAGCCTGGGTTGTGGGGTCAATCCCCAGTAGGGGGTGTGCAGGAGGCAGCCAATGAATGATTCTCTTTCATTATTGATGGTTCTATCTCTCTATCTCTCCCCCTTCCTCTCTGAAATCAATAAAAATATATTTAAAATATATGAAAAAAGAATGCTGTTAAATTTTGTGTAATACAGTATTACCAAAAAGTATTTATCTGAGAAGTGCTCTGGAACTCAATAGAGGGTGGAATTGGTGTATCAGAAAGATTCTGGCTACAAAGTAAAGAATGGTCTGTGGTACAGGGAGGGAGTGGGCTAAGGAGTGAGGCAACAAGTAATACTGGCAACCAATACCAAGGGCCTGAATTTAGGCAGCGAAGTAGGGGGTGTGAAGAGGTCATAGCTCTGAGTGCTCTTCTATGGTATGGGAAATTGGAGAGGGAGGAGAGGAAGACACTGAGACTGACCATGAGGGTTATTTGGCTATTATTGTGTTCCATATTTGGGAAAGAACTTTCTGATTTCACAAAGTGTTAGGCATGTTAACGGTCTGAGAAATGTACTATAGCTAACCACACAACATTTTTTGAAGTCAATTGGTTAATAAGCTGCAAATCCTGTTTCCTTCCCCTATCCAGATTAAGAAGAGGAGAGGAGGAATTTTTAACATACCCTTTCGTTTTTTTCTGGCTCACACAAACCGAAGTCCAGTCCTGTTTTTAGCTACTTATTATCCACTATGCCCTCAGTACTGTGCCTAGGAAGTGCCTGTTGTGACAGAGGTGTTTAACTGGGCAGTTTTGTCCCTCGGATGACATCTGTCACTGTCTGGAAAGATTTTGGTTGTTACAACTGGGGTGGTACTACTGGCATTTAGTGAAGAGACACCAGGGATGCTGTTAACTATCCCACAATGCACAGACAGATCCCACAAAAAAAGATCTGTCCAGCCCCAAGTGTCAACAGCACTGAGGTTGCAAAACCCTGGTTTATGGAACAAAACTTGGAGCAATTATTTTCTGATGATTTGAAGAACAGTGGGGGGTTTGCCTAAATTATTAGAATAACAACCTCACTTATGGGATTTGCTTTGTTAATATAGGCCTAGCCAGGTGGTGTTGAATAAGCATTAGTGCATGATTTAATCTTAGTTCCTTTCTCTTCCAGTGACTAATTATAAGCGATTTGAATTGCTATGTGTGATCAACGATGTAAAAGTAGGACAAATGCACCTCTAATGAGACTACATTAGAGTCTAAACTTAAAGCTCCCCACAGCATTGGCTCTAGTGTAGGGATGTAGAGGAAGTGGCATGGGTTGTAGAGCCAGGTGTCCTGGGCTGATATCAGCTCTGCTGCTTACTGAATATATATCTCCTCTAAGTTGACTCTGAGCCTCAAGTTTCCTCATCAGGGAATTCAGCAATAATTTCTTCACCACTAGGAAGGTTAGATGAATTAATAGGAAAGTCATATATTAAACCAATATATCCCTTCTGTGTTTTAGGTCATATTCCCAGTGCTGGGGATATGTTCATTAACAAGACAAATAAAAATCTCTACCTTTCTGGAGTTGGGAATGGTTGAAATACAATAAGCAAGATAAATCAGTAAAATATTTAGGTTATTAAAATGATGTTAAGTGCGCTGGAGGAAAGAAAAATCAAGAAAGAAGCATGGTGTGCAGGGTTGATTGGTTTTTCAGATTAGTAGGACAGGTGAGCCATGCTGATTTCTGGGGTAAGAGTGTTCTAGGCAGAGAGTGGCATCATTTGCAAAAGTCCTGGGGCTAGATCATGTTTGGAGAGTTCAAAGAACATAAAGATGGGCGGTGAGCAAGGGGGAGGTGGGAGGGGGGAGGGGGGAGGTGGGAAAAGGGAGACATTGTGTGGGACCACAAAGACCTTTGCAATACGTTGGCCATACAAACATTAGCTCATTGTTATTGCCTGTAGGGAAAATGTTCCAATGTGCATTATAGTTCACATAAGAATATTCCACAAACCCCTAAAAATTCTGTGCCCTTCTAAAAATGTTTTAAAGACATCCTTCATCTAAGCAAAATGGCAAAGCGTCTAAGTGCAAAGGACAAACTTCTAGAATTCTCATGGCCAATCTGCTCCGTGGGTTCTTTTCTTGTGGCAGCCACCCACTCTGCCTTGGAGCCCCACCCATGGGAGAGCAGAAAGAAGTTAACTCTGGTGTTTTTTTCTCCTCTTCCTTTGTACAGAGGAATCAGCTTAGCGAGGCTGCCTGAGAATTTAAAGTATACCTTCTTTTGTTGTGCTGCCACTATAGTTATGTTCTTGCACATTCTTAGAGACAGTTTGTATTCATCCTGAAAACATGGACATTTTATTTAGATACAGCACTATTATCTAATCCCTGAGTAGATACAGATTAAGAATTTCTAAGATTTTGAACAGCAATGTTCAAAAACCTTTTGCTCTATGCAAATGCTTTCAATTTTCCATCTCACGCCATGCTATTTCCTGTTCTGGAGCATAGACGAGGAGAGGCAGGACCCAGCCTTGTTATTTGCAGTGAACACACTTCCCCAATAAAACCATAAGCAACAATGAACTTAAGCTTGCTCTACTCTCATTTGAACCTACAATTAAGAAGGAAGGAAAGATCTTCTGTTTCAGTAATACTTGTTGCTAACCTACTCATCAAAACAAAACATTTGGGTATTAGAGGTGAAAGCTTGAACTTGATAGTGATTTTCACTTACCAAAATGATTTTGCAGCCCAAGTGTTTCTCCTGTTTTTTAAATATATTTCCCCTATTATAACATGTTTTCGTTTTTCTCCATGTAGAACAAAAAGAGCCCATGGTAGAATCAGAACTGCCTCTTTTATTCTGTGTTTCAGAGTCAAGGGTCTCATTAAAACTCCCAGCAGCTGGAAACATAAAACTGTAAACTAGGTAGAGAGTTCGGTCTTTAACTATTGCATTCAGCAAGATTGCTTAGCTTGCTCCCCCATTTCATGTGTTTTGTGGATTAAGATTAGGCCCCTGGCACTTTCCTGCTGCCATTGTTACATTCGTCTGTCCGTCTGTCCGTCTGGCCATCTGTCTTGCTCTGTAGAGTTCTCACTCTCACTCTTTCACTCTCTCTAAAGACAGACTTTCTGTACCAAAAGGGGGTAGGATCTCTCCTGACCTGAGGGAAATGATTCCCAGAAACTTGTGGTAATAATATTTTAATAATATTTGTGGTACGTCCTTAGTTGGAGGCTTACACTGTCCTCTTACGTCTTGTGGGGATGTCCCAGCACTGGGGCAAGGATAGCACCAAGACTCGCTTCCGAATCTAGCACGCACACGTGTGTGTGTGTGTGTGTGTGTGTGTGTGTGTGTGTGTGTGTGTGTAGGGGGTGTTTCATGCTCTAGAACACTGCTCAATCCATGTTCCCAGGAGAAGTACCACTCCCAGCTGTGCATACAGATTAGGGAGAGATGTGACCTTATGGTCAAAGATGCTCTGCTTCTTTCTTCATTTTTTAGAAAAAGGTTCATGTTTCTGAGCGACATGGACAGACAGCGCCTTCTGTTCTTAGAGTCCCTTTTCTGAATTACCTATTGATTCTTAGGGAATAAAAGTGATGAAAGCTAAACCTGCTCTTGACTCTGAAATTTGTATTTCCATGTGTATTTCTTTGTTTTTCTGTTATATTTGTGAGAGGGTGTGTAAAAATGTTTAAAATACTATGGCTTTCCCTTCTTTGAGCTGCCTTGCCAGAAATCCTTAATTCAGAATATGTAACAGGACATTATACACAGACCCTGGCCATGTCTTAAACAATCTAGAAGGTTCTTATGTCGTTACCTTGTTGTTCTGTTATGTAAATTAGTAAATACACAGACACAAGCTCTGCCTCACAGGACTTTTGCAAACTATGGGAAGTAGCTTGCATTTACATTTTGGGAATAATCTTTTTTGGTGCATTTCTTTTAAGTCAAATCCTGTTTTTGCTGTAGCAAAGCCCTGGTTGGAAAAATATAGAAGAGAGAGGGGAAAAAAAGAAATGTTTTCAGAAAAATTACAATTATATCCTTTAAACTGCTCCTACCATGTTCTGATCAACATGCCAAGTATTTGTCATTTACTAGGGATGAAATTAGTCACGTCTGGTGGGGCTTGCTGCCAAGGGTGTAAGGTAGACATTTAACCTACCCTATCCATGTTCCCCAGCTCCCATCAGCACTTATTGTGAGTAAAGTTACTGTAAAAATATAGAGGAGAATTTCTGAAAGGAAATGTGGTACTAACTCATACCAATGTCTCCACAGTCCTACGGTGGTTATGTTTCATCACTGGCCCTTGCATCCGGAACTGGTCTTTTCAAATGTGGGATAGCGGTAGCTCCAGTCTCCAGCTGGGAATATTATGGTATGGAAACATTTCATAAACATTGCTGCGAAAGCATTTAACACATAATTACTCTATATTTGAGGTTGCTAGGAAAACAAATTATGCAGTAAAATTTACCCCAGCATCACCGGGGAAATACAATGTATAAACAAGATTGTTTATATGATTCAATATAATCGTGTTGTAACAATTTAAGACATTTTAGAGTGGGGAGGACTTTTCCAAAATCCAATATATCTTCTTCTCTCAATAAATATTGCTCCTCCTGCTGAACCAAACCTTTAAAATCAGAGCGAATTGTGTTTCTGCAGACACAGTTGCAGCATAGCTGGCTTCTAAGCACATCCTATACCAAGTCCGATGAAGGCCAAGTAATTCATCTCTACACCACAACCTGTAGCTTCCAGCTCCATTGCTTCAGAGATCAGAGCAATAACTATCTGTTCAAAAATTACACCTCTCCTGCTGCCTGTTTTTTATGATTCATATCAATGCAGATGACTATTTGGAATTAACTCTAATAATTTTACAAAAATGAGCTCTCATCAGATGCTCGTCCCTGTGTTGGGGTAGAAATGAGACAGTTGTGACTTGTAGGGAATCCTTATTCAGGAAAAAAAATAATGTATATGTGTGCTGGGGGACAGATGTCTATCCCAGATTATTTAAGACACGAAGGAGAGTAATACAGGTGGCTACATGTGTGATTTCTTTTAAATAAAATGAGGTCATTCCATGGGGTCATTTCTAGCTCAACATTCCCTCAAGGGACACACTTTGGGTAGAAGTGGAAAAGCTAAGAATCAACCTTTTCTAATGATAGATGCTCCCGTTTCCATAATCTCCTCCTCCATTCCCTCGCCAGCCCTACGGAGGGAAATTGTAGAGCAACAGCCTTGGGTGGAGCATCGCAGTAGAGAACAGCAAGAACCTTCCTGAGCAGCTGCACATGGGAGAACTGAGGAGCAGTTATCAAACCAGGGGGTCTCATGGGTCAATGAAATGATCCACACACTATGCAAACAACATCTTCTTATAATTTTATAGCATCTATCTACACGGAGCGATTCATGGGTCTCCCGACAAAGGATGATAATCTGGAGCACTATAAAGTAAGAATCTTTTGTGATGTTTAGGTCATTAATTTCTTTCAGATCTGCACAATAATTTTAAAGCTGTCATTCAGAGTTTTCACTTTTGCTGGGTCCCCAAAGAAGTATGATGATCTTTTGTTTGCTGTAAAACACCTCACTAAAAAGGAATTTACTCCTTTCGGATTTTATTCTTTCTTTTTCCACCCTCCTTCCCACCCCCAACCCCTCCACAGCTTGAGCAGGCATCATTTATGCCTAAGGTCTCACTCATATGTAACATATGACACATAAACTTTCAGTTTTTCAAACCAAGAATCAGATGGAGGTAATGCAAATGATGAAGAAAATGTGTTGCTCTGGCTCTTAAATATTTATCAACCAAAGCAATACATAATTTCAGTATTGGTGCTAAGTCCATTGCACAATGATTTAGCTGGTTTTCTATTAGAACTTGCAGCAACTAAAATGTTAATTTTTCCTCTTTTCCAGAATTCAACTGTGATGGCAAGAGCAGAATATTTCAGAAATGTAGACTATCTTCTCATCCACGGAACAGCAGATGGTGAGGTTTAAGCAAGACTCTTACACATAAAAATACTGAGCCAGCATCACTTTGTTTAAGAAACATTAAGCATCCTCCTATGCCTGTGCTCAGGGTCAGTACCTAAGAGTCAGGGGCATTTCCATAAACGAGTGTGATTCCGCACTGCTGACAATGTCAACGGCATGACTAGATAATTGTCGGTGTTCATTTCCAGGCAGTACATTGTCACTCTGCGCTGTCTGGTATTTAACAGCACTTTAACTCTCTCTCTTTGTTGCAGATAATGTGCACTTTCAAAACTCAGCACAGATTGCTAAAGCTCTGGTTAATGCACAAGTGGATTTCCAGGCAATGGTACTTAATTTCTTTTCACTCATGTTCACGGCCTTAGACCCCTAAGCTAAAAGGAGGAATCTTACTTTTAATTCTTAATTGTTTTTTTTTTACAAAACCTGACAAACAGGCGGAAGGGTAGAGTAGGCATAACATTAACAAATGAATCTTGATCTTTTGTTAACTCCCGGAAGGACACTAGGCAAGTCCTGGCCCCTCTGGTGGTCCCGGTTGAGTCCTGTATAAAATAAAGGTGTCCACAAGATTAGATTATCTAGCTCACACATCCAATAGTTTTGTGATCCTATATGCCAGGAGTCCCTGCAAAACCTGGGAGTCCCAAAGCAGCTAGAAGAGTCTGTTTATTCTGTAAGAAGCAAGCGCAGGAAGTTATCAGACACGCCGAGGCTCCACTCATTAGAGGATCCTTTCTTCCATGTGTCCTCAGCCCCTGGCACAGATGTGGCCAACACAGGACTCCCGTTTTCACTGAGTGAAGGACCGAATGAGTTCATTGTAAAATCCAGGTTTTGGATTTTAAAATTGTAAAATGAGGAATGGGAAATGAAAACAGAGGAAAATAAAATAAAAACCAACCCAAGACAGACAATCCCTAATGCCTATCCTTCCCCCTCTTAGGAAGTCTAAATTATTCCTCACTTGCTTATATTGAACAGAATCCAGAAAAGGAAACCTCCACCTTTTGGAAATTTGTTGTGTGTGGGGTTTTTTAATAATGTACTAAAGGTGAGGTGAGATTTTCCCAGTCTTTTTTTTTAAAAAAATATATTTTTATTGATTTCAGAGGAAAAGAGAGAGGGATAGATAAAAACATCAATGATGAGAGAGAATCATTGATCGGCTGCCTGCTGCATGCCCCACACTGGGGAGCAAGCCCGAAACCTGGGCATGTGCCCTGACTGGGAATCGAACCATGACCTCCTGGTTCAGAGGTCAATGCTCAACCACTGAGCAACACTGGCTGGACTAGTTGTTGTTTTTTTTATTGTCACCTCCCAAGGTAAATTAAACTTATAAGTTCATAGTATTACATCACCACCACTAGCCGCTTTTATTTAGTGAAAATAATCTTACCAACATCTCTCCTACAATAAAGTTTAAATCTATGGTATCATATTTCTGGTTTTGAAAATGATACTATTTTTAACTCCTATAAAGGATGTTTATGTTGATACGTGTAGTGGATTTTCTGCCACAGAGAGGAATTAGAGACAGAGACTAAAAGCCTCATGGGATGTCTGCGCTCAAAGGAACCTGAGGGAAAATCAGATCCAAGCCTCTCATTTTACAAATGAGGAAACCAAGCTCCAGACAAGCAAAGCAATGGACCCAGCACCTGAGCTCTGGGACCCGTGCCTCCAGACCCCGGGACGCTGGCCATTGGCAACGCTTAGCCACAGAGATCTAAACTGTAGTTTAAAGTAGACAAAACTGTAGTGAAGGTTAACAGATTTTTCCATCGTTCCACTCCAAATGCTTACATTTGTGTATTCGAGTGCTCTTAGGTAGAATTTCAACTAAAATATTAGAAAAGTTAGCCAGGCCCTAGAGCCTGAAAAGGTCACAGCATTGTGTGGCTGCAGGACTAAGGCGGCTTCTTCCTTTTGTGTTTCAGTGGTACTCTGACCAGAACCATGGCATATCCGGCCTGTCCATAAAGCACTTGTACACCCACATGACCCACTTCCTGAAGCAATGCTTTTCCTTGTCAGACTGAACACGGTGCCGATACAAGCCTGTATCACCATCTGAACACGTCAGATAAACGCCTCAGACTGTTTGCTTGTGTTACTCTTTATGCTGTTAAGTGTTGGTATAAACAAACAAGTGAATGTTGTTCGAATGGCTGGCCAAAAATTAGGTGGACTCGGGGGTTCAATGGAAATATTGTTTACACTTCTCTGTGACTCTGTGGAAGGAGAGAAAAGGGAGCCGGGCCTTTTGCTTCAGACACCGTATTGTATCACCTGTTTGCGGGGAAATAAAGTCAGAAGTTCCGATGCTATTATCTTGTCTGTGTTCAGTGATTTCAGGTTCCAGTCTCTATGGAAGAAAACAAGGCATTCTGCTAGGCAAGGGCGTGAGTACTGTCAGGGTGGCTGGTTGTGACGGAGGAGGATCCAGGGGCAGAGTGGGGTGTTTTGTAATGAGAACTCTAATGCTGGCTCAGAGCACCCAATGCATTGGGCAGAGATCAGTCAGAGAGGCACTGGGAGAGGAACGCTGATGTTGCAGCTATGCTCTCCCTCCAGGAAATGTTTATTGCATGTCTCCCAGAAGACTTCTTCATCATTGCCAGGAGCATAGTCAGAATTTTGTGTTCGGGCTCCTTTTAAGAGATGCTTCAAAATTAGAAACATACCTATTTTGTATCCCTTTTTTGAATTAGTCATAGTAACTGCCTTCAGATTGCTAAACCACACCAGCCTAAATGAACCCCAAAACTAAATAAAATGGACATCAATAGCTGAAAAGGAAAAATGTTCTGTCTATGAGATTTTCTGGGGTTTGACTTCTACGCTATAGAGTTCATTCTGAAACAGGAAAAAAAAGTCATAATGACTGAAATCTCAAAGGCAGTGCTCTGCCAGGAACTGTCCCCATCAATGAGAAGTGTATGGGCAGCTCGCCATCTCTGTGATTGCCACGGAATGACAGAGAGCCACGCCAGGTCAGCAGAAGCTACTTCTTCACTGAATGTTGGAAGTGTCCCTGCAGCCGATGCCTCAGGCACTCGTCATTGCCATCTTTCCCAGCACTGATTGCCCTGGATGCTGTCTCCCCACCCCTAGCTTGATTCTTCCCAGTTGCAGGTAGAAGACCCTCAGGCCTTCTCTCATGTGTTGTAGCCAGAAGAGCCAACACAGACATACAACACTGAGCAGGAAGGGGTGTCAAAGGTCAGAGAACAGACTCCGCTAGAGTTTCCAGATTTCTTAGTCCAGCACTCTTACCACCACTGTGTTCTGAAAGCATGCCTCCCACTCACGCCAGATGGTCCCACCTCAGCCCTCGGGTACTTTGTGGTGGTCAGGGAGCCTGAACAGCACCCTCACAGATTCAGGGCTGGCCACATTCTCCTTCCTCCACAGCAGCTGCAGGTGCCCTGAGGGTCAGAGAGAAGCTAATACCTTCACTTCCCGTTCTGCGTGGAGCAGCCTCTGAAGCAAGCCCACAAGATTGCCTCATAATTTCCTCACCATTCACTCTCTCCAGCCAGGGAGAGGAGAGAAACCACCAGTCAGAGACAACAGGACAATCAAAAGTAATAGACAGTCTTGTTCCTCCCACTTATTTTCTGCTGTGGTGGGATATGCATTTGGTATCACCACGCAGTAAGTGGTCTTCACCTCAGGCCTCCGTTCCCACTGTCACAGAGGCAATGTCTGAAAGGCAAATCTAATTGTGTCATTTTCCCATGTAGGACCCTCCAGGGGCCACCACACGGTAGTGGAGGTATCCGATGTAGACTGCTGCCATCATCACAAAACTTCGATTGGATGGTGCTGTCCTGGGGGAGTCTTCACAGGCCGTATCCTGGGACGCAGCCAAGGACAGGAGCTCACCAATGATGAGTGAGTGAACGCCTCTGTGCTCGGGACTCAGGTTTCCTACATTTCTGTCGATGCAGCCTTCCCCGAGCCCCTCTGGCAGAACCATCCGGGTGCTCCTCAGGCCTGTCAGCGTGTGTTTATGTATTTATTCATTTATTCAACAAACATGCATTGAGTCTGTCTCCGTATCAGACACTCTGCAGGACGTTGAGGCTACAGCAGAGAGTAAGGTAGCAACCTGAGAGGCAGTTTTTTGGGTGATTTTTTGTTGTTGTTTTTTTGAATGCTCACATTTTTTAGAGCTTTTCTAAATTCTCCTTTTGGTTTGGAAGATAAAAGGTATGCAAACCACAGAGGGAAAGGTTTTAGTAGAAAATACCAAAGTAAAAGGGATAATTGAAGAACATCTTACCTTTTATATTTGTAGGAAACAAATTGTAATAACTACCGTTGATCACATTTTATTCTTGCACATGAAGTTTGGGGTGAAGAATGCCCCAACACCCTAATGAAGGCACAGTTATCCTTCATATATGACAAACTTCAGATTTTCATTCATTTGTTTGACAAATGACATTGCAAGCCACTATTTCAGGACCCCCATCCTCCCAAAACAGACCAGTATATTAGAGAGGATGCCTGTCTAAAGGCAGGAGCGTCAAGTCTTGTAAAAGTGAGAAATGAATGTAGCTACAATCAAGTTCAAATGAGATCAGTACTGTAGGGATGGGATTCTAGTATGTGTAAGAAGGAAACTATAAAATATTATGCCATCTCAAAATAATCTCATCTCTTAGTCTCACAATGCTGACTTTAGAGATATTTTTAAAGGTTTCAAAATTCTAAGTGACCATTTAATATTTCTCTTTTTTTAATGTTTTCATTGATTTTTCTGAGAGAGAGGAAGGGAGAGGGAGAGAAAAACATCAATCGGGTGCCTCTCTCCACCCCAACTGGGACTGAACCTGCAACCTTGGTATGTGTCCTGAGCTGGAATCTAACTGGCAACCTTTTGGTGCACAAGATGACACTCAACCAACTGAGTCACACTGGGCCAGCTCATTTTTTTAAAAAAATAATATTTCTCAGAGTAAATGAGAAAGAAGCAGCAAGAAAATGAATATTTTATTAAATTGAACACAAATGAAGAAACTTTTTTGAGGTTTTAACTTTTTAAAAATCTACCCCCAAAATATAAAATGTATGATTTATTTCTTCATGAAAGCTCTTTTGAATATCTGTGCCGTGCATGGCAGTGCTCTGCACACTGCAGAGGTTACAAAGATGACTTATGTGACAATTTCTCCATTTCCGGACTGTTTCAGTAAAGGCGACTTAACGAATCTGATTTTCCCAACATTTGAGCATTTTTCAGAAACTGACAGATCTTTATGCAAATGTTGTTGCCAAGCTGTTTGTAATGGTGAAATTATACTTTGACAGTAACTCTTTAAAATATATTAAACCCAGCTAAGGTTTTTTTGGAAATGTTGCCAATTAAGTGACTTTAATGAGCTTCTTGATGGTAATGTAATTAAAATTCAGATGTTCTAATTGTAAAACAAAAAATACAGTTCTGGGAAAGTTAACAGTAAAATAAGCAAATGTAAAATGAATTAGGGCTAATTTAAATAGTGATTATGTGGTCTTCTGGGAAGATTCTACCAAAACAATGTTTTCAAATATGCTGTTTGTAGAGAAGAAAGGAGGCACTTACCAGATCATTGAAATTTATCCAGTAGAGCAGATATTTTGAGTTTACCCAATAAAACAGATAAAGAAATTCTGAACACAGTAAATCAATCTCAGCTTATGAAAGGAGAAATACTCAAACTCTTCCTTGGCATTATGGACAGGTACCTCAGCAGTTGGAAGTGGAATAATTGCTGATTCAGGGAGAAATAAGTGCCTGAACCTTACCAAGCTACTCATGGAGAAAATGATCTGGCCTCTGGCAAAAGTCTCTAATGACCACCTGCTCAGATTATTGGCTTGCAGCTTCACATGCTGGCCACAAACAGTTTTTTGACAAACAGGTAATGTCTTTGGCAAGTTAGAGCAATATGATATCAGTCTATTAGCCTCTAATTAATACTCCATTATTTACTTTACTTAAAAAATTGCTTTGACAGTATCTGTTTTCACAAAGATTCATTGGTACAGCATTCCATTCTGCACTCAGTGGTTATAAAGTCTGTTTCCTTGAGTAAGAGAGAGCGGTAATTAAGCCAGGTTCATGCCACAATGGTTTGACAACTCATTTTCCTTCTCTCCTAATTGCTTTTAATTGACAAGAAAAAACGGGAACATCTTTACTAGCCATTAATTATTAGGGGCAGTAATTTTTTAAACTGCTACATAAGGTGAATTTTTTAGATAAATGTCTTAATGAAACATTTAAAATGATATAAAAACTACTCATTAAAAAAAACTACTATCCATTCACGCATTTTCAGTTTGTTATTAAAACATCTTTTTAGATATTAATGGACATAGATATTTTAGATATGTCATAAAAGTTGCCTATATCACACTAGAACTAAGCTAAGTTTTCAGTTTTAAGAGATGATAAAAAGTGATGATGCTTTGATATATACGAGTACTTTATATGCATACTAACAGGAAACAATGTGTCTCGCTTGTGTTTTTTTCAGAAGACTAACTTTGTAATACTTTCCAATATTGCATTTGTTCCATTTCAAATAGTATACAAGATAGCTTATAAATTAGTTGTTATTTGTAGAGCTAACAGTGTTTGGCATATGGTAAGTATTTTGTAAGGGTTTGCTACGTACATAAAGTAAACCACTTTTAAGTTAGTATGTTCAATAAATTAATTCTCAAGAAATTAATAGTCTGATTCAGAAGCCAATAGTTTCTTTTCCAAATCAATGAATGTAGCTTAAGTACCAGGATCATCAATCCAATTAAAAATTAATCTTTATCTTTTTCTGAAAGAATGGGGCCTTTTAGGAATAACCAATATAGAAGTTGTGAGTGTCCAAGGAAGCTCATCAACCTTGGTACTTTATCTTGAATAAGTTGTCCATCCTTGATATCTGTTTGAAGAGTCAAATATTTGATAATAGTGATGGAAGCATCTTTGGGGAGGACCGCCAGCCAGGGAACCGTGTGGTTGAGGGGCGAGGATCTCCACCACTCTCCCAAAGCCAGCCACACCAGCCTCCTTTCTCTCTCTCTCTCTCTCTATCTCTCTCTCTCTCTCTCTTTCTCTCTGACCACCTTAGAGGGGACTTCTCTGCTCACTGTATTCTACCACATCCAGAGATTTCCAACCACATTATCTCACTGTTTTCTTGATATCACTTATGAGCATCAAAAGTTATTTTACTTATGTGTGTGCTTATTTGCTACCTATTTCTTTCATTCAAATATAAGCTCCCTACAAGCAGTGACTCTCTGTCTTTTCAAATCTCTGCACCCAGGCCTGGGATAAGATGTTAGGAGCTTGATAAATATGTGCTGACTCTATTTCCATCTTCTGTGCACAGGGCCTGGGGGGAGGCATAAAACTGGAATCCTTATGTGTGATCTCACAGTGGAGACATCTATCTCACCATTTCTGGAAATTAGTATGTAATAGAAACTTGCTGTTTCCCCCTTAAAGCAAACAGAGAGAAAAAATTCCTGAGCAGCAGATAACCCACAGCCAGGAGAATGGGGTTAGGAAGGACATGAATCTTAGACAGAAATTTAAAAGAGGTTGGTCTTTCAACAAAAATGATTTTGGTTAGGATGTGAGAACACAGCCCACTGTACTGTCCTACCACCAATTCTTACTGCCTCTGGGTGAATCGTCAGGACGCCGCAACTGAGAATGTTTTGCAAAAATGTTCAGATGGGAAAAGGTCAGCTAAACCTCCAGAATAATACTGGTTATTCTAGAAGCATTTATTTAAAAAAACAACAACAGTATTTTTAAAAATATATTTCACTTAATATATTTTAAGTACTAATGGTTACATTTACATTATAAAACAATGATACCTTGCCTACTGTTTAAGGAAAAGGTCAGCCATACGTTCAGAACCTGAAACTTTGGTTGGCTGGTTCTTTTAAATGCAGATTATAAACTTAGAATCATCAAAAATAAGCCATTAGGAGATAGATAGATAGATAGATAGATAGATAGATAGATAGATAGATACTCAAAATAACTGTCATCACCATCACTATCTACCATCTTCCTTAATGAGATTGATTTTATATGAATTAATTAAAGGTTTAGAATCTTGTATTGGAAAAATGTAACAGATGCCTTAGCATACAGTTCCCAATCTCAAACAACTGCTGAGGCCAGTGAGGCACCCAGAATGAATGAAGCAAACCAAGGAAGTGTCAGCACGGTCTCTCACAACCTCAGGGTGGGACATCAGCAAGCTGGTGAGCACAACTGAAGAGATAACTACTGGTTCAAATTGTTGCCGGGTGGGAAAGTGGGCCTATTGTTTGCTGTCCTCGTTTTTGTCAAGAGAAATAAAAAAACTGGATTTTAAAATGTAAAGCCTCAATTTTGAGCACTTGGCAGCTAATATACAAGTAAATAAAATGCATCTGTGGGCCAGACTTAACCTGTGGGTATCCATTTCTATTTTGGATGTCAGCTATATACCAAGGACTCCATATACATTGTTTCATTTAATTATCCAAATTCTGTACATTGTAAATAAAAATATGTTGCCCTGACCAGTTTGGCTCAGTGGAGAGAGCGTCGGCCTACAGACTGAAAGGTCCCAGGTTCGATTCTGGTCAAGGGCAAGTACCTTGGTTGTGGGCACATCTCCAGTAGGGGGTGTGCAGGAGTCAGCTGATTGATGTTTTCTCTCATCGATGTTTCTAACTCTTTATTCCTCTCCCTTCCTCTCTGTAAAAAATTAATAAAATATATTTAAAAAAAAAAATAAAATAAAAATATGTGTACTTCTGATTAGGAAAATGAGGTACAAGTTAGGAAACTTATTTGAGATTCCATAGGTTCAGGTGTTCCTAGCACCATCATACCTCCACATGACAAGGGCAGCACCATTGGTCAGCTACTGCAGGAGTATGTGGAATGGCTACCAGATGGCTTTGTCACCTATTACTATCATTAATCAAGTGTTCAATACAGAGGTCTGTATAAATAAACAACCCTAATAACAGGCTCTTATCAGCCATTATTAGAATTTAAGCACAGTTAATGAAGTAGCATTAAGTGACTGCTTAAATAAACATGTATAGGGTGGCTTTGAAAACAGGATTCTGTGCCTCCCTCAATAACTTAGCGACTTCTGCAGGGTTTGCAACTTGTTTCTGGCCCCAGCAAAATATTGTGTGTGTACAGGCAAGCTATCCAATATGTAAATCCAATTCGTGACTAGGCTCAAAATAACGTTAGCTTTCCAGTCTTCCCATCACCTTTTCTCTGCTCGTCAGTAGTTTTTCTTGATGTCTTCTCTCTGATGTTACCCCTGCTCTGTGTCTTCCCACACCTGTTCTCCTGCCAACTCCTACGCCGTGGCCATGAAGATTCAGAAGGAGGCAGCTTGGGGTGGGGGAGCTTCAAAGATATCACACAAGAATGGTCCCCAACTTGGCATCGGTTGCGTCTTGCCAACAGCACTCAGGCTGCCAAAGCAGAGTCTCCAGAAATAAAGAACAATGAAAGTATAAACCTGAGGTTTTTTTCATTCCTCCAGATTAGCTTTTTAGAAAAACAAAAAGTAAAAAATTTTAACTCCATGTGAAATGAGTATTTTGTATCTCTTCCCTGTTTTGAGTTAGAGGCTGTCAATGTATTCTGTAAAAAAAAGAAGGAGAAGAAGAAGAAATTTGTGTGCCTCTAGGTTGCCAAAGCACTTTCAAAATATCCAGAGTACTTTTATTTACTTTTTCAAGTTACAGCATCAGGAGCCATAAAATATTGTTTACATAATCTTCTGAACCCTGCTATAAGAAACCCTGGTATCAGTTTCTTGACGTAGACTTACAGTCTTCCGCATGGTATTTCTTCTTACCAAATATTGGGAATTCATCAATAACAAAGTGTTAAAAATTTGTGGTAAATCTTATATATAGCTAATCAATAGTCACAGAACCTTGTGTTATATTTTCCAGAAAATGAGCACACAATAAATGCAATTGTAAACATGTGTAATTCATTAAAATGTATACTTTTTCATTAGAATTTTATTCATTTTTGAACAATGATTTTATATGTTATATTCATATTTTGTATGTTTGTATGCACAATATACATATACATGTATAAGTATATATATATATATATATATATTTATTTTTAACTTTATTTGTAGAGTCCCATTATCTAGAATAATAAAGTATTCAACCACACAATTTTAAAATGGGCAAAGGTTTTGAATAGATATTTCTCCAAAGAAGATATACAAGTGGCCATCAGGCACATGAAAAAATTCTCAGCATCCTTAGTCATTAGGAAAATGCAAATCAAAACCACACTGAAGTACCAACTCACACCTATGAAGGTGGCTACTTGAAAAAGAAAGGAAATGAAGTGTTGGCAAGAATGTGGATAAATTGGAACCCTCACACATTGCTGGTGGGGATGTAAAATGGTTCAGCTGCTGTGGAAAACAGTTAAACATAGAATTACCATATAATCCAACAATTCTACTCCTGGATATATACTCAAAAGAATTAAAAACAGGTTCTCAATCAGGTACATATACAAGCATGTTCATAGCAGCACTGTTCACAATAGGCAAAGGGCAGAAACAACCCAAAGGTCCATCAAAGGATGAATGGATAAACAAATTGCCATATATACATACAATGGACTATTATTCAGCCATAAAGAGGTATGACGTACTGATAAATGCTGAGGTATAAACTTTGAAAACGTGCTAACTGAAAGAACCCAAACACAGAATAGTATTGTATGATTTCATTTATGTGAAATATCCAGAATAGGTAAATCCATAGAGATAGAAGGCAGATTCATATTTGCCAGAGGATGCAGGAGGGGAAAATGAGGAGAAAGTGCTTAATGGACAGGGGGTTTTATTTTAGAATGATGAAAATGTTTTGGTACTAGATAGGGGTGTGAATGTACTCAATGCCAAAGAATTGTTTATTTAAAAAGGTTTGATTTTATTATATAAATATCATTTCAATAATTCTTTTAATCTGTTTTTAAAATAATTTTCAGTATAAGTAATCTGTATTACTTATAAATAATTATGGCTTTATTTCTAGAATAGACTTGAGCTTTGGAACAGACACCTCTCCCAAAAAGACATACAAATTACCAACAAATATATTAAAAGATGCTCACCTTCACTAGCCATTAGGAAAACACAAATCAAAACTACAATGAGATGCCACCTCACACCTGTTAGCATGGCTATTATCAACAAGACAGCTAATAACAAGTGTCGGAGAGGTTGTGGAGAAAAAGAACCCTCATTCACCACTGGTGGGAAAGTAAACTGGTACAGCCACTATGGAAAACAGTATGGCATTGTCTCAAAAAATTAAGAATAGAGTTACCATATGGCCCAGCTGTCCCTCTTCTGAGGATCTACCTGAAAAACTTGAAAACATAGATGTATGCACTCCTATGTTCATTGCAGCATTATTCACAGTGGCCAAGACATAGAGACAACCAAAGTATCATTTGATAAAGTATTGGATAAAGAAGATGTGGTACATACACACAATGGAATACTATGTAGCCATAAGAAAAGATGAAATACTGCTATTCGGACAACATGGATGGGCCTTTAGAATATTAGCTAAGCAAAATAAGTCCGTCAGAAAAGCTAAGAACCATGCAATTTCACTCATATGTGGGATATAAAAATGAAACCCCTTAAATACAGACAATAGTATGGTGGTTACCAAAGGGAAGAGGGTGGGGGACAGTAGTAAAGGAAAAGGGGGACCAAATATATGGTGATAGAAGGCGATTTGACCGTGGGCGGTGCTCACACATCACAATATACAGATTATGCATGTATCTTAGAAATTTACACTTGAAACCTATATGATCTTATTAACCAATGTCACCCCAATAAATTTAACTTTAGAAAACAAAAGAAAGGAAATGAAGTACTGATCTATGCTACAACATTGATGAGCCTTGAAAATATTATGCTAAGGAAGAGAAAACAGATGCATGAGGCCACATACATATTGAGTGGGTCCATTTACATGAAAAGTACAGATTACACAAATATATAAATAGAGAGAAAGTAGAGTAGTGGTCATAAAGTGTTTGGAAAGGGGGAATGAGGAGTCACTATTAATGGGTATAGAGTTTCTTTTGGGAATAATGAAAAAGTTCTGGAAGTAAACAGTAATGAGGGTTACACAACATTGTGACTATGCTAAAAACCACAGAATCATATACTTTAAAAATAAAAGCTAAACTATAAAGTATCTGGGAT